>NC_137006.1:30487190-30827190 GCF_032717465.1 Coenobita brevimanus
CAACTTTCCATTTACTCCACATATTCTTAATACTTTCCACATTCGTTGTCCGTTCACCCTGTCATATGCTTTCTCCAAATCCATGAAGGTCGCATACAACTTCTCTCCTCTCTCTAGAATCTTTTCCACCATAGACCTAAGAATTAATATCTGATCTACACAACCGCAAATCCATGAAAGCCGCATACAACCTTTCCCTTCTCTAGAAACTCTTCCACCATAGACCTAAGAATGAATATCTGATTTACACAACCTTTTTCCCTTCCTAAAACCTCCCTGTTTTTCTCCATCTAAATTTTCTGTTATTTACCTAACTCTGTCAATAAATATCATGCCGTATACTTTTCCAATTCCACTAAGAAGACAAATGTCCATATGATAACCACACACCTCTTTTTCCCCTTATTTTAATTAATACTGTATTTTCTTAGGGACTCAGAAATCATTGTATTTTTGACGACTTATGAAGCATACGGTTCTTATTTATGGAACGAATCAGCTACAAGACTGACAGATTTGGAAAACTCTCAGCTGTAAATAGCTAAGATAGTTTTCCTCTGATATGCTTGACATGGAAATGAATTGGACAAAACTTTCAACCACGCGTTATAAAAAGATGTCTCCTGTCTGGTTAGGAATATGTTGGTGTGGAACATTGCCAATGTGGATTAAAGTTTTGATAATATATATCAACAGGAAAAATACATAACTGCCATGTTTTGATTTTGAAAAGGAAAAAAAGAAAAGCATAACAAGAAGCGGTGCTAAGCCACAGAACGCTCGTCCCCGGCAGTCATTTTTGTGTTGACGTATGAACAACACGATACCTAGTCAAAGATGTCACATATCAAATTCGGAGTAAATCGGGTGAAAATTGACGATTTTATGTCCATTTGAAATTTTAGGCCAGACCCACCTGACAGTGACCCCCTTACCGCTATCTAAGGGGTCACCCCCCTGATGTAATGAGACATGTTATAGGATGCAGATTTGAGAGATGCAACTTTTGGTTTTAGTTTCATGTCGATATGACAGATTTGAACGGAGTTATGGCGAAAAAACGATTTTTGTTTACATTTCTCTTCTTTCCTTCCATCCTCGTCTTTCATTTTTCTCGTCCTTCTGCCTACAGGTGACTTTACACTCCCTCTTCTGTCGTTCTTTCCTTCATTCTTCCCTCTTACCTCTGCCTGTGGGTGACTCTACACTGAATGACATGCGAAATGATTTCCTGTACACCAGGAAACCATTTACCACGCTGGGTGGTAACCATATAGCCAAATTTTGGCGGCTGGTGGTTCAGTGGGTAATTACGGCACTCCAATCGGATTAAGCCGGTGAAGGTTTATATCCAAGGGGTGGCTGGGGTTTATTATTCAAGTAATGCCACTCAGGGATGAGTGAGGCTGGTCACTCTCATCTTAAATGTCAAGACCAACTTGCCTAGCCCCGGGCTCCTACGCTCCTCATGGGGCAACGTAGGACTGGATGATGGATGGATGGATTTTTTGTTTGTTTTTTCATTTTTTGGGCCTACAGCCTGGGCCTCGGCCAAGCTTGGCCCAGAATTTAATCAGGTGATCAGGTCATGGCTTGATCAAAACTGCACCAATAGTTTTCGCGTAAAGTTGTTAACAGACAGACAGGCAAACCGAGTGAAAATACCTGTCCCTAAGCCCCTCCAAGGCGGGGACGGGTAATTATATATGAGAGTGACAAGAATATGAATTGCAAAGTTTATCAATTAAACATAAGCCCTCTTCATCTGACCTCTCTTTCCCCCCTCTTCTTCCTCCCCAAGTCAATGTTCTTGTTTAATATTTGACTACGTCAGAGCGTTATGACACTCAACGGAGGCTGAGAAGTGCTACTAATTGGAACAATGTAGATTAACCTTGAATGAACTGCAATTGGTCTGTGCACATGTTTTCCCCCAGGGCAAAGTTATGGCAGCTAACAGCATCCATCAACTCAGGAAGTGCTGGAGGTCCTATTACAGTGTACTGAATGGGTATGGTACAACATTCATTTTACTTGTGTACTGCTTCCCAGCGCATCACTTGCAGAGGAGACCTCTTTATATTTATGGTAACAAATGATTACATCTGTTGATGACTGTTTTAACCTGTGGAGGCTTGCCTATCTTCTTCAAATACATTACATATCCCGGTAGTTTTATGATCAAGCAGCTGGGCGGAACGCAGAAGGCACAAAACTTAGGAGTACTTCTCTCTTTTTCTTCTTCACTCTCATATCCCCATTCGGGATTGGCCATTTTGATATGTCATCAGCCGGAAGTCCTGTCCACTGCATCCCCTTCTCTCAGTCAGAACTTACTCAAGTTCGCGTTTATTCCATCTCCACCTTGTCTATTGTCTCTTCCGCGACCTTATTCCTCCATTGATTCATTCCATGTCTTGCTCACAACGAGTATATCCCCTTTTTTCTTCCACACAACAGGTTCAAATAATGTAAATCTACCTCTCCGTGCATACTCAATGTCAGCAAAGAACTCTTGCTCTGTTTTCACTAGCCTCACTTCGTAGCTGTTCTCACAGAGAAACTCACTTGATCCAAGTAATCATTCTCATTTCTGTTCCTTCTTTCTGATCATTTTTTTTTTCTTAGTTCCTACAGTTCTGTTCCATATAATTTTTTCTTTGTTTTGCACTTTCACTCCATACAGTTGCATTGTTGGTGTCACAGTCTGTTACACTTTCATTCTTGACTTTTCATTACTCTTGCTCTTACAGATTACTGCACTTACTTCTATCCGTTTAGCCTAAGCTGCTTTAACTCTTCCTTCAAGATCAGCCTCTGAAACCTAACATTTACCGTTATGAATCCCAAATTCATATACTCATCTGTCTGCACTAACTGGTGACCCCTTTCATTCACTACAAAAATAATTGTCTTTCCATCCCCTCTGGTGTTAGCTATCACTTCATTTATATTTACCCTCAATCCACCCAGTCCCAGACTTCGTTGTTATTCCATAATTCGACATTGAAAAGTGCCGCTAATTAGGAAGCTACACGTGGTGGTCCCTTGCATCCAGGATGGAACTAAGCAAACCCCTAAAAGCAACTGTTTACCTGACTGGGTTAAAACAACTGTTAAAGCAACAGTGTTGAGCCCCTTCCTTTTTGGTCATCGTCATATGATCATTTATGTACAAAATTCCTCTTAGTTTCTCATGCTTAACTGCCTCATTCAGCACATCTGTATCCATGGTAAAAAATCGAACCCAAATCTTATCCCTGATGAAGCCCAGCTTTAATATCAAGCTGTCTTGCTTCACCAAACAGCGTACTCATTTCAGTGTTACAATATGTATACATCTCTTTCACCAATGGAACCAGAGGATGTTGTCCTGTTTCTCTCAACTAACTCGCGTCTCCCACTGCCCAACTGGGCAGGAAACGTGCCTAGCTACCCAAGTGGCTCCACCTACCACCCAGTTATATCTCTGACAAGAGATTCCAATGGGGAGGCCGTGGAAATAAGGAGGAAAAAAAAGACAAAATTGGGGTTTCTGTGGCTATGTGTCCAAGTGCGATGTTGGCCCCTGTATGGGGGAAGCGGTGGCTCAATCGGTAGAGAGGTGGCCTGCAGTCCTACCGGACCCAGGTTCAAATCCCCGCTGGGGCAGGGAACAGTTTAAGGATTTGAATTTAATAAAAGCAGACTTTACCGATCAACCAGAAGACCAGCCGACATGTCGTAAAAATGCCCCTGTTAATATCGATACACCAGACCTGTATGAGACAGCGAGACAGCCCTAGCATATTCAATATGGATGGTGGGTGTTAATGCCGAAGTGGTGACATGTAGAGATGCACGGTATGTAGGAGTACTGGGCCTTGAGTGCAGGCTGTGAAGCATATGCTCAGAGTCGGACACATTAAAAAAAAAAATACGAATGCCTCTGTGAGTCGGAAAAGACTGTATGCATGTGTAAATATCCGGATTTTTTATGTACGAAATAAGTAATGAGTGTAACAGTGAATATGGAGACAATGGTGAGTGACATTGCAGTGCACTCTACACCAAAGATACTGAAAGTGATGCTCTTTACGAAATTATTCTGGGCTGATATAGTTTTATAAGGTCAATTACAAGTACTCTGTGAATTTCATCATTAGTAATAAGTGAAAAATAAGTAAATATATGTGACTATTTTTAGTGGTCAGGTGCTATACTTTTTCCCCTCACTTGACCACTCTGCATAAATATATACATTGTAAGTGACTTTGTAGTAATAAATGATATATTTAACCGGCCCCGTACCGACCGCTTTATTACCCAACCCACCCCCAAAACCTGACAACTTTTCTCTTTTTCTTTTCTTTTGGCTCAAACCTCCGCTTTTTACATCGAAAATTCATAAAGAAATCGCTCACCTGAGATTTTAAATATTGCTACAGGTAAGAGTACCCTCACCTGGCTAAGTTTTCAATGGCATCTGGCTCCTGAGAAAACAAGTTCTGTGGGAGGGGTAATTATTCCAAACCACTCATAAACGATATTTATTTTTTATTTGGTATGAATTTCTATGCAGTACAAGAGTATATTAGTTCTCACAGAGTAATATAGGCAATGTAAGCATTGTTTCACACACCAAACCCCACCTTTTGGCAACATTACCTGCTCATCACTTCTCATCGTTTGTTCCTCTAATGCCATGTAAACTTTGTCCTCCACATTGTCATTGATTGGAGAATCACTTTTGCCTTGAATTTCGTATGGAGGCACAATATATCTTTACTGGCCAGGTCACTGGTAACAGTTGAGTTGCCGAGACAATGGTGTGTGGGGGTGGAGGGGGTGAAAACGAGGAGTAAGACATTTCCCCGCCTGGCATTGGGTAGAGGAAGGTGTCATGCGTCTACGCACCAAAAATCACATACGAAATATGACAAATGTGCAAACGGTGGACCTTGCAATTGCAAAACGTATGCTGTACATCAAGGGGACTGAGCTTGAAAAAAAGTTGGGACGTGCATCGTACGTTGGGGGGATGGCGCGAGTTAATGAGGATGTGCAGACCTATTAGGAAAACGTTCTGATGTCACCCCAGTTAATGTTATGGACATAGCACATTCAGCGCTGAGTGTAGCACTTGTGATTTTGCACTTGTAGATTAAGTCCACACCACAGAACAGTGGAACAAGTGTCCTTAAATTGAACAACTGTGAATAATTAGTTTTGACTGTTATAAAGCACGGAAATCACCTCCCAAACTGCGTCCCGCACAGTGTGGTTGCCACTTGCAATACTGCGTTGTGCCTGCCTGGGTGACCCACACTCATTTACAGCAAAATACACTTCCTGTTCAACTCGTTTTCCCTCCGGCCCTGGACAACCAACAGTCCTACAGTATGTTTCATTATTTAGTGGAAAAATTTAAGTTTTTGTGGCTAATATATAAATATATTTGGTTAAGCATAAGTGGATCAAAATAGCTAGTGAGAACATCCAATTTCATCCAAATTTGCCGCACCCATGACCTGGCTTATAAAACACCCTGCCAAAGGGTTAATCTGAATGTTCCTGTGCCCATGGAGAAACATGGTACCTCCTGTAAATACTATCATTTTGGTAGGGCAGAAATTGTTTCAAGTTGATAGTCTAAATCTCAAGCAGTTCCACAGTCACAGGACAACCTTTTACAATGTTATGTACAGTTTACAACATAAATTCACTTACTTGTTTCCATACACTTCTCACTTAATTCTTGTGGATATTATGTCACTTTATTCTTGAGGGAGGGCTTGTATATTTCTCTGCACAGAGATGATGCTCATATTTTATTGTGTTAAGCAGGAATTTGACAGACATTCCTTAGTTGTGACATAGATACAGTGTAATTGTTGGCAGACTTCTATCCCTGCCTGTATAGTGTCATGATGGAAATGAGCAGTGCAGTGGGAGATCTAGGAGTATTTCTGCTTTCTGGGTTTTTGTGCAAGTATCTGAAACTGACTGGTTTCAGTTCTTGATACAAATATTACATCACTGTCTCTCCTAAGTTCTCCCATCATGCTGTCTCCAGTTACCCTCAAGTGCTCAGAGAGGGAGCATATATGTGTTTGCTGACTCGAGTTCACTTCTGGAGGATAGAGAGAGAGAGAGAGAGAGGATGACCGACAGCTGGGGGAGACACATCTCCTGCTATTGCCTGCGACCCGTTGAGGGGGGCTTCATCTAACAGACCAGTCTCCAGCGGCCCAGAAGATCAGAGGGACTATGGTTTGGTTTAATATTAGGGTGGGGTACGGATTCATCAAGCACCAGAATACTGGTGTTGTTTTTGTGCACCTCCAGGCCATTGTTAAACCAAACCCACGGCCCCTCCAATGCTCCCTTGGGGATGGAGAGATGGTGGAGTTTAATCTCTTTGGGACTCCTAAGGGTCCTGAGGCTCGGGACATTACTGGGCCAGAGGGTGTGGCCATGCAGGGTTCTACCCATACACAGCGATGACTCACAGCTTGGGGACGCCAGGTCAGGGATCCTACGAGTTCTAAGGAGATAAACACCACTGTTGAAATGTGCATCGTGATGATGAAGGCTTTTTGTGGCAGTAATAAGGGAGCTTTATGTGTTCTCCTCCCCAAGATCTTTGAGGAGAACAGGCTGCCTCACCTTATTATCCCCGAGTGCTTTGCCCATGATGTATATTCTGCCCCTCTCTGAGGGGAACATCGGGCCCGGCCGCCACAGCCTACCAGTCCCCACACAACACCGTGGAAGAGGCTGCGGCTGGAGGCCCCACTCAACAGGAAAAATGCGACTCCGTTCACTGACCCAGCTCCAGAAATGAACATGACACAGACCCCGGCACAGACACCATCCACCATCAGAGACTGAGGGACAGAACTCTTCTGACACTGCCTCCATAGCCTAGGATGTGTCGACCAGCTCCTCGGCCGAGGAGGTCAATGAGTCCTCCCCTTCTCCAGCAGTGGAGGGCAATTCGTCCCACCCTCCCATCATGGACCGACACTTCCTGACCCTCAGTGCCCACACCTGGTCGTACCAGCTCGGAGCCACAATCTACTCCAACCTCTATGACCAGCTGCGGGCTACCAACCACGGTGAGGCAATATGACCAGTCTTATTCGTCAGGGGGAAGGAGGTGCGTCTAGCCGATGTCAGAGCATTCTACCACATGCTCCCTCCACACTTGGCCCCATAGATTGGCTGTCTTACAGCAGTGGGGGAGTGTTGTGTTCTTCTACTGAGCTACTAAAATATCTGGCCTAATACTCCTCATTGCAGGCGATGGCCATTAAGCAAAAAAATAAATAAGTTTGCCTCCATTACAATGTTGTCAGTAAGTACGGGGACAATGAAAATTAATAATAAAGATATGTTAAACTTTGTGAGTATTATGATGTTTTTGTCAGGTATATTGTGACCATATAGAAAAAAATGTGATTAGAAGTAGTAATAGAGTAATCTCGGTCTGTCTGGCCGAGCAGACTCTCCAGCCACTGCCAAGCAAGCACCTCTGCAGGATCATCTCACGCTGTACGTGGAGTGAACCGTTGTTCCCGTGGGTCAAACAGCTCCCCACCACAGTGAGGTGCAGGGAGGAGTGTGGAGGTTTGGTTCCTGGGTGGACGCCTCATTTGCATCACCACCTTGTTAACAGGGGCACCCTGTTATTGGGTTATATAGTTACCACCTAGAGCTGTAATTGGTTATCAGGGTTAAAGGAAACCATTAGGCTTGTTACTCAGAGTAGAGTTATGTAAAAGCAGCATTACATCGAGTGAGTGGATGATGGGCATCCCCACGTACCATGATGAAACATTTCCCTATTACAAGTAACAAATTTACATGCTTTAAACTACAGCCATTTACAGCATATATATAGTTCATTGAAGTTATTTGTGTTGTCCAGATTACTATATTGCTGTTGCAAGGAAACCATAATGGTCTGAAAACGAAATTAGCGCATCGTGCCTGAAATGGCAATGTCGGCTAAGTTAAGAGGGCAGTGGGAACCAGGATTTTGAAGAGGGGGTGCTTTTTTGGCCCGTATATATATATATATATATATTATAAAAAAGCATCAAGTACTGATCCCTAAAGTACACCTCTAATTACCAATTCATCTGTGAAAACTCTCGGCAATTATCCCTTGAACCAGGGTTCTGTCTATTCTTTGATATTGCCGTCTATGCCATGTACTCGAAACTTCCTATCTAATCTTTCTTTGCTGCGCCCTAGCAAAAGTTTTACCTGTCCAGATAAGCAATATCGTATGTGCTATCGCTATCCACCGCCTCATCGACCTCCGAGAAAAATTATTACGAGTCTGAGCGGCAGGATCGTCCTTCATGAATCTGTGCGGGCTCTCATTTATGAGATTAAATCTTTCTAAGTGCCCTCTGATTTTATTTGCGATAATTCACTCTAGCAGTCTTCCTATTATTGCTGTTAGACTAATCGGACGATAAATCTGAGCAACTGATTTATTACTTTTCTTAAAAATGGGTTCTACGTTCGCTGCCTTCTGCACCTCTTGAACTTATCCATAGTTTAGGGAATTATTTAATAACACTGGAAATTCTTTCTTGGTCTCCTTTACAATCTATGCATAGGCATCGTCCAGACCTAGAGATTTTTGTGGTTTTAGGTTATTAACTTCTCTCAAAACTTCCTCCAAACTAATTATTATTTTACCATTGTCCGTAATACGATCGGAAATATCCGCTGCTGTAGGGATCAAGTATAAATTTTCCTCGGTAAATACTGATACAAAACAATTTTCAGGATACAGCACATTTCGTTACCTTCACTGGTAATGTTACCTGATTCTGTTTGAAGAGGTCCTATCTTTATTTTTCGTACGGTACATCTGAAATAAACCCTACGTGTTTTCTGTCAGTTCTTTAGCAACCTTAATTTCATAATCTTACTATGACCTCCAAATCCCCCACTTTACCATCCTATTCAAATTCGCATACCGGCTATAAAAGTGTTTCGCTTTTTAAAATTTCTATATATCCCTTTTGGGGGGCATATGCGAAATTTAATATGGTGTTTAGTTATGGTTGTCTTCATTAGGTAATGAAGCCTAAACTAACAAGTGGGATACTTACAAACTTCTTATCTGTAGGATGCAATTTTTAAAAATGCATGATGTCTTCCACAGAGACAGTCCCTCAAACAAGAAGAGACTCTCTTCATAGACCTGCGGTGAAACTATTGCAGACAGTTTTTTAAAGTTTTTCTCTTTGAAACTCATAGAATATGTGAAATTAATTTATTTAATTGCCTCCTTATGGCCAAAATTGATAACTGTCAAATAATCACTGATGCAACAGCTGATGCAACGGATAAAATGTCAGATTAACTCAAAATTTTCAGAGGAGCAACAGTGTATTTCATAAGAAAGTCCCTAAAAAGACCCCTGATAGCTGAAACTGAAAATCACCACAGCTGACAAATTAAATCAACTCAGATTTCAAACTGAGCAACTTTGTGTTTCATAAGAAATTCGCTCATGGCTCTCCAAGAGCAGATGTTTGAACTTTCATTTAAGGAGAAGATAAAAAAAATATCCCAGGTATACTACTTATAGACCCTTCGGCTTCGTTGCAGGTAGAAAGACGTGTCATTCTAAAGGCACATATTGTTTGTGGCCAGTTCTTACTATTTAGCATACTAGTTAGCCAACTGTAGGATGTCCTCAAAAGCACTTCCATAACGGACCCACCCATCAGAGTTCTAATGCACCTGAAGAATGACATCAGTACGCTGAGCACCACGGCAGCAATAGCCTCATATGCATTCTGGCGTCACTCAAGAAGGTTCCTTCATGCAAAGCTGAAGGCAGCAATTTTCTCTATATCCCAGTAGACTCGGTTGACTTGCTCCAGCCGTAAATCACGCATTTTTCCTCTTGGGCTTCTCCATTCCTAGTAATCACTTTCGGATACTACTTCATGAGCAGAATCATCCTCTGGGCGATACGTCACGTGCCTATACAACCATGGGTTGGTATTCACGTATTAAAAAGAAAACAGTCTCATCGAGCATTAGCTCATTATGCACTCAGTCATGGTATTAGTATCCCACGACCTTCCAAATGAAATGATTGACTGCTCTAAAGCAGTTTTTAATGTTGAAGTCGGACTTAAAAAAAAAAAAAAAAAAAGCAAGGACCACCAATTCCTTGAAGATGGGAATCTTTGTCCTTCTGCATAAATATCAACTTTGCCAAACATTTGAAACGAGTACTCGATATTCCATAACGCTACAGACCAGGCCAATATCATAGGTAATCTCATCATCTGACCTAGACCATCCATTGTAATGGATATCATTGCCAATATAAATAAATCTCTCCAAAACTTCAATGTGCTACGTCATTCAACAAACAATCAAATTACTGGACCACTGTCTCGAACCAACAGACATACAGTTTCAATGGCTTCACCTCACTGTGAAGTATCTGGACAGTATACACGAGTTTCCACTAGGTAAATGCATCGTCAGCAACGTCAAACCCGGTTCTCATTAAGCTGCCAGTAGATGCCTCACAGTGACTTCGATCCAATGATGGGCCAGTATCAGGTCCATGCATGTACTGAACAATGTGGAACAAAGATACATTCTATAATACTCCAGACCGTTCTCTCCAGACATTAGCTGCAAAATTCCTATCTCAACGGAGATCCAAGTATTTCCATAGTGTCTCCCAGTTTACTGTATCAAACACCTTCATCAGGTCGATATAGACTATTAGCAGTCTTTCTCGAACCTCACATCAGCTGTCCACAAAAAATCAAGGTTCTATACTGTGGTTAACAGTAGCCGTTTTTGTTGCGATTATTTAGTTCAAAGGCCTCTGAAACTTTGGATTCACACTGAGCACTGTAACACCATACAGATATTAGTTATTGCAGTCGTATTGTATTCCCTTCCTTCTCTCGACAGGAATGACAAACGCCTTGTCCAGTAGAAAGGAGTGATACCAGTACCACAAACAGCTTCCAAGACTGCATATATTCCAGGGTATAAGTTCCACAGAGATGCCACATAAATCGGTTGCTTCACAACCTTTCACTTTAACCACTTCCTTCCTGATTTTAATTAGAGAAGGCACGGTACTGCCGATTGGTGGGATGGTAGCTTGTAGTTGCATATCACCCAGTGGAAGCCACTCCACTGGGGAACTGACACACAAAGGTGCTCAAAATCCAGTTATCTGTTATTTCGTTGGGGTGTCAGTATACCGCTTCATTTGGGCACCAACATATCGTTGCTAACCAAACCAAAGATAAACTAATCGAACCTAACCTAATTTAGGTTAGGTTAGGTTTGGTTAGGATAGGATAGGTAAGGTTAGGTTAGGATAGGTTAAGCTGGGATAGGTTAGGTTAGGATTGGTTAAGTTGGGATAGGTTAGGTTAGGTTAGATTAGGTTTGGATAGGTTAAGTTAGGTTAGGTTAGGTTAGGGTAGTTTAGGTTAAGTTAGGTTAGGTTAGATTAGTTTAGGTGAGGTTTGGTTAGAAACAATATGTTAGCTGTCAAAATTAATGAAACAGCAGGAACTTGGATTTTGCGCCCAAATGAAATGCAGCCACTTAGGCTCGCTTCACACGAGCGGTTTTTTCCCGCCCGATAGTATGGCCGCGCGGGTGGGTGTACAAGAGGCATGTCTTCACACGAGCGGTTTTTTCCCGCGCGGTTCGTATGCAGCAGTGCACAGAATACCTCTCAGTTTGTCGGTGTTTGCTCGAGATGGAGGACGTAAAGAAGAGAGTGATTTATGTGTACTTAATGAACAAGGTGTTAAAAAAGAAGAGACAACGTAAATGGTGGACCCACCCAATAAACAGCTCTAGGCTCCTTCAAGGAGCATTCTACAAGATATATTCTGAGCTGAAAGACGATGAAGAAAAGTTCTTTAATTATTTTCGCATGTCATCTCCTACATTTGAAGAACTTGTGAGCAAACTGAAAGATGGTATTATAAGGCAAGACACAGTTATGAGATCATCCATTTCTCCTGAAGAAGCTGTTGCACTGATTGTGAGGTAAGTGTAAGTGTAAGGTAAATGAAAAAGTAATATGTAGCACAGTAACTTTATTTGCAGAAGAGCAGCACACCACCTCTGCCACAAATAAACCACGACTGCCGCTCGGGGAAACACCGCCCATCTGAAGGGCTCCATAGACTTCTAGAGTATTCCAAACCGCCTGCCGCCGCGCGGGTTGGCAGTGCGCGCGGCTGGTAAATCATTGCCGCGCGGGAATTAAGCCGCGCGGGCAGCGTGTGAAGGGCCTCATTGAACTTCATTGATTTCTAAACCACACGGGAAAACCGCGCAGGAAAAAACCGCTCGTGTGAAGCTAGCCGAACGTAAAGTACTTGGACCAACGATCCGCTACTTGCCTTCTTTTGGCGTGAGACCTCCACATGACATTCAAGCAGAGTCAGTGTGGGAGGAGGACTTGGAACAGTTTATTCCAGGCTTGAAAGGCAGGTCTGAGGGCATTTGGATGAAAGCGACCCTCTGCCTCCTCAGTGATTCCTCTAACAAATCTCTCCTCGTCCCTTCTTAGGGAAGCTTTTGCCCGATGATACAGAATTATGTGCTGCTTTTGATTTCTCCTCCAGTTTGGCAGCATGACACTCATCATTTGTAATCAGAGTCTCTGGTCAGTTTTAACCTTTTCTTAATCTTCGGCCATATCCAGCGCCTTCGTCAGCTACCCCATGAGTATTACACTTTAAGGAATGCCATTGCTGAGCAGAGTCCTCACGAGCAGCGAACATCTCAGGTAGATTTGAGACATACTATGAGTATATTCTCTTCAGTACCCCTCTCATCTCTGGGTTTTCAAGAAGGATTCATTTTTATACATAAATAGGGAATTCTCTTAGGTCTGATTTGCATATTGCAAAAACATAATGACATATTTCTCATTCTCAAGAACCAGCTGTTACTCCTATTAGGCTACCTTCTACAATTGCATGTAAAGCGAAAGATGCACAGTAGACATGCCAAGTGCTTCAGTTAAAAGTTATGTCTTACCTCCCCCCCCCCCCGCATTTGTGGTGATACTGATCTTTGGTACTGCAGGTCGAACGACCTACAATACCTGGTGGCTACCTGTCGAACGACCACCGGACATACACTCCTCAGAATCTACCTTACCCAGAAAGGCATCACTGCACCTCTGTAGACTGTGACTTTTTCCCGTTACAGTACCAACAGAAATTATAACTCACAAGCAATCTGCAATGGCCACACTGCAATGGAGTCATCCACACCACAACACATTCATTTCATGCACTGTAGTATCCGAACATAGTTAATCCGTTAACATAAGTTCAACAAAAGACCTTAGAAAGCGACCGGCATAGGTGGCAAGTTTCTTGCAGTTCACTTGATATACGTCGAATTGAACCTAGGGTTGCAACAGCAACAATAGGATGACGATAATAATCTGTGAACATAAACAGAACGTATCTGCTTTTCTGGTATGCAAAATACGATGGGGGGATGGGAGGGAAGGTCCTTAAAGGAAGATGGAAAGGGAGAAATCAAGTGAAACAGATTCCATCACCTTCAGTGTAAAGGAGTGTACGAAAAATGATATCACTAGATTCAAGGACTTACCAAGTTACCATGTTACTAGATGGTGTTTCGATGTTTAGCATTACTTCTCCTGGATGGAGAGAGAGAGAGAGAGAGAAAGAGATAAGAGTGAAGGACAGTGGAACGTTCCCTTATGGCTGAGGGGTGTGGGTCACTCAGTGTTAATGTTCCAGTGTCTAGGAAGATCCATTATAACAGTTTCACCCAAAGTCCAGAAAACAATGTGAGGAACAGAGAATGACAGAAATGTTTTTCACAAGGAACATGGAACGAACTAGACAAAAAGAAAATGTCGACCAGTCATCGGTTAAAAAGTGGAAAAATGTTAATAGTCATAGGATGAAAAGGGTAAAAATGTTACTATAGTCATAGGTTAAAAATGGGAAAAATGCTAATACAGACTATAGCATAGATCAGTAGCATATGGATGGATTACACTTGATAAAAAATGATTATTTGTTAGCTGAGTTTATTCTTGCCTGCTGCGAACGATTATCTTCGACATAGGGAAGACTTCTTCTTTTGTAGGAATAGAAGAAGGCAATGATAACACCATTATTTTCAAATCTCTATCCTAAGCTTAGTACATGTCTGAATATAATAAAGACATCATTTCAGTGAAGTGATTAAACACTTCAGTTCGTGGACCTCTTCTCATTGTAATCCTTCTACCCACGTGGTTTTACTCAGCACAAGAGAGCCTCTTCGAACTGACGGAATTAAATATTGTCTCCATTTTAACTTTCACAACTAAAGGCCTCTCCTAAGATGAATGAGATCTTTTAGCGGTAGGCAGAATAATATGGAATATTCTTTTTGATAAATAAGGGATTAATCTGAATACAGATTTTTTAAATTCCATATATGCATAATTAAATCGCCTACAAGTAGGAAAAATAGAAAAGATGTCAAATAGGCAAATGAGTTTCTTGCATACTGTGCATGTGACGTACTGTGTAGTAGCAGTGGTGATCTACGAATGGCTCTGGTATGAGGCCCGGCACATGGTTCTTCACGTAGGCCTTGGTCCGCTCCAGCACTGACTGTGTGTCGCCCTGGTCGGTGTTGTCTGGGCCACCATCAACCCCACCATGGTACTGTAACTGGAAAAAAAAAAAAAAAAAAGAGGGGGGGAGGTGAGATTTCTTGTAACACTTCAATCCGAGGATTTCCTTTGAATCTGTCATGCTATCTCCAAATTACTGTTGAACTCTTAACAGATATCTTGATATGACGGAGCTAACCATCTCAAGGTTGTTATATTACTTTTTTGCATATGAACTATTTTTCATTTTCTACGTAGCTATAAAGGCACAATATGTATGAAGCCAATTGTTTTATAATCTCTCTCATAAACACTTCCTTTTAACTGTCCTCACGAAACCACTTGCACATTGCACATCTTGATTTCTGTTTCAGAACTGGAAAAATAGCGTATGAACACCCTGGCTTGGAGTCCGGGGAAGGGGGGGGGGAGAGTACCAAAAATGTCCCCGCCATCCTTCCCTCTCCCTGCGATAACTGAGAGGCTTTGGGCCTTTATTTTACACTCTTTCCTTTTGTTTCTGCAACATCAGCAGCCTTTTCTCTAATTACTTGTCCCCCCACTGGAGAGACTCGGGGACGGGTATTGTTTTCACTCGGTTTGTCTATTTCTTTGTCTGTTTATCTGTCTGCTAGCAACTTTACGCGAAAGATATTGGTGCGAATTTCACTAAAATTACAGGGAGAATCTGCTATGACCTCCTGATCACCTGATTAAATTTTGGACCAAATTGGGCCAAGGGCTAGACTGTAGACCCAAAATATGTAAAAAAAAAAAAAAAAAAAAAAAAACTTTCAAATTCGTCATATCGACATGAAACCAAAACCTAAAGGTGCATCTGTCAAATCGGCATCCTATAACATGCCTCATTACATCATGGGGTCACCTCCCATTTAGCAGTAGTGGGGTCAGTGTCAGGTGGGCAGGGCCTAAAATTTCAACTGAGCATAAAATCGTCAATTTCCACCCGATTTACTTCAAACCTGATAAGTGACGTCTTTGACTAGATATCCTGTTGTCCTTATACGTCAGCACTAAAATGACTGCCGGGGACGGGTTTGCAGTGCCTTGGCACCGCTTCTTGTTTACTTTGTGTTGAATACCACTTCTCCTTATTAAAACCTATCCTTTTTCTCACTGAGGTTCGGATGTTTGAGTCAACTGATCTAAACCCTTCTCTGACTCTACTTATTTTATACTCTTGTCAAAGCCAGAAGTGAATTAGATATATTCATTCATAACAACTTAACTTGCTCTTCTTTTAATGAACTAGAGTCTCCACATCTCCCTACACTCTGGCTTCGGTTTTCCTCTTATTCTTTCACTAAATATGTGTGCTGTTTACGTACGATATCTCCTAATTCAACTGACTGCACCAAAATTTTTTATTACCTTACCTCTAAAATGGAAAAAATTCTTTCCTCTTCCCCCTTCTCTGAAATCTCCATTTTTAGGTGGTTCAGATTTTCACTACTGCCTTCAATCACTAAACCATCTAAAAAAACAAGTTGCTTACATCTTTTGCATCCTTCATGATCTAGAGCAGATTGTACAGCAACTTACTGGACTTCCTGACCACTCTAGAGTTCCATTATCTCTTGTGTGCTCCTCCTATTATACCCTTATCTTAGCAACCTGTCTTCTTACGCCATCATAGCCTGTGGACCCTCCCAAGAAGTGGCGTCTGTGGCATTTTCGTGCTGTGGGTTCAGACGCTCTCAAGTAGTACTTTTTTTTCTCTCTCTCTAGGATGATCATTGTTTCCATGGCCATGAGCCATCCGATTGTGCTTCCTATGCAGTACAGAGGTTATCCTTTGGGCATGAAAGAATGCATTTCCCTTTTCTAGCCCTTTGGCCCAAGACTTAGTTTGATCATGCTTGTTCTAATGTTCACCACAACAAGGAGGTGGCTTGCAAAAGGTACCGTTGCCAACTTACCCCTGACTCTTGATAAGCATACGTCTCTGCCCAACATTGTGAGTCTTTTCTTTGTCTTGCTAAAACAATTTCATTTGCTCAAAATGTTTTGAACTCCACAGCTCTGATTCTTCCTGATGACTGCCATCTGCGTCCATACCTTTCAAATATGGTTACCTAATCCGCTTTCCCTCCCCTTTTTCAGTTTTGATTGTTCTGAAACAGTTTTTTTTTTCTACAGAGTTTCTCCTCCAGTTCCACTTTGGATGATTCAAAATTAAGGCTATCCCTCCATTTCCTTCTCCCTCTGACATCTTTATGCTTTTTATTAAAATTTCATCAATGGATGTATTTTCTCCCCTCATTGACCTCAATAATCACAAAGCGGACGGACCTAATGATGGTACTTCCTGTTGTTTTCAGAAACGGTGCTTCTGTGCCGAGGTGCTTCTGTGCCGAGGTGCTTCTGTGCCGACACCTTGCCTAGGTAAAGTCTTTCGTCTTTGCCTGCGAACACTCACCTTTCCTTCTTACTGGAAGCTGGCGCTCATTCGGAATGTAAAGAAAAATGGTATTGTTCCCAGCCCTTTAGCTGTCGCTGAATTGCTCTAGTATTTTGTATATCTAAATTTTGAATCGAACCTTACTAGGAAGATTCTGAAACATCTTGCCACTCCCAAATTTTCATTAGACCACCAATTTGGATTTTGCCAGAAACACTCCACTGGTGATCTTTTCATCCTCACTTCTGAATCTTGGTCATCCCCCTCTCCGGACTTGGATGAATTCTTTCCCATTGCAACTAACATCTTTAATTTTCAAATTGCTCTCTTAAGGGTTCTGTCTTATTACCTGTGCCTTATCTCCAGCATCGTCACTGGTCGCTCTATAGCTGGTGTTGTAGATGACCAGTTTTCTTTAACCAACAGTAGCATTTCTCAGGGTTATGTTTGTCACCAACTTTCTTTCTTCTGTTCATCAGTGATCTGAACTGTTCATCAAGTTCTGTGCATTCATATGCTGATGACTCCATCCTGCACATTTCCCCTAGCCTCTTTCAGTGTTCATCACAGCAGATGCTTCAGCAGTCAGAGATACAATTATAGCGCAAGTAATTTTTGACCCAGCTGTCATTTATGATTGGGTAAAACTAAATGTTTTTAATGAATCAAAAACTCAGTTCTCACATCTTTTTTCTGTCAGAATCTCCCACAAGAATATCCCATAATATTTAACATCACTGAAAGTTGGACTATAAATGTGGGCGAGTGTGTACGTGTATGCGCCAAAGCAAGATCGTGCAAGCAGAGTGAGAGAAGAGTCCCGGACAAAATGTGGAAGTGTGCATGGAAAAGTCTGAAAGGAATGAGAGAGTGTTTTTGATTGGTAATATGAATGGTAAACTAGGGAATGTGAAGGTAGACGGAGTAGTTGGTGAGTGGGGTGTGCCTTCTGAGATAGATGAGAATGGCAGTGCCGAAGTGGACATTTGTGCCGGGAAGGGGTTGGTGATAACCAATACCCTCTTCATGCACAAGATGATCCACAGGTATACATGGGGAGTGATGAGATGGGTGGGTGTCGAACTGAATGAAAGGAAGGCAATGATTGATTATGTGTGTGTGGATGAAAGGATGCGAAGATGTGTAATGGATGCAAGAGTTTATAGAGGTTGGGGGAGTGGACTTTCTGACCACTACTTGGTGGTGGCCAGAATTAGAATTCAAGTAAGATGGAGGAATAGAAGAAGGGAAAGACGAGAGGAAAGAGTAGTTGCAAGGAGAGTGGAAAGGTTACAAGAGGATGAGAAAAAGGCAGAGTATAAGAGAGAAGTGGAGGAACGATTGGGCAAACATGAATTGGAGCAGATGGGAGACGTGGAAGGTGTGTGTAGGATATTTACAGAAAAAATATGTGCAGCATGTGATGTGGTGTGTGGAAGGAAGAGAAGACGGAGAGGGGTGCAAGGAATAGCGTGGAGGACTGAAGAGGTGAAACAGGCTGTGGCACAAAAGAAGAAAGCATACAATGAATGGATGAGAAATAGGGGCGTGGAAGAAGTTGAGAGGCGGAAGAGAGAGTTATATGTAGAAAGAAAGAGAGAGGTGAAAAGACTAGTAAGAGAGAGTAAGAAGAGAGTGGATGAGGAATTTGGAAGGAATTTGGGTGTAAAGTGGAGGGACTGTAAGAAAATGTTCTGGAAAGAGGTGAAAAGAGTAAGACAGGGTGAAAGTGAAGTTAGCAGGGGAGAGAAAGATAAAAATGGTAGATTACTAGTGGAGAAGGGAGAAAAAGTGAGCAGATGGAGAGAACACTTTAAGGAATTGTTGAACGTAGAGGATGGAAGTAATGCGGGTATAAGTGGCTGGGGAATGGCTGGGAGAAGGGGGGAGGTGAGAAGACAGGAAGAAATCAGTAGGATAGAAGTTGTGGAAGCAATGAAGAAAGTTAAATCGGGGAAAGCCCTAGGAATTGATGGAGTGTGTGGTGAAATGCTGAAGCATGGGGGAGAGATAGTAGTAGAATGGATGTGGAAGATGTGCAGATTGGCCTGGGAGGAAGGTAGAGTCCTGGAGGATTGGAAGTCAGGTATAATTATTCCCTTGCACAAAGGAAAAGGGAAAAAAGAAGTGTGTGGTAATCATAGGGGCATTTGTCTTCTTAGTATAATAGGAAAAGTGTATGGTAGGATACTTAATGACAGAGTTAGAGAAAGAACAGAGAAATTAGTTGGAGAAGAACAGGGAGGCTTTAGGAAGGGAAGAGGTTGTGTAGATCAGATATTCATTCTTAGATCTTTAGTGGAAAAGTTTCTAGAGAAGGGAAAGAAGTTGTATGCGGCTTTCATGGATTTGGAAAAAGAATATGACAGGGTGGATAGACAAGGATTGTGGAAAGTGTTGAGAATATATGGAGTAGATGGGAAGTTGTTGAATGCTGTAAAGAGTATGTACGATGGTGCGAAGGCTGCAGTGCGTGTGGATGGTGAACTAAGTGAATTTTTCTCTTTGAAAGTTGGGTTGAAACAGGGATGTGTTATGTCTCCATGGTTGTTCAATCTGTACATGGATGGGGTAATAAAAGAGGTACAAGGTAGGGTAGTGTACGTTGGAGTGGCCCTGGTGAGAGAGGATAGTGTTTGGAAACTCCCTGTACTGTTGTTTGCAGATGATACTGTGTTGTTGAGTGAAGACAAAGTGGAGCTGCAAGGCTTGGTGGATGAGTTTGGGAGAGTGTGTAAGAAACGGAATCTAAAGGTGAATGTAGGGAAGAGTAAAGTGATGGTCTTTGAGAGAGGTGAAGTCAGTGAATGTACAGCGAGGTTGGATGGTGAGGAATTTGAAAATGTGAGTACGTTTAAGTACTTGGGTAGTGTGATGAGTAAGGATGGAGGTTTGGAGGGTAAAGTGCTTGAAAGGGTACAGCAGGGAAGAAAGATTGCTGGTTCTTTGAAAGCAGTGATAAGAAACAGGGAAGTGAGCATGGAAGTGAAAAAGTTACTACATGACAGTATTGTGATACCAACTCTAACGTACGGAAGTGAAACTTGGACGTTGTTGGAGGGACACAAGTCAAGAGTGAGAGCAGTGGAAATAAGTTATTTAAGAGGAGCCTGTGGAGTCACATGGAGAGACAGGCTGACGAATGAAGATATAAAGGAGCGTTGTAGTGTTGATGTGGATGTGATAGGAAGCGTTATGAGGAACACACTGAGGTGGTTTGGCCATGTGGAGAGGATGGAGGGTGAGAGACTGACGAAGAGAGTGTATGTGAGTGAGGTGAAGGGGGGAAGAGGGAGGGGGAGGCCGAGGATGAGATAGGGGGATGGGGTGGAGAGGTATATGAGAGAGGGGGGGGTGAGTTGGGAGCAGGGCAGTGAAAAGGGAGAAAAAAGTGAGCAGATAAAGAGAACACTTTAATGAATTGTTGAACATAGAGAATGAAAGTAATGCGAGTATAAGTGGCTGGGGAATGGCTGGGAGAAGGAGGGAGGTGAGAAGACAGGAAGGAATCAGTAGGATGGAAGTTGTGGAAGCACTGAAGAGAGTCAAAGTGGGGAAAGCCCCAGGAATTGATGGAGTGTTTGGTGAAATGCTTAATCATGGGGGAGAGATAGTAGTAGAATGGATGTGGAAGATGTTTAGATTGGCTTGGGGGGAAGGTAAAGTCCCGGATGATTGGAAGTCAGGTATAATTATTGCGTTGTACAAAGGGAAAGGGGAAAAAGAAGTGTGTGGTATTTATAGGGACATTTGTCTTCTTAGTGTAATAGGAAAAGTATACGGTAGGATACTTATTGACAGAGTAAGGGAAATAACTGAGGAATTAGTTGGAGAAGAACAGGGGGGCTTTTGGAAGGGAAGAGGTTATGTAAATGAGATATTCATTCTTAGATCTTTAGTGGAAAAGTGTCTAGAGAAGGGAAAGAAGTTGTATGCGGCCTTCATGGATTTGGAGAAAGCATATGACACGATGGATAGACAAGGATTGTGGAAAGTATTAAGAATATATGGAGTAGATGGGAAGTTGCTGAATCTGTGAAGAGTATGTATGAGGGTGCTAAGGCTGCAGTGCGTGTGGATAGTGAACTGAGTGAATTTTTCTATCTGAAGGTTGGTTTGAACCAGGGATGTGTCATGTCTCCATGGTTGTTCAATCTGTATATGGATGGGGTTATAAAGAGATACAAGGTAGGGCAATGGATGTTGGAGTGGCCCTAATGAGAGAGGGCAGTGTTTGGAAACTCCCTATACTGTTATTTGCAGATGATACTGTGTTGTTAAGTGATGACAAAGGGGAGCTGCAAGGCTTGGTGGATGAGTTTGGGAGAATGTGTAAGAAACGGAATTTAAAGGTGAATGTAAAGAAGAGTAAAGTGATGTTCTTTGAGAAAGGTGAAGTCAGTGAATATACAGTGAGGCTGGATGATGAGGAAATGGAAAATGTGAGTACGTTTAAGTACTTGGGTAGTGTGATGAGTAAGGATGGAAGTTTGGAGGGTGAAGTGCTTGAACGGGTACAACAAGGAAGAAAGGTTGCTGGTTCCTTGAAGGCAGTGATAAGAAATAGGGAAGTGAACATTGAAGTGAAAAAGTTATTACATGACAGTATTGTGATACCAACTCTGACGAATGGATGTGAAGCTTGGACGTTGTTGGAGGGACACAAGGCAAGAGTGAGAGCAGTGGAAATGAGTTATTTGAGATTAGCCTGTGGAGTCACATGGAGAGACAGACTGACAAATGAGGATGTGAAGGAGCGTTGTGGTGTGGATGTGGATGTGATAGGAAGCATTAGGAAAAACACACTGAGGTGGTTTGGCCATTTGGGGAGGATGAAGAGTGAGAGACTGACGAGGAGAGTGTATGTGAGTGTGGTGGACGGGAAGAGGAGGGGAAGGCCAAGGATGAGATGAAGGGTTGGAGTGGAGTGATATATGAGAGAGGGGTGTGTGAATTGGGAGCAGGGCATGAAATGGCAGGAGACAGGGTGACGTGGAGGCGATTTGTTTGTGGCCACCAGGTATAAGGGATTAAGGCGTCTGGCAGTAGATAGATAGACAGACATTGTGTAGCTCATCATTACTTCTTAATATCGTTGGGGTTTCTTTTCGGGAAACCAGTCATGGAAACATCATATTACCTCCCTTGGAAAATCCGCTTCTAAGAGATTAAGCGTGCTAAGTCCGTGCTGTCTTTACTCCTACATAGCTGTTGACTTTGTACAGTGATCATGTGCGCCTCTGTATGAAGTACAAATCTCAAATGCTCCTCTGAGCAAGGTGAAGTCAAACGCTTTCGTAGTTAACTCGTTCAGCCCAAAGACGGACTTTTTTTTTTTTTTTTTAGTTCTTCGTACCTCCAAGCGATTTTATTCACCTTGTAATAAGCTCTTCCGGAAGGGAAGGGGGAGATATAGCCTCCACTTACCCCTGCTTTACTGTAGAAATGTCAAAACCTCAGTAATATCATCTGCTGCTTTCCTGCACAAATTGAAAAATGTGGCATTAAAGAAGGGTTCAGTGGGTTAAGGGTCTTGGCAAGAACCTGATGGAAGAGTAGTGAGTACAAAACAACGTTCAGCTTTAGTTTACGTTACCAGGAAGGAGTGCGAACAATGGACTCACACGATAACCGACTACTACACCTTGTATTCTAGGGTAAGACTGAAGCTAGTCATTGTCCGCCTAAACGATGATCGTAAAACTGATAAGCATTAATTTAAGTCAACTTCTTCCTTCAGACCAGTTGATATATTGGACTCTAACTGTGACGTATAATAACTGCTGCTGATTACTTCTGTTGATGTGCTGTCAACTAATAGACCTAGGTAGTAGACTTCGCAGGTAATGTCCCTAGTCGTGTGAATGACACACACACACACACACACACACACACACACACACACACACACACACACACACACACACACACACACACACACACACACACACACACACATACGCACGCACGCACGCACGCGCACGCACGCACGCACGCATGTTCGCACGCACGCACGCACGCACGCACGCGCACACACACACACACACACACACACACACACACACACACACACACACACACACACACACACAGTCTATCTGTCTGTCTGTCTGTCTGTGTCTGTCTCTCTGTGTCTGTCTGTCTGTCTGTCTGTCTGTCTGTCTCTCTGTCTGTCTCTCTGTCTCTGTCTCTGTCTGTCTCTCTCTCTCTCTCTCTCTCTCTCTCTCTCTCTCACCTTCACCATGCCCGGGTACTCCATCTCAGCAAAGGCCCCGAACATATGACCAGGTTGGGTGCCGAGGTCCATGAAGGAGGTGGTGGGAGTGCCCTTGTACTTGATTGGCCAGTACATGACAGGTACTCGCAACACTCTGCCGGTCCACACAATACATCACCAATTATACTACACAATGCTGCTCCTAATACCTTCCCAACACCCTGCCATCCGACAGTCTTATTACACTACTACTAATATATTACCAACACACTCTCACCCCATGCCACACCAGTCATATTTGGGTACTGTTAAATACATTACCAACACCCAGCCACCTCTAATATTACTCATATTATTGCTACTGCTATATCACGAACCTCTTGCCACCTGACACAGAAGCAGTCAGATTATACTTCTGCTATATATTGCTAAATCTCTTCATATTCTGCCGACACACTGGTGATGTTGCACTACTACTAATTTATTACTAATTCCACTGACTTAATATATATTCATCCCACAGAACACTAGTCATATTACAGTACGACAGATTATGTCCAAGAGTGAAAATGCTGTCTATTTACTATTTTCATGCAAGTATGAAGGAACCAACGGCCAAAAGCCAGCAAGATTGTTCCCTCCAAGAAAAAATAAAAACAAAATAACAGACAGCCATTTTCAACATCTGTTCATTTTGAGGTGCCTGGACACAGTGTTTTTAAAAGACTGGAAGTCATAAGTTGCATACAATACAGGCAGAGGAAGGCAGTTGCCAAGACGACCTGTTGCATACATGAAGAACTGGGAGTAACGGTTAACTCTTGTATTAGAAAGTTGGACTGAAAAGGGATGAGAATTTGTTGCTAGACAAGTGTTACGCACCTACCCTAGTGTTAGAGGAATGCTGTTAAGTGAAGACGAAGGGGAGCTGCAAGGCTTGGTGGATGAGTTTGAGAGAGTGTAAGAAACGGAATTTAAAGGTGAATGTAAGGAAGAGTAAAATAGCGATAGAAAAGAGATATAGATGCAACAGTGCGGCAAAGAGGCGGGTTGCAGAAAACCAGTAAGAGGAGGAGGGTTGATTGGATGAAAAGCCTTTGACTCCATCGTGTTGAGAAGAGCTCCATGTGGAGAACCTCCCCACAAAAAAAGATTTATACTCTACACAGGGGCCAAAAAAAAAAAAAAAGTGTTAAAAGTCAACAACTGTGCAGGGGTAAAGAAGGCATGGAGTCGGCTTAACACACCTAAACTTGGAAGCAGATTTTCCAAAAAAGGCAAAATGATCTTTGCAAGAAAAATCATGAGAGAATGCAACCTCAACTATGTTCAGTGTTGTTGCAGGGTTCAGTTGGATATTGTTAAAATTTAGAGGATAACACTGCTGAAAATTTTGAAGGCTCAAAAGATGTCAGAAATAAGTTATTGATGCATTAAAAACACTAAGATTACTTTTACCCCAATCAGAGATATGAGCCAGTTCAGACACTATGTGTGTCACAGCCTCATCTCTTGTATGTTGAAGTAACGACTGAGGTGGATGCTGTGGGAAGTGAATTGAGAGGTGAAAGATGGAGTCATCAGCGTATAAGTGAATAGGGTTAGATGTACAGTTTAGAAGGTCATGTATGAATCGAATGAAGAGAGTTGGTGATAGGATGCAATCCCGAAGAACACCACTACTAATAGCTCTAGGAGAAAAACAGTGGATGTCTACAACAGCAGTTATAGAACGACCAGAAAGGAAGCTAGAGATGAAGGCACAGGTAGAAGGATAGAAACTTTAAGAGGGCAGTAAGGAAATTAAATCTATATGTCAGGCTCCATCAAATACCTTTGAAATTTTAAGTGCAATAGCAAACCTTTTGTCAAAGTTCCGAAAGGAGGACAACCAAGAGTTTGAAAGGAAGGTGAGAATACCTCCAGTGGAGCCTCCCTGGTGAAACCCATCCTGGCGATCGGGAAGAAGGTTCTGATATAAATGGTGCTTTATTATTTTTTTTAAAAAAGTATATTAAAAAAAACTTTGGGAATACAGAATGTTGAAGCAACTGGGTGATAGAGTCCTGAATATGGTCACTATTCTTTGGGACAGCGTGAATGAAAGCAAACTTTCATTAAACCATTTGCGCCCAGCGTTCTCAGTATAGGACGGAAATGGGCATTTTCAAACTTTAATAAAGAAAGGAACCTCGGGGTAGGGACCTATGAGTTTCGCAACCATGAGCTGATAGATGGAAGGCGGTACGCTTACTGCCCGTCCAGCAAAATCACTCGCATTGGAACTCTGGGAGCTAATGGATTAAGAAGGGAAGGTACAAGTGAACAGACAAAGCCAAAAGACATTACTTAGGCAGGGTGTAGGCAGAGAAGCACAGTTCTTGAGGACAACAGAAGGGATCCCATCAAACCTAGGTAGTACTGAGGCCAGTGAGAAAAGGAAGAACATCAACCGAAGAAATTTTAATTTCAGCCATGGGGAAGTTAGAAGAGGAAGGTGATGGAGGAACAGCACTGGAATCATTTGAGGTGGAATTGGAGGATAAAGTCTGAATTAAGAGTTCTGTTTTTTCACTAGAAGAAACAGCTATAGAGCCATTAGACTGGAAAAGAGGAGGGAAGAACAATAAAGCAAAATTGTTAAAGAGGTTTCTGACAAGGTGCCAGAAGAGGAAGGATGAATTATAGTAGGACAGTTCAGTATATTTAGTACAAATGAAATTATACTTAGCAGAGCAGAGAACATATTTAGTATGATTCCAGGTGGAGAAATAAAAGAGATGAGATCCATGGGATGGTTGACTCCGGTACCTTTTGTGGCATTCTTCTTGTTCTATCTATTGCCAGACGCCTCAATCCCGTTTGGGGTGGCCATAAACAAATCGCCTCCACGTCGCCCTGTCCCCCGCCATTTCACTGCCCTGTTCCCAACTCACACTCCCCTCTCTCATATACCTCTCCACCCCATCCCTCCATCTCATCCTCGGCCTCCCCCTCCCTTTTCCCCCCTCCACCTCACTCACATACACTCTCTTCGTCAGTCTCTCACCCTCCATCCTCTCCACATGGCCAAACCACCTCAGTGTGTTCCTCATAACGCTTCCTATCACATCCACATCCACACCACAACGCTCCTTTATATCCTCATTCGTCAGCCTATCTCTCCATGTGACTCCACAGGCTCCTCTTAAATAACTCATTTCCACTGCTCTCACTCTTGACTTGTGTCCTTCCAACAACGTCCAAGCTTCACTTCCAAACGTTAGAGTTGGTATCACAATACTGTCATGTAGTAACTTTTTCACATCCATGCTCACTTCCCTGTTTCTTATCACTGCTTTCAAAGAACCAGCAACCTTTCTTCCCTGCTGCACCCTTTCAAGCACTTCACCCTCCAAACCTCCATCCTTACTCATCACACTACCCAAGTACTTAAACGTACTCACATTTTCCAATTCCTCACCATCCAACCTCGCTGTACATTCACTGACTTCACCTCTCTCAAAGACCATCACTTTACTATTCCCTACATTCACATTTAGATTCCGTTTCTTACACACTCTCCCAAACTCATCCACCAAGCCTTGCAGCTCCCCTTCGTCTTCACTCAACAACACTGTATCATCTGCAAACAACAGCACAAGGAGTTTCCAAACACTATCCTCTCTCACCAGGGCCACTCCAACATCCACTACCCTACCTTGTACCTCTTTTATTACCCCATCCATGCACAGATTGAACAACCATGGAGACATGACACATCTCCTTGTTGTGGACAGCAATATAACGAGTATGATTAAACCAAACCCTTTTTGCATTACTCACAGGATAGAGTAAGGACTTTATTCTTCCATGCCCGAGAGAGTAATCTCCATAATGCATGAAGCACACTCGGATGTCTCATGGGAATAAAAGGTACAATCATTCTGCAGAAAATCAAAGAAGTGCTGTGTGAGGGCCTCTCAATCAGCAGCTCCAAAGTGCCACAGCCGCCACTTCTTGGGAAGGTCCACAACTCCAACTGGAGTGATATTACAGGATAAAGTGATAAGGGTGTGATCAGAAGAGCCCAGCGGAAAGAAAAGATTGTCACTGAATGCAGAAGGATTAGTTGTAAAGAAGAGTACAAGTATGACGGAACTCTCTCCAAGGCCTGCAGGGATCTTGGTAGGATGCTGTACAAACTGCTATAAGTCATTAAGGATACTCATAGAAAAGATGTATCCTTGTTCATCAGGTGGATCAGCGAATGGCGATGACAGCCAAACGTGGTGGTGAACACACTCCAGAGAAAGGAGAGATTGATAAGATGTGTTCCGTCTTAGTAGTAAGACAGTCAAAGAATTTTTCATAGTCAGTAGAAGTATGGGAAAAATACACAACAAAGATAAATTTAGTCAAAGAATGGCAGGATAGCTAAAGCCAGAGAGTAGGGAATTCAGATTTAAGTTCAGGAACACGAGAACATATGTTGTTGCTTACATACACACAACAACCATCTTTGGCTTTGAATTGAGTATGGAGAAAGTAGGAGGATACAGAGATGGGTTTGCTTTCAGTCGCCTCAGACAGCTGAGTCTCAGTGAGGAAGAGAAGGCGAAGTTTACAGGAAGAGAGGTGATGTTGAACAGAGAGAAAAGTAGAGGCAAATCCACGAACATTGCAAAAATAAATAAAGAGTGAGTCTGACAATGGTTCCATGCATCCTACTTGGCTGTTGCCGGGAGAGGGGCGGATGGTGCTATCCTTTATGGTCATCCACGCCCCCAAAGGGACTCCCAAACTTGGTGCTTAGATGCCATTTTTGCTGGAATTGGAATAGGAATTTTTGTGTGTATTGTGCATTTGGTTGGTGTTGACAGAGGAATATGTGTATGTGAGTATGCTGGCCCACTCTCTGTATTACTGAAAAAACTAAGTTCACCAAATGGGGATGGTTAGAAGTTAGTCCCGAGGACTGATTAAACAGGAGCTTCTTTAGTTTTCCCCGACATCAGCTTTCCATCCACCTTGGGAGTACCCCCCTGTTCGAGTGGTGCTGCAGTCTGCAACAGTTTACCTGAAGTAGACCCAAATCGCCTTGATATTATTACTATATTACTAGTCCTTTTCACTTCAGCTGCCTTCCTACTCCACCTCGTGTCATATTACTCTATTCTTTCCACTTTAACATGGCCTAGAATGATTATCGTTTCTCGATTTTGAATGATGGCCTGTAATAAGAGAATGACACTGGACTATGATTCTAGTGACGGAGTGTGATGGAAAGAATACAGTTAAAATCGCAATACTGTCATATTTTGCTTCAGAGGCAAGGTAAAAGTGCCGCAAGGATAAATAAATATATAAACTGTGGTGAGAGTAGTGGTAAGAGTCAAGGTACAAATGCTCATGATGAGCAGAATGAGAAAAGGGCATGAGGAAGCAGTCCATACAGAAAGGGTAGAAAAGTTATAAGAGGATGAAAAGAAAGACAGAATATAAAAGAGAAGTGGAGTGACTGGAGAGATGTAGTATGGAGCAGATGGGGGACGTGGAAGATGCGTGCAAGACAATCACAGAAGATATCTGTGTAGCATGTGAGGTGGTTTGTGGGGTGAAGAGAAGACAAAAAAGAGTGGAAGGAACACAATGGTGGAATGAAGAGGTGAGACAAACAATGGCGCAAAAGATGAAAGCATAATACCGAGTGGAATGGAAGCAGAGCCATGGAGGATGCTGAAAAATGGAAGACAATTTTATGGAGAGAAGAAGCAAGAGGTAAAAATATTAGTAAGAAAGAGTAAAAAAAGCGTGGATGAAGACTTTGGAAGGAATCAGAGTGTAAAGTGGAGGAAATGTAAGAAAATGTCCAGGAAGGATGTTAAGAGAGTAAGTCAGGGTGATAAAGAAGGTAGCAGGAGAGTTAAAGATAGAAATGGCAGACTGCTCATGGAGAAGGGAGAAAATGTGAATAGATGGAAAGAACACTTTAAGAAACTGTTGAACACAGAGAAAGAAAGTAACGCTGGTATAAGTGGCCGGGAATGGCCTGGAAAAGGAGGGAGATGAGAAGGGAGGAAGAGATCCGTTGGATAGAAAACATAGAAGCAATGAAGACATTCAAAATGGGGAAAGCCCCAGGAAATTGTGGAGTATGCTGAAGCACGGGGGAGGGATAGAAGTAGAATGGATAGATGTGCAGATTGGCCTGTGAGGTATGTAGAGTCCCGGGGGATTGAAAGTCAGATTTCATTATTTACCTGTACAAAGAAAACGGGGGAAAAGACGATTGTGATAATCATAGGGACATTTGTCTTCTTAGTGTAATTAGAAAAGTGTAAGGTAGGATAGGCCTACTTATTGACAGTGTTAGATAAATAACAGGGGTATTAGCTGGAGAAGAATGAGGAGGTTTCAGGAGGGGAAGAGGCTGTGTTGATCAAATATTCATCCTAAGGTGTTCTGTGGAAAAGTTTCTAGAGAAGGAAAGAAGTTGTATGCTGCCTTCATGGATTTGGAGGAAGTATATGGCAGAGTGGATAGACAAGGAGTGTGGAAAATATTAGGAATATTTGGAGTAATGGGAAGCTGATGAATGCCGTGAAGTGTACGTATGTGGGCGCTAGGACAGCAGTGCGTGTGGATGGTGAACTGAATGAAATATATCTGTCCGTATGCTGAACTGAAACAGGGGTATGTCATGTCTCCACTGCTGTTTAATTTGTATGTGAATGGAGATACAACGTCACGCAGTGGATGTTGGATCGGCCCTAATGAGAGAGAGCAACGTTTAGAAATTTCTTGTTCTGTTGTATGCAGATAATACTGCACTGTTAGGTGAAGACGAAGGAGAAATGTATGGCTTGGTGTATGAAACTGGGAGAGTATATAAGATACGGAATCTAAAGGTGACTGTAGGGAAACGTAAAGCTATTGTCTTCGAGAGAAATGAATTCACAGAATGCACAGTGAGGCTGGATTGTGAGGAAATGGTAAATGTGAGTGCATTTAAGTACTTGGGTGATGTGATGAGTAAGGATAGAAGTTTGGAAAATGAAGTGCCTGAAATGGTAAAGCAGTGAAGAAAGGTTGCCGGTTCTTTGAAAGCAATGATAAGAAATAGGGATGTGAGCATGGAAGTAAAAAAAAAGTCGCTGCATGACAGTATTGTGAGCCCCACTTTAACGTATGAATGCGAAGCTTGGACTTCGTTAGAAGGACGCAAGTGACGAGCGAGAGTAGTGGAAACAAGTTATTTGAGAGCAGCATGTGAAGTTACTTTGAGACACAGACTGAGAAATGAGGAAGTGAAGGAGCATTGTGATGTGGATGTAGATGTGATAGAAACCGTTAGGGGAAATTCACTGAGGTGGTTAGGTCATGTGGAGATGATGGTGAATGAGTGACAGACTCACTAGGTGAGTGTATGTGAGTATGGATGAGGGAGTGTGAGGGGGAGATCGAGGATGAGATGGAGGGAAGGAGTTGAGAGGTATATGGTGGTTGGGGGGGAAGTGTAAGTTGTGGGGATAGCATCAAAATTGCAGAGGACATGGCGACATGGAGGCGATTTGTCTGTGGCCACCCCTTACGGGATTAAGGCGACTGATCATTAATAGCCAGACAAACAGATGGAAATAAATAACAGAAACATAGACCAGGTTAAGGGTGTTGAGCTATATTTTTTTGTAACATTTACCCTAAACAGTGATGTATTTACTTTCTGGATGTTTACACAACAATCAAACGGTTTTCTGAAACAAATCTTATCCTTTTAATACCATAGCGTCTTTTATTATAGTTTATGTTTGGTAAGGGGATGGGTCCATTATGATGTGACAGGGGTAAACCAGCTCTGCTGTCGGGCCCTGGTGCGGATGTTACTGATTGAACTGCGCAGTTGACCCTCGTGCGGTGTGGTGCGGTGAGGATCTGTCCCTTCTCCCCTTTGGGGCTAAGATGCGAATGAATGTGTTTGAGTGGATGAGTATATTGGGAGTGTGTCGTCCTGTCTCGGCTACCTCCCTTTCCTTGGGGGAAACAGCCTAGGTATGTAGTAGTAGTGCTAGTACCATCAGACAGTCTGAGTCATCTTGAGTAGGAGTTAATGAATGTGAGAATTTCGATAGTCTTCCTTAAAGCCTTTTTTTTACCAGTCTCCTTTTTACACTATTCGTAATTGTCTATCAGCATCAAGAATATACAGTACTACCAAAAAATCGTCGGGGTCAGAGGGCTATGCGAATGAATCTATCATGTTATTGTACAGCATGTTTTTACATGGTGTATGAGTTTGGGAATGTATGTATGAAACGGAATCTAAAAGTGAATATGGACAAAAGTGAAGTTAGAGTCTTCGAGGGAAATGAAATCACAGCATTCATTGTGAGGCTGGATGGGGAGGAAATGGCGAATGTGAGTTCATTCAAGTACTTAAATACTGTGATGAGTAAGGATGGATGTTTAGAGGACGAAGTGCTTGAAAGGGTACAGCAACAGCAAGACAGAAAGGTTGCTGGTACACTGAAAGCAGTGGCAAGGAATAGGGAAGTGAATGGAGGTAATAATTTCGCTTCATGGCTGTACTGTGATCACCAATCTAAAATACGGACATAAAGCTTGGACCCTGTTGGACGGACACAAGTCAAGTATGAGGACAATGGAAATAAGTTACTTGAGAGGAGCATATGGAGTTACATGGAGAGACAGGCAGAAAATGGGGAAGTAAAGGACGTTGTGGTGATTAAGACGGTTTGGCCATGTGGAGAGGATGGAGAACAAGAGACTGTCTAGAAGAGAGTTTGTGACTGAGGTGGAGGTGAAGAGGAGAAAGAGGAGGCCAAGGATGTGATGGAGGGATGGAATGGAAAGAAATATATGAGGGAGGAGAGGATGTGAGTTGCAAGGAGGACAGCCCAGTGAGAGAGGACAAAGGTACGTGGAGGCGTTTTGTTTGTGGCCACCCCCTACGGTATTAAAACGTCCACAATTGATAGAGAGATGCTTTGATTCAAATGAAAACTGTGCAATATATGTTATCAAAATTAATAAACGTTCCAGCAATACATTTGCTGACCTGTGTGTGTGTGTGTGTGTGTGTGTGTGCGTGTGCATGTGCGTGTGTGTGTGTGTGTGTGTGTGTGTGTGTGTGTGTGTGTGTGTGTGTGTGTGTGTGTGTGTGTGTGTGTGTGTGTGTGTGTTTGACCTAAAGTAGTGTAGAGTATACTGGTGCTCACCTGAGAGGGAGTTGCAGCCCCAACTTGGCGAGCATGTTGCCTGCCCACGGCCCTGGACATAACACCACTGAGCTCGCCCTCACCAGCCCCCGGGGACCTTTAACCACGGCCACTCCATCAGGCTCCACCTTCACTTCATCCACCGGCCATTCGTCCACCATCCGACCCCCAGCACCGATGTACAGTTGCTACATGGAATTATTAATAGTCTCATGAGCCTAAAACATCGGTGAGGGTACCCATCATCCACTCACATAATGTAGTGCTGTTCCAAGGTTACTCACATGAGTGACAAGCCAGGGAATCATAATTTTAATTCGCCGGGTTATAACCATACAACGAACCCATACGTGTTCCTTACGTATCAACAAGTGGGGTGGCAGAGGGATGATACCCTTCCCAGGAAAACAACTAATTAAAAAGACAAGCAGAATGTCTCGGACCAGGTTGACTTACAGGTGACGGCCAAGAATCAAACAAAGGACATGTTGAGGATTGTTACGTGGAATACGAGGGATGCGAATGATGAGGCGCTTGAGATAGAGCTTGTCCAGGTGCTTGAGGATGCAAAAGTGGACATATGTAGATTGATATCAGATGGCAAGGTGAGAGTGAGAGTTGGAGTATGGATCTGGTATATATGTGGGAGTAGGTGAGAACAAAAGGGCAAAGGAAAATGTATGTATTGTGTGAAAGAAATAGTAGGACAATGTAAGAGAGTATGGATCAGTTGGTTCAAGGATTGCATGGGTAAGATTGAAAGTAGGAACACAAACATGGGTGACTGTGTGTGTATGAGTTGACAGAAGACCATGCAAGCAGAGTGAAAGAAGAGTTCTGGGCAAATGTGGAGGCATGCATGGAAAAGTTGGGACGGAGTGAGAGAATATTTCTGACTGGAGATGTAAATGGAAAAGAAGGGAATGTGAAGGTGGATGGAGGAGTTGGAGAGTGGGGTGTGCCTGCAGAAGTGCAGTATATGAGAATGGTGGAGCTCTACTGAACATTTGTGTGGGGAGGGAATTGGTAATATCCCCATTTGGCATAAAATGATCCATAGGTATGCGAGATGCTACCCAAGAGTATTGAGGTATGACGATGAAAGATAAATTAATAACCCTAACTCCTAGTTTCCACCGTTTCCCTCGAAGTAGTTCCCTTGGGCGTGTATACACCGATCACATCGGTTTTTCCAAGATGTCATGCATCCCTGGAAGTCCTCAAGTGTGACTGTGTTGAGCATCTCCTGCGATTCTCCCTAGATCTCCTCAATCGTGTCAAAACAACGCCCTTTCAGCCGGAATTTCTTCTTGGGGAAGAAAAAATGGCAGGATGTGAGATCGGATGAATAGTGGGGATGGGGAATTACTTATGTTTTGTAAGCCAGCAAATGCCAAACAACGAATGATGTATGGGTAAGCGCATTATCAAGGTGGAGAATCCAGTCGTTGTTCTTCCACTTGAGGACTTCCAGAGATGCAAGGAATCTTGAAAAATTGATGGGACTACTTCGAAGGAGACGGTGAAAACTAGGAGTAAAGGTTAGTATTGTCTTTTTTTTTTTTCCTCATGGCCAATTTCCTTGAAATTTTGGGTAGCACCTCGCACATGTGTGAGGCGAGTGATGAGAAAGGTGGGTGGTGAGCTGGATGAAGGGAGGGTAGTGATTGATTATGTGTCCGTGAATGAGAGAATAATAAGGTATGTGCTAGATGTTAGATTATACAGAGGTTTGGGATGTGGACTCTGACCACCACTCGGTGGTGGTGAGAGTCAATGTACAATGCGATGGAAGATAAGAAGTAGAGAAGGGCAGCAGGATGCAGTGCATACAATGAGGGCAGGAAGGTTGCAGGAGGATGAAAAAACAAAGCAGAATGTAAGAGAGAAGTCGAGGAGCAATTGGGTTAATATGATTTAGAGCGGATGGGGGAGGTGGAAGGTTTGTCCCAGGTATTCACAGATGGAATCTGTGCAGCACGTGAGGTAATGTGTGGGATGAAGGGAAAGCGAAAGAAGGTGCATGGAACAACATGTTGGAATGAAGAACTATAGCGCAAAAGAAGAAAGCATGTAGTGAGTGGATGGGAAGCAGAGCCATGGAGGAAGTTTAGAGATGAAATAGAGTTATATGTACAGAAGAGAAGAGAGGTGAAAGTAGTAGGAGAGAGAGTAGGGAGAGAGTGAATGAGGATTTGGAAGGAATTTGAGTGTAAAGTGGAAGGAATGTAAGAAAATGATTTCGAAGGAGACCAAGAGAGTAAGGCAGGGAGGTAAGTAAGACTGGGTGATAAAGACTGGGTGCTGAGTATTCTGAGTCAACCGCCTTCTCCGCCTCCCATCTGCTGCCACTTTAGCATCAGGCAGTTCTTCTAGCCCTATTCCTCTTCTCCTTTTACCTCTCATATGATATCTCATTCTTCATCTGCAGCCACACTTCATATGCACGTCTCTTCTCATCCACAGCCATACTTACTTCCTCGCACCACTATTCACTTCCCTTTCTTACACCACCACCCCACTCTTCTTACACCACACACCTTTTTTCGCATGCCCAACCACAACACTCTTAAATAAATGCCATTCCTCCTCCACACTGCCATTTTCCTGATCTTTCATCTTTGTTTCTCCTGATCCTCTAACAGTTTCTCTCCTTTATCCAGCTCACTCACTTTCAAAACCTCCCTGCCACACCTAACTCTCTTAGCTCTCACTCATCTCATACCTAGTCTCAACTTTCCCTCCACAAGACATGCCTCCACCCTCCCCTCTCAAAACTCTCACATCCAACAATCTTCCTCTTACATTCCTAGACACAACCACATAGTCCATCAAAGCTCTGTCAACATCCCTTCCACCCTCATGTCTCACACATGTATACTTATAAATATCTTTCTTCTCAAACAGCGTATTTATAATCACCATCTATCGCTCAACACACATCGCTATCATTCGTTCCCCATTTTCATTTCTTCCAGGCACACCATGCATACCAACTACACCTTCAACTGCTACATTTCCCACTCTAGCATTCAGATCTCCCATCATTACCACATTCACATTTGCTCCAAAACTCTGCAGACACTCATCGACATCATTTCAGAAAGACTCCCTCTCTTCTTCATCATTTTCACTACCAGGCTCATATGCACTCACAAACACCCACAACTGACGTTCAAATTTCGCTTTCACCCACATCAGTCTCGATGATACCTCCATCCATTCAATCACACACTGCTGTACTTCCGGGCTCACTAACAAGGCCACACCTTCTCATGCCCTTCCTCTATCAACACCTGACATCCTTCCATTCACACTTCCAAACTTAAACTCACCTTTCCTTTTCATCTGGTTCACTCAAACTAACACATCCAAATTTCTTCTCACAAACATTCTCCCAATCTCCTCCCTTTTAGCCTCAATCGTACTACATCCACGCACATTCATAGACCCAATCTTCAGGGTACGGGGATAACTCGGTTCCCTATCTTTTTCTATTCCCAGTCTCATTGTAGGAACTATAAAAAAAAAAACAGAGGAGGAGGTCCCTAGTCCCCTCACCTCGCCCCTTTTAGTCGCCTTTTACGACGCTCAGGGAATACGGTGGCAGAATTCATCCTAAAGCAACCTGGCGGCAGAGCGGTAACACCATGATTTATAACAGTTAATTATGGTCCACTGTGACCTACAGTCTGTATCAACTTTAACAGTTCCTCCATTTTCCCTACTGGAAACCTGTACTGTCAATACAAGTTTGTAATTTCTCATCTCCTTAAACACACACACACACACACACACACACACACACACACACACACACACACACACACACACACACACACCTCTACAATTCAGCTTCCCCCACCCTGCCCTTGCCATCATCGACCTCTTCCGTCGAAGGCGAATGATAATTAATCTGACTGACAGCTCTCTATATATGTTATTTAATGTGTTTTACCCACCATACGCAGTATATGGGCTAAACTATGTGGATTTCTCTGAATATTATTAATATTAGTTTTATAAACATACTTGGACTTCATATACTCTCCACTGTGTGTGTTTGTGTGTGTGTGTGTGTGTGTGTGTGTGTGTGTGTGTGTGTGTGTGTGTGTGTGTGTGTGTGTGTGTGTGTGTGTGTGTGTGTGTGTGTGTGTGTGTGTGTGTGTGCCCGCCCGCGCTTGGAGAGATATATATAACGCATACTTTTGCATTTCTGCTCTGATAATACCATCCCCCTCACATTATCCCATTACCTTCACCCTCATCTTTTCCCTATCCCATCACCCTCACCCTTATCCTTCCCCTCCTCCGATGACCTTTACCTTTATGCTGCCCTATTACTTCACCTTCATCCTTAACTCTCACCCTTACCCCACCAGCATCAATCTCACGCATACCCTACCCTATCACTCTCACCCTTACCCTACCCAAATCACGCTTACCCTCATCCTTTCTTTCCTTCCCATTACCTTCAAGCTCTCCCCTCCTGACGTTAGATCACCTCGTTACACAGGCATCATCCAATGGACAACAGACGGTAATCAATGAAGTATTTTCGGAATTCAAAGGAGACTATGAAACCCTGGGCTCTGGTCCCTTAATCCCAGAAGAGGATACATGAGTTTGGCTGTTACTGTTTGTCGCTATTGTTGTTGTTGTTGTTCATGATGATGCCACAGGCTTGTCTGGACTTGAACCTGGTGCACTGCAGGAGGAAAAGGATCTTCTGAACTACACCATCCTCCTTCTTTAGGGAAAGGGAGGCGGACGAAGAGCGTTGTATAACCGGGTAGCTGGTCGTCCCGGTTATATTGGTGTCACCACATGTGAAGGTGTCCCACTCAAGCATCACCTTCATCGTTAAGAGAATAAACGCTATATGGCAACTACCTCGCTGTGTGTTCTTTGTTCAACTTAAAGAGTGAGAAGCATCCGTAGCGCGTGTGAAACGATGAGATTTACATACGTGTATACTGCCCAGTTTTGTCCTTCCATATCTGCCCACCAATGCGATTATCATACTGTGCACTACTACATAAATTGTATGACATCCTTTATTTCGAACTTCCCTATCGCCACCTTCCACCTTGGGCCCGCCACCTTTTACTTATAAATCCCTTAAATATAACTAACAGATTTTCATTATCAATTACCGAATAGAGATGGGGGTTCATACTGAAATTCAAAAGAATGGGAGAGTGTTCTAAGAGTTGAAAATGAAGGTTACAGGGTGAGACATGCATAAAACCACGAACATTATTTATATAAGGCACTTCAGGCAATAACTTATTTTTCTATTTTGATCCGTAAGACGGAAAATTCGATGACAAATTGGGCCAGAGATATGAAGAGATTTGAAGGATTTATCTATTGGAAGCATTTCAGTTTTTATTTTTTGTTAGTTTACGCAGTGCTTTCACTACAGGAATGCTCGAGACTACTCGAAACTTGAAACCATGAGTGTGTATATAACACAATAGGTATAGTATTACGAATCTCGTCCTTATTGCTGCTTGAAAGAATGACACCAAAAGCGGCAAAATGCCTGACGGTGTTATCAGCACTGGGTTGATAAAGGGTATCATCACGCTGGTGCATGAACATCACTTCCTCAGGTCAGGTCACATATGCCCTGCCCTCCTGCCTTCCTCATCCCATTCCTTCTCCATCCAAGCACCTCAACCCTGACTACCCTCCCTCCAGTGCAGGTTAGAGACATGTCCTCGTGGTGGCATTGGATATGCTAACTAGGCAGCTCAGCTGCCAGTTTATACAAATATTTAACTCTCATCGTTTCCTCAAAAAGAGGACGGTGTACTGCAGTGATAGGGCAGCTTCGCAGTGCAGTTCACCGGGTTCACATGCAGATTAGTCTATGGACACGAAACAAGTCTCCCTCAACCCCACCCTCTCCTTTACGCTCCCATCACTCCATCTCCTATCATCCTTCACTTACCCTTCACCACTATCTCTTCCCTATCCTCTCTCGCCTTCCCTTGCCTTACCTTCATCCCTCACCATACTTTTCATCCATTCCACACCCTACCCTACCCTCAGCCCCAATTACCTACCCTTTAGTTTTCCGCACCCTCTTCTAGCTTCCACCCCTCCCTCCCCTCCAGTGTAAAAAATAATAATTTTTCCCACAGACAGCATAATATTTTACGTAATTAAATTTTTCTGTATTTTCATTATTACTGCTGTTAGATTAACTCCAGTCTGTATGGCCAGGCAGACCAATCAACCGCAGGCAAGCAACCGCCCCTGCACGGTTGTCTCGTGCAATGAACTGATGTTCCCTTGTGGTTGCGCCTCACTACTGCGAAGCTCAGAGAATAATGTGGAGGTTTGGTTTCTGGATGGATGCCGCACTTGTGTTTCTCCATCAAGTTACAGGGGCATCATAGCAGGCCTCATGTCACCTCATAACTTGGCTACATGAGTACCACCCATCACTGTAAATGGTCTTCGGGATAACAGGATACCATTCGACTTGTCTCTCAGTGTAGAGCCACCTGAAGTGGAAAGAAGAATAATAAATTCTGACCTGAAGGAAAGGCAAAAATACAAAGTGGGAAGAGCAGACACAGAGAGACTGATAAAAATGAGGGAAGAAATAGCCAACACTACATCAAGTAAGTGGATGATGTTCGTCACCACCTACCCTCAGCTAACTATACGGTAAAATTAGTTAATATTGCCAACAAACAGGGAGTCGACAGTATATAACTGAATCAAATGAACATCAAATTATTGACGATAAAAATAACTACTGGTGCATACTATGATCTCAATCAATCAGAGGTTATGAGTGTTGTTCGTAGTGTTGCCTTCATTACATCCCACGTTCCCACATACTTCTTTGCCGTTAACCATAAACGTAGGAACGCAGGTTTTGTAGGCGACAGTACATGAATTGATATATTAGTACTTAAGGCAGAAAATTTATCTATCTATCTATAGGCCGACGCCCTAATCCCGAAAAGGGTGGCCGCAGACAAAACGCCTTCAACTCGCTCTGTCACCCACCATTTGACTACCCTCCCCCCAACTCACCCCCCCTCCCTCATATACCTCTCTACTCCATCCTTCCACCTCATCCTCGGTCTACTCCTCCCTCTCCCTCCCTCCACCTCGCCTACATACACCCTCTTAGTTAGTCTTTCATTCTCCATTCTCTTCACATGTCCAAACCACCTCAGTGTATTTCTCCTAATCTTCTCAACCACATCCACATCCACCCCACAACGTTCCTTCACCTCTTCATTCGTCAACCACGTCACTCCACATGCTCCTCTCAAGTAACCCATTTCCACTGCTCTCACTCTTGACTTGTTCCCTTCTTGCAAGGTCCACTCCTCGCTTCCATACGTCAGGGTAGGGATCACAATACTATCATGCAGTGACTTCTTAACTTCCATACTCACCTCCCTATTTCTCACCACTGCTTTCAGTGTACCAACAACCTTCCTTCCCTGCTGTACCCTTTCACGCACTTCATCCCCCAAAGTTCCATCCTTACTCATCACACTACCCAGGTACTTGAATGCGCTCACATTCTCCATATCCTCACCATCCAATCTCACTGCACACTCTGTGACTTCATTCCTCTCAAACACCATAACTTTACTTTTGTTTACATTAACTTTCAGATTCCTCCTCCTACACACTGTCCCAAATTCATTCACCAAACCTTGCAACTCCCATTCATCTTCACTCAACAATACTGTATCATCAGCAACCAGCAACACCGTAATCTTCCAAATCTCACCCTCATTCATTAGAGCCACCCCCACATCCACTGCCCTACCTTGCACCTCCTTTATGATAAGTTAATTTAATCTCTTCAGCCTTATTATGTCGTCTGTTTTCCAGGTAACGTCATACTACTTTGTACTTCTTTATCAGAAGAGGGACAGGAAGGAAAAACAAATATTATAACGTAAGATAATCAACACACCAAACTACAGGTGTCCTCCATTCATAAAAAAAAAAAATAACAACTGGACTTGAAATGTTGTAAATTTTGAGGAGAAAGCTATTCTGGAGATGCGAGTTCTAAAGAGATGCTGATCGGGGGAAAATGTTCTGTTTGGCAGAAAGTCTGCAATATGGCAGTGTGACAGTTCAGTCATGAACGCTACTAGACGCCCGTGTGGCATGGGGAAAGGCGTGGCGAGATGGGATAGTGGATGTAACCTCGTCCGAGCATTTGCCATAGAAGGAACTTTAAAATAATACAGGAAAGGCAACATTCCTTCTTACGTGTGGGGGGTGGTTCATTGGTAATTGCTGGTTAAAATTGATTTTTTGTTCTACATTTTCTCCAGTTGTTTCAGTGCAACCTGCCCACATCCGTTCCACAAGGCTGAGCAGTTTTCGAGCTGAGAGTGCACATGACTCTTGAAAATTATAGCCAATAACCAACTGCTCGTCAGTGAAAAAGTTACGGATTCTAGACAATAAATAATCCAAATATCTATGAAGCGGTTGTAGTAAGTGATCTAATAAGAAAGGTCCAACTAAACGTAGGTTATTGTTAAGAGAGACACCGAGAATTTCAATACACGTAGAGGTAGGAATATTGGTTGCATTGAAGGTAATATTGGAATCAGGCAAAATCTATTAATAGATAGAGTATATTTGATTTTCCTTGCATTAGATGAGACAGTATTATTTTGTTCCCATTCAGTGATCTTTGAAAGGTCTTGATTTATGGAGATTCCTGTACTGAATTGGGAGTTAGATATCAAACTTTGTGAATGGATGTTTAAGTTTGCAGGAACTGTGAAGCACTTAGTTATCTGCATATGAGTGGATGACATTATGGGTAACGGACAAGAAATCAATAATATGAAACAGAAATATGGTTGGAGCCAGGATTGATCCTTGTGGCACGCTGGCATTAATCGAGTGCATATTAGAATATGCATCATCTACTTTTACTCTTACTTTTCTGTCGCTGAGATACGAGAATATCAGTGGAACAAAAGATGATAGGCAATAACAAGTGAGTTTGGACAGCAGGAAACGGTGCCACACTCTGCCAAAAGCTTTAGAAGTATCAAGGGCTACTGCATGGGTTCCTCCATGGTCAGTTGACTGATGGATGGTATGAGTCAAGAGATTAGGAATATCAACAAAGGATCTTTCGTGACAAAAACCATATTGTCTGTCGCTAATTAAGTTGCTGGATTCAAGAAGTTAACAATGTGCCTATCAGTTACAATCGCAAATATTTTACAGGAGATGTCATTGCTATCGGTCTGTAATCAGAAGGACCAGAGGAACTTCCTTTCTTCAAAATTGGGTGGATATTGGCTTCTTTCCAAGAATTAGTAAAGGAAAAAACACGTATGCTTCGTCTGAATAATTTAACTGGAACAGGAGCAAGTTCTGGAGAACACTTTTTCAAAACAGCTGGAAGAATTCCATCTGAACCTGTAAGTTTGTTGGATGGTAAATTGTCTAGGATGGATTTTGCCTATGTAATCTGTGTTTTTGCGAAGCAATCTTGAGAGTCAAGTTCTAGTACAGAAACGTTCTAACTGACTTCCTCTGAGGTAGATTTCAGGCAAACGTACCGGCAACGATGTTCGCATTTCCAATCGAGTCATATGCAGTGTTTCCATCTGAAGATTTTTGTGGGGGAATGGGCGATGACTTTTTATGTTAGTATTAAAAAACTGAGAGTTATTAATAGTTTGGATGCTTGGTTGCAAAAAAGTTTGATTGGACAAGATTTATTACTGCTTTTGCGTGGTTTAAAGCAATCTGAAATTGACTGAGAGATTTTTGTATAAGTAAAAGTTATATGCTAAGGACTTTTGGGTCGTTGGCCTAGCACAACTGCTGTCTAACCCATTTTGGGAAGTACGATCTTTTAGCAAATTGTTTATTGGATATGAACAAATCTAAACCCGCTTGTACTGGGTCAGTAATGTGGAACTGGATCGAACTGACGTCAGTGGAGAAGAACTACTGCCATGGAGTATCAACAAGATTTCTAAATCCATCCCAGTCTACCCTGTCAAAGTGCCATCTGGTCACCCTGACTGGTTCAGAACGGGGAGGTTTGGGGCAGCATACTAATGAGACTTTGATGAGACTGTGGTCAGAATATTAAAACTGTTACAGCACCTCTAACCTGTACTGATCTGGGCTACTTGTCAAGAATATGTCCAAGAGACAGGAGCAATGGTCAGGATGACCGGTATTCTTTTTGGTTGTTTTACCAATCGCTTGGGATTAAACAATTCTGCGAACAGCTCGCATTCTAGACCAGTATCGTCAGTCCTGGCAGAATACAATAACCATTCGACATTATGGATGTTAAAATATTCAAAATGGTAATTTCAGTGGTAAGGGTGAGGCTAGTGTTAGTCAACTGTGCGGACATGGAGTCAAGTACGCTGGGTTATGTAGAAGTAATGTTGAAGAGATAAACTATACAAAAATTGATTAGGTTACATTTACTCGTAGGTAAGTTAGTTTGTATAATGTGTAATCAAAATTAGCTAAAGTGAAGTTCAAGATAGTGTCAACAGCATATTCAGATCTGATAAAACAACAGGTGCCACCCTTGTTACGGAAGTTTGTGAGGAAAACTAAATAGGGATAAGTTAGTAGAGGGAAATATTTGGGTCTCTGTGAAGAATAGGGCGAGAGGGGATACAGACTGGAGGAAAAAGTACAGAGAATTCAAACTGATACTAACACCACAGACGTCAGTAAAGTATAAAGCCGAACCCGCTCCACTGACAAGCAAGATCTGTCGTTACAATAACCGCTGTCAGCATAGTCGCATGCTTACGACCAGGAGGGCCCTGTGTCGCCAACCCTACTCTACCGATGGTGGCAATCCGAGGTAACACCAAATTTGCTCTTATTATTGCAGTAGCCATTGCTAAGAGAGGATGGAAATATCTTATCTTTTGTGTATGCATTGTGCTGTAGACAGTTGGAAGCAGAGGTTTTTGAGTGTATGTTGGGGTACTCCCAGTGTCAATGAAAACACTGAAAATGATCAGCAAAGGGAGGTAGTCAGGAACAGGTTCTGAGGACTGATGAAACAGGAGCTCCAGCTCTCCCTGTCACCAGCTTGCCATCCACCTCGGGAGTACCGCCCTGATCGACTGGTATTACAGACTACTCCCTCAAAAAGACCTGCTGAAAAGACCCCTACTTCATGACAGGAGTTAATGAAGAGTACCTGATTTAACACTCCACATTCTCTCTCAAACAGAGTAAAAACCAATAGAGATAGCCAAAACAAAGATGAAATACGTACACGAGCTGAACAGGTTAACAACACTAATACATAAATACTAAACTTCAACTTACAGCTGTTCAAGTCCAACTGTTAGATATTTTATGTGTGGAGGACAGCACTAATCTGGTGTATGGAGTATTTTTTTATTCATCTGTTTTAAATTCCTCTGTTCTACTATTTAAAAAATTACCGTACACTGCTTTCTTATAAAATGTTGGTATGGCCTATCATGGTGCAGGTATTAAGTTCTTTACGCGTAAATTACTCCGGCTAGGAAGGCTTCCTGGCACTTTTTTGTTTTTTTGTTTTAACGACTCATTCCGGATATGCACGTGATATTCTGCTGCATGTACTTTATATCCTTAAATACCGAATCAAATTGCAAAAATAACATACAAATGAACATTTGCACCCTCAGGATCTTATGCTTACTTTCGACTGTATAAAACCGTCTAACGTTAGCTGAAACAGAGTTCTTCCGACCATGATAGCGTTCAAGGTGACAGCAATAACACCCAAGCCCTTCTTATTCCTTCTCAGAAAAAAAAAATGAAAAGAAACTGTCTGGCGTTGGTGGCAGTACAATACTAGACTTGTAGCGCCAGTAGAAGACTAGAATTGTCCCGTTCATAAGAATGTTACTGCATCACATGCGGAAATAAGCTGGTAAAAAACAAGTGCTGGGGATCGAAAGTCAATGAGAACACGAGTTTAAGTACCTGGACTGCTGCTATGCACTTGTCCGCCATCAGTAATCCGGCACTCTGGTCGAAAAAGGCCAGGCTGGAAGACGGCACGTTCATCCTGCCAATCATACAAGTCAACAACAGGTCAAACTAAGTTGCACAAGAATATGACAGTTCAAAGCATTTGCAGACAAGTATATAAAAGGTAACAATAAATCACACAGGTACATTGTACGTCACAATAGATTACACAAGTAACTTACCTGAATGCAGTAGGTTAACTTTTGTAATATACTGTGACCTTTAATATACGGTACTTGTGTAATTCATTGTGACCTTTTATATACTTGTATGTATGTCAACTGTTCTGATCCATTATGTGCAGTAGTGCTGTATATAATAGGTCACAACAGTTGACACAGGTATATCATAGGTCACAGTTGGTCAGAGTGTTATATTAGGTAACAGAGATGGCACGAGTATATAAGAGGTCTCAGCAATTGACACAAGAATATAGTAGCTCACAGCAGATGACATAGGTTAGCAGCAGATGGAATATTTAGAAAAAAATAGTGATAATCGTTTGTGAGAAGACTACTGCATTTGCACTGTGATTACTGGCAGCTGAAAGTGCAGAATAATTGTTAGCCTAGTGGATAATTAATGTGTATGATTAAGTCGGTGAAGGTTTATATCCAAGGGAAGGTTGGGGTTGATTGTTCATGTAATGCCAGTCAGGGATGAGTGAGGCTGGTCACTCTCATTTTAAATGGGACCAACTGCCTAGCCCCGGGCTCCTACGCTCCTCATGGGGCAGTGTAGGACTGGATGATGGATGGATGTAATTATTATTAGTCTAGTGGATAATTAGTGTGTGTGTGTGTGTGTGTGTGTGTGTGTGTGTGTGTGTGTGTGTGTGTGTGTGTGTGTGAACATAAGCGTACGAGTATAACAGACCACTGTACATCACATGAGGCCACAACAGGCCAAGGCAGGTAACAACACTCCACAGAGGGTTACAAAGCCTCATACATTACAGTGTCCCAGCCAAGTCACAACAGAGGATCAGGTCACAACAATAGACTTAACATATTTATATCGTTTTGATCATTCTCTGCCTACATCAGTTTACTGCAGGATGAATCCCTCTCCCATCTTTGTTTATTCTTACCTAATGACTTAATTCTCAGATTCTGATGATTCACTCTCATCTGATTAAAATCATCGGGAGTTTTCTGGATAAAAAATTAGAGTTGTCCCAACCATGAGAGGATTGGCCTGTTCTTTTGTTATGTGATCACTATGATAAGGTTACTTTCTGAAGATTTTTTTCTTACACAAAAATTAGAAATCATTAAACAGAATTGGAAGAATATGGTGATTATATAGCTTTCACTTCGACATGACAGCATATTGCTCTCATTCATTGTTCCTTGAGTCCTAAAAATCATCTGATTCTTTCAGGTATAGTAGACTCTCTCCATCGGATCCTTTGGGGGGAAGGCCGATCCGATAAAGCCAGTAATCCCAAATATCCGATGGTCCCTCCCTGCAGTGGGATTTCAAGCATATATTTGAAATTAAATGAGTAAAATGGCAAATTTTATTACTAAAAATGAAAACTATACCCATTTTACATTAACTTGACCCATAATTTCACATCACTGTTAAAGCACTTCTTCATGACTAGTTAAATATTACCACACCCTTTTATGACAACTCAGTAATCATGAGGGGAAGAGGTCCAGGTTGGCGTAAAAAGGGTAGGAAGCTCATGTACTGTGCATTACCTGTATAAATGGATGTAGACTGCTCTCACTCACACTCTTCTCACATATATGTTGTAGGCTGAGTTAAGTCATTCACTGCCACTGACAGCAAAGATGGTTTCTGGTGGCACTAGTGTCACATGTGACAGAGAGTCCTGAGGTGCTGGGGGTTGGAGTCCTGGAAGCTGAATTGCTGGATCTTGAGGCAATGTGATGGCTGGCACAGGATGTGGATGTTACAGGCACACTGGAATTCCATGACTCTGTGAGGAGCCTCTTGGCAGCAGGAGGGAACAGGCTTGGAAAACTGGGGGATCATATCCTGGATGGCTACTGCAGCTGCATTAGCTCTAAGCTGATGAGCCGCATGACCTCACAGTGTTGAGCCAGAGGCCCTCCAACTTTGTCTATCACAGTCAGAATGGTGTTTGCAGCATCAGTGCCTGCAGCCAGAGATGGTCCAGGTACCCCTACCTCCTCTTCGTCTTCGTCTTCCTCTTGGTCCATTCCATCCTCAGTCACAACAAGGCACAGGTGTAGATAAAGCTTCTATAGCGCCTCTTCACTCTCTAAAACTCCCTGGTCCATTGGCTGGATGGCTGGATAAGGGCTGTGGTGTTGGCTGGCAGGCAGGAACAAACCCCTGATTCGTCCTTTCTTGCTACAGAGTTTGGTGAAGGAAGGATGGGCTGGTTCGTTGTACAACAGCTGCACTGCCTTCATGTTGTCTGTCTACCTACCTATCTATCTATCTATCTATATATATATATATATATAGCCAGTAGCCAGACACCTTAATCACACAAAGGATGGCGACAAACAAATTGCCTCCACGTCGCCCTGTCCCCTGCCATTTCGCTGCCCTCCCGCCAGCTCAAACCCCCTGTCTTATATATCCCTCCACTCCATCCTTCCATCTCATCCTTGCGCTCCCCCTCCCTCTCCCCCCCCCCTTCCACCTCACTCACATACACTCTACAGCTTACACGTTAGGTTCTCGCTCTCCATCTTCTCCACGTGGCCAAACCACCTCACTGTAATTCTTAGTTCACATCCACATCAACACGACAATGCTCCTTCACTTCCTCATTTGTCAGTCAGCCTCTCCATGTAACTCCACATGCTCCTCTCAAATAACTCATTTCAACTGCTCTCACTCTTGACTTGTGTCCTTCCAAAGTGGTCCAAGCTTCGCTTCCATATATTAGGGCTGGTATTACGATACTATCATGCAGCGACATTTTTTTACTTACATACTCACTTCCCTATTTCTTATTACTGCTTTCAAAGAAATAGCAACCTCTCTTCCCTGTCGTACTCTTTCAAGTATTTCATATTCTAAACATCCATCCTTACTCATTACACAACCCAAGTACTTAGATGCACTCACATTTTTCATTTCCTCATCTTCCAACCTCACTGTGCATTCAGTGACTTCATTTCTCTCTAAAACCTCAGCTTTACTCTCCCCTACATTCACCTTTAGATTCCATTTCCTTAACACTCTCCCAGACTCATTCACCAAGCCTTGTAATTCCCCTTCGTCTTCACTTAACGATACAGTATTATCTGTCAACAACAGAACTGGAAGTTTCCAAACACTCGCCTCTCTCACTAGGGTCGCTTCAACATCCACTGCCCTACCTTTTATCTCTTTGCTGTCACCATCCATATACAGTATGAAAAAACGTAGAGACATGACACATCCCTATTTCAATCCAGCATCCACTGCAGCCTTAACACCTTCATACATACTCCTCACGGCATTCAACAGCTTCCCATTTACTCCATAAACTCTTAATATTTTCCACATCCCTTGTCTGTTCATTCTGTTACATGACTTCTTCAAATTCATGAAGGCTGCCTACAACTTCTTTCCTTTCTCTAGAAACTTTTCCGCTAAAGACCTTAGAATGAATATCTGATCTACACTACCTCTTTCATTCTCTATATTTTAACTATTCCTTAAAGTACTCTCTCTATCTGTGTACGTTTTCTCCCTTCTAAAATATCAATCTACCATTTTTATTTTTCACAATCCTGCAATTTTATCACCCTGTCTAACTCTCTTTACCTCCTTCAAGAACATTTTCTTACATTCCATCCAATTTACACTTAAATTCCTTCCTAATTCCTCATCCACTCTCCTGTTACTCTCTCTGACTAATCTTTTCACCTCTCATCCTCTCTACATATAACTCAGTTTTCTGTCCCTCAATTTCCTCCATGCCTCTGTTTCCCATCCACTTACTATATGCTTCCTTCCTTTGCGTCACATTTTTTCTCACCTCTTCATTCCACCATGCTGTTCGTTGCACTCTCTTTCGTCTTCCTGTCACCCCACACACCACCTTTCATGCTGCACAGATTTCTTCTGTGAATATCTTGCACACACTTTTCACCTCCCACATCTGCTCCAAATCATATTTACCCAATTTCTCCTCCACTTCCTTCCTATATATATATATATATATATATATATAGATAGATAGATAGATAGATAGATAGATAGATAGATATACATAAATATATATATATAGATAGATAGATATATATAGATATAGATATATATATATATATATACAGTATATAGATATAGATATATATATATATATATTTTCATCCTCTTGCAACCTTTCCACCCTCTTTGTGTCGAGTACTTCCTCCTTCCCTTCTTTCCTGTTCATTCATCGCATTTGTACCCTGACTTTCACCACCACCAAGTGGTGGTCAGAAAGTTCACTCTCCCAACCTCTGTATGCTCTTGTATTCAGTACATACCCTCTCATTCTCTCATCCTCATACACATATTCAGTCATTGCCTTCCACTGATTCAGTTCACCACCCACCCTTCTAATCACTCGCCACGTATACCTGTGGATCATTTTTTCCCTAATGAGGATATTGGCTATCACCAACCCCGTCTCCCAACAGATGTCCACTAGTGCACTACCATTCTCATCCGCTTCTGCAGGCACACCCCACTCACCAACTACTCTAGCCACCTTTACATTTTCTACTTTTCCATTCATATCTCCGATCAAAAACACTCCCTCACTCCTCTCAAAGTTTTCAATGCATGCTTCCTCATTTACCCAGAACTCTTCTTTCACTCTGCTTACCCGATCTCCCATAGGTGCATATACACACACAGCCGCCCATACTTATGTTCCTACTTTCAATCTTACCAACCCAGTCCTTGAACCAACTAAACCATACTCCCATATACTCTCCTTCCATTTCTTTCACACAACAATACATACACCCTCCTTTGCCCTCTCATTCTCATCCACTCGTGCACATATACCCCATCCTTACTCCCACTCTCTCACACTCTCACCTCTTCATTTCATCTCAATCTATCTATTTTGTTTGCAGTGGCGATCCAGGGGGAGGCTAAAGGGGCCATGGCTCCCCAAGTCGACAGAGAAGGGGGCCCAAAATATCTTCCCCCCCCCCCCCCAAAGTGATGGAACTATTTCCCCTAAAAGGAAGAATAAGTTACTTTCTATGTCTACTCAGTGACTTCATAATGTTCCAACATATCAGCATTATTCTTGGCTCCTCAGTGTGGATACTGGGAATAGTGGACAATTGTGATGGGGAAATTAAGAATAGTGTACAAATGTAGTGAGGATAATGGGAATAGTGTGTATGTGTAGTGAGGATGTCAGCCTCTTCACATCACTCAGCACGGTATGCTGGGATGTTACAGTAGTGAAGCACCCCTGCACATCTACTTTATTGATACTGTATTTAGCCATTGCATGAACCAAGTATTATTACACACGTAGCACTTAATTAATAAGCTGGTGGGAGTGACGATTATTATTTTGTGGGGGGGGGGGGAGATAGGTGATGATCATGTATAATTTTGGTGCTGAAATATCACGTCCTTATGTCACCGTGTCTGATGTGGAAAGTACAACTCGCGCGTGCCGACCGTACTGTACACATTTGCATGGTCTTAGTCACTCAGCGGGCGACAAACGGACTCAGGGAGGGGGTATAGACTTGGTGCATATGCCACAGCGTGCACAACAAATGAAGCGTCAGCAGACCCCGAAGGACTGGTGTGGGACCAAGCAGAAACAGGCCAGATCTGGGTATGTACAGTATTCTTATGCTTTCAAATTATTCTGAGGAAACTGGCATTATTCCTCGATCATATAGCAAGTGGCCTATGAATGTTTAGCCTACAACTTGACATCCAGTTACAGCCTAATGTAGTCAGGGGCTGGGTGTAGCAAGGTTAACGTACAGGATGTCAGTAGGGGATGTTTCCAAAACTGTGCAAATATATTAATATGCGTATGTGAAATTCGCGGGATGGCAGACACTTCTAATTCTGCAGAACTGGCAAACGAATCGTGATTAACAATAAACCCAATGCAATACCTCGTTTTTGCTTTAATATTTAATTTGCCGTTGCTATGTGATTTGCATTTTAAATCTGCTGGGATCTGTATGAAAAACTACAATGAAGTGAACAGCATAATTAATTCAATATATTTGATACACTTTGTAGACGATGTTAACTGCCGTAAGTTATAGAAAATGTTTTCTGTGAACGGCGTACAGGACTAACTCATTTATATGTTTTCTTGCATCTCTCGTTTATTCTCTCAGAAAGGAATTATAACTCACTTATATTTAGTTTTTTGCTTTTTGGCAAGTTCTGTGAAATACGTGGAAGCTTTTAATGTTGAACGTTTGTCTTTTGTGCTGCCACAAAATGTGTTATAAATTCACTAATTAACGTCATGTACAATTCATGGTCTCGTGTTTTTATTCTATGACTGTGTCTTTAGTTACAGTTTTTGATTTATCAAGAACTGTAGACTGCAGTACTATATTATGTAGGCTTATGAATCGTATAAGTCACTGGAGGGCAACAGCTATGATTTGAGCACTGTGGGTGATAGAAAATAATGAAGGTGTGATGAAGGGTGGATGATGAAGGTGTGTGTGTGGGTGGACTGTGAAGAACAAATATTATGATGGTGTGGGTGCGTGTGGTAGAGATTATGATGTGGGTGCAGTGCAGAACAATGATTGTGTGGGTGGATGTTGGTGGAGATTAGGATGTGGGTGGGTTGATGGTGGTGATCATGATGTATTGTACGTGGGTGGAGAACAGTGATAGTGCCTTCTTAAGGTTAGCTTGATTCTTTAGGTCTTGGAAAGGGTTTCTTTATAATTATTTCATAAATGAACTGCTTTAGCATTAGACGTCCACTGCTATTGCTTTTCTATTTCCTTTCATTGCAGTACATAATTTTGATGTTTCTCTATATCGTTATGGTACTATGCTTTAGTATTCTTCAGTGTTATCAATTTTGTCTCCGCATTTATGACTCAGTATGTTGGCATAATTATCTGGAGCATTTAACTTTCCTTTCCTTTAGTTTTATATTGTTTTATCACTATATCAGTGAAGATTGTGGAGTTTTAATGTACTATCGGTGTTGTGCACTATACTGTCAGTAGTTTTATATGTAGGTTATGTATGATCAATCTTAGCTGTTCGTTTTTTTTTTTTTTTTTTTTTAATCACGTGGTCATTAATTTTTTCAACCCCGAGATGTTTTAACCCGTTCCCTTCCCCAGCCAAGGCTAGCTGCCAGCATGCCTTGAACATTTTTTTTTTTTTTTTTAGGTCCTTGCTTTATAGCCTCTTCAGTACCGTGACATTCTTTAAATATTTTATTCTGGCTTAGCATTATGTAAGTTTTGTTTCTGTTTCTAGGTGCTTGCAGTGTTACCAGTATCTACTGCTGATGCGGAAAGTATGTTAGCAAAGCACAAAGTACTCTCTCTGTTAGAGCCACAGTGGAAGATAGACTGGAAGTGCTGGTCATGTGCTAGACACACAGAGGTATATTACCATCAACTGAAGAAGTTTTCAATTTGTTTTCTAGACCTTGGCCACGTCGTCTAGATTTCAAGCTGTCCCTTTGAATTTTGACTAGAATTTTGTATTATTAAATTTTCATTATCAGTATTTAGTTGTTTCTGCTGAATTGCTTCATATTTACTTGTAAATACCTAGATCTGAAGAGTTCACATATTATTTTACTTCTTTTATCTGGTCAGGTTAAACACAGAACTCATCGCATATAAATTTTGTAGTTTTGATTCCAAACATGACTCAAAATGCTTCAGCGATACCTCTGATATGTTGGAAAATGTGTTGTGGTTGGGGATCTATCTACCCCACACCATACTGATGGAGCAGCTACTGTTCACATGCACCCCAGACCCCATACCTTATTACCATCCCTCTCCCACCCTTCCACCCTATGATGGACAGCTGGATCCGTCCCTGCAGGTCATGAGATTAAATACTTTAACCTAAAAATATGTCCACATATCCAGTGATTATGGCCTCAAAATGCACCTGAAATTGGTCGTATATCAAAAATTCTCTCGGAGGGACTTACAGCGCCCCGTCCCCCGAACCCCCCAGCTGGATAGACTCGCTTCGATAGCCATCCTTCTCCATTCTGATTGTCCCCCCCAAGAGGGACAGCTGGATCCGCCACTGCTTGTTTGTCGTTTTAATTAGTTGTTTTCCGGGGAGGGGAACTAACTCTCCTCCAACCCACTTGTTGACACGTAGGGAACATGTCTTGGTTAGTTATAAGGTCACCACCCACCGTATTAAGTGATTTCCTGGCATACATGAAGTACTTTGGCTTGTCACTCAATCTAGAGTCCCCTGGATTAGAGTATCATTACAATGAGTGAGTGGATGATGGGCGCCCCCACCAACCACTGGCATCAGGACCGATGCCTTACCTATTTTGGTGCTGCCTCACTGAAATGTGGAAACTGTGCTGGAACCAGTTGTGATAACCTGGGTAAACCAGGGAGAACCGTTCCCATATGACTTCACTGGAAGCTTGACCATGATGTCCTTAAGTGACCTGGGTTGCTTGTTTTTACGTACTATGACTGATTGTAGGTGATGATAGCCATCAGCACTGGCACAAGCTAGAAGTAAGAGGTGCTCCTTCATTGTCTTTAGCCCTGGAGTGCCGTCAGTATCGTCTGAAGCCTGGGTATTTTGAGGGAGAGCTCATCAAAAAAGACCAGTTTCATCAGCATTGTAAATTTGAAATGCATGCAGGCCCTCATCCTCCATCAGCTTCCAAAGATGCTGTATGAATGGCTCCACATCATCGACATCGACACTGAACATCTCTCCATATATGACCTTGCCTGTGCCTTCACTTAAAATTTTAGGCTTCATGGTGAGTGGTAAGCCTTCGTGCTGGATGTTGATGTCCAGCCCACACACAGGGACACCCTCACCTCACTCTTGCATGTACCACTACCAATACACGGTTTCGTTGAGTTTTATGTTGAGCAGCTTTGTTCCTGAACACATCTGTACTTTTCCTCCCACCTACCATTTTCTTCACTACTTCTTTTGTTTTGTCATTGCCTTCAGGATGCCATGCAGGGTCGACTGTTTAAGCCACAATTGTGAATGAGGTCATCCCTACATGTCCCTTTCTCATCCGCCTTGATCACTTCCATATCTTTTCCTTTTTTAATGCAAGGAAGAAGGAAAGTTGGAATACAAATGTGGGCGATTGTGTGCATGTATGCACCAATGCAAGATCGTGCAAGCAGAGTGAGAGAAGAGTTCTGAACAAATGTGAAAGTGTGCATGGAAAAGTTTGGAAGGAATGAGAGAGTGCTTTTGATTGGTGATATGAATGGTAAAGTAGGGAATGTGAAGGTGGATGGAATAGTTGGTGAGTGGGGTGTGCCTGCTGAGATACATGAGAATATCAGTGCGGTAGTGGACATTTGTGCCGGGAGGGGGTTTTTGATAGCCAATACCCTATTCAGGCACAAAATGATCCATAGGTATACATGGCGAGTGATGAGATGGGTGGGTGGTGAACTGAATGAAAGGAAGGCAATGATTGATTATGTGTGTGTGGATGAAAGGATGCGAAGATGTGTAATGGATGCAAGAGCTTATAGAGGTTGGGGGAGTGGATTTTCTGACCGCTACCTGATGGTGGCCAGAATCAAGATCCAAGTAAGATGGAGAAATAGAAGAAGGGCAGGACGGGAGGAAGGAGTAGTTGCAAGGAGAGTGGAAAGATTACAAGAGGATGAGAAAAAGGCAGAGTATAAGAGAGAAGTGGAGGAACGATTGGGTAAATATGATTTGGAGCAGATGGGGGACGTGGAAGGTGGGTGCAAGACTTTCTTAGAAGAAATATGTGCAGCATGTGAGGTGGTGTGTGGGGTGAAAAGAAGACGAAAGGCAGTGCAATGAACAGCATGGTGGAATGAAGAGGTGAGACGGGCTGTGGCACAAAAGAAGAAAGCATACAATGAATGGATGAGAAATAGGGGTGTGGAAGAAGTTGAGAGACGGAAGAGAGAGTCATATGTAGAATGGAAGAGATAGGTGAAAAGATTAGTAAGAGAGAGTAAGAAGAGACTGGACAAGGAATTTGGAAGGAATTTGAGTGTAACGTGGAGAGACTGTAAGAAAATGTTCTGGAAAGAGGTGAAGAGAGTAAGACAGGGTGGCAGTGAAGTTAGTAGGGGAGTGAAAGATAAAAATGGTAGATTACTGGTGGAGAAGGGAGAAAAAGTGAGCAGATGGAGAGAACACTTTAAGGAATTGTTGAAAATTGAGAATGGAAGTAATGCGAGTGTAAGTGGCTGGTGAATGGCTGGGAGAAGGAGGGAGATGAAAAGACAGGAAGAAATCAGTAGGATAGAAGTTGTGGAAGCAATGAAGAAAGTCAAATTGGGGAAAGCCCCAGGAATTGATGGAGTGTTTGGTGAAATGCTGAAGCATGGGGGATAGATAGTAGTAGAATGGATATGGAAGATGTGCAGATTGGCCTGGGAGGAAGGTAGAGTCCCGGTTGATTGGAAGTCAGGTATAATTTTTTCCTTGTACAAGGGAAAAGGGGAAAAAGAAGTGTGTGGTAATCATAGGGGCATTTGTCTTCTTAGTATAATAGGAAAAGTGTATGGTAGGATACTTATTGACAGAGTTAGGGAAATAACAGAGAAATTAGTTGGAGAAGAACAGGGAGGCTTTAGGAAGGGAAGAGGTTGTGTAGATCAGATATTCATTCTTAGATCTTTAGTGGAAAAGTTTCTAGAGAAGGGAAAGAGGTTGTATGTGGTCTTCATGGATTTGGAGAAAGCATATGACAGGATGGATAGACAAGGATTGTGGAAAGCATTAAAAGTATATGGAGTAGATGGGAAGTTGTTGAATGCTGTGAAGATTATATATGATGGTGCTAAGGCTGCAGTGCATGTGGTTGGTGAACTGAGTTAATTTTTCTATCTGAAGGTTGGGTTGAAACAGGGATGTGTCATGTCGTCATGGTTGTTCAATCTGTGCATGGATTGGGTAATAAAGGAGATACAAGGTAGGACAGTGGATGTTGGAGTGGCCCTGGTGAGAGAGGGTAGTGTTTGGAAACTCCCTGTACTGTTGCTTGCAGATGATACTGTGTTCTTAAGTGAAGACGAAGGGGAGCTGCAAGGCTTGGTGGATGAGTTTGGGAGAGTGTGTAAGAAACGGAATCTAAAGGTGAATGTAGGACAGAGTAAAGTGATGGTCTTTGAGAAAGGTGAAGTCAGCGAATGTACAGTGAGGTTGGATGGTGAGAAAATGGAAAATGTGAGTATGTTTAAGTACTTGGGTAGTGTGATGAGTAAGGATGGAAGTTTGGAAGGTGAAGTGCTTGAAAGGGTACAACAAGGAAGAAAGGTTGCTGGTTCCTTGAAAGCAGTGATAAGAAGCAGGGAAGTGAGCATGGAAGTGAAAAAGTTATTACATGGCAGTATTGTGATACCAACTCTAACGTATGGAAGTGAAGCTTGGACGTTGTTGGAAGGACACAAGTCAAGAGTGAGAGCAGTGGAAATGAGTTATTTAAGAGGAGCCTATGGAGTCACATGGAGAGACAGGCTGACAAATGAGGATATAAAGGAGCGTTGTGGTGTGGATGTGGATGTGATAGGAAGCGTTAGGAGGAACCCAGGGAGGTGGTTTGGCCATGTGGAGAGGATGGAGGGTGAGAGACTGATGAGGAGAGTGTATGTGAGTGAGGTGGGGGGAAGAGGGAGGGGGAGGCCGAGGATGATATGGAGGCATGGTGTGGAGAAGTATATGAGAGAGGTGGGTGTGAGTTGGGAGCAGGGCAGTGAAATGGCGGGGGACAGGGCGACTTGGAGGCTATTTGTTTGTGGCCACCCCATGCGAGATTGAGGTGTCTGGCAATAGAAAGATAGATAGACAGAAGAAGGAACCAAAGGCCAGGAGCCCGCAAACTGTTCCTTCCAAGGAAAAAAATAAATACAAATGAGAGCCAAATTCAAGATCCGATCATTTTGAGATGCCTGAACTGCATTTTCGCGACATTAACCCTTTAACCGCGGGTATTGTTTTGGTCTGACTGTCCTCTCCCGCGGGGGTTTCAGCCAAATGTAAACAAACCTTTAAACCTTAATAACTCTGCACAGAATAAAGCTAGAGAAAAAAATAAGGTACCATTAGAAAGTACTAACCTTCAGCTTTCCATTGATGTAGGTTTCATGACTTTGTTGACTTTCACAGGACGGGCAGTGCCGTTAGAAGTGAGGGGTGTAAAATCACTATTTTTCGCTCACACATCATTACCTTCGCTCATACACCATTACCAAATGCCAACCTCATTCTGATAATAATACTATAAACATATATGAACACTGCACATACGATAAACACCCACTCAGTGTTCACTGAGGCAGGTAAAAGGCACTGTAATTACCTGCATTTCACTGCCACATCAGCGGAGTTGTAATCACTATTTTTCGCTCACACACCATTACCAAATGCCAACCTCATTCTGATAATAATACTATAAACATATATGAACACTGCACATACGATAAACACCCACTCTGTGTTCACTGAGGCAGGTAAAAGGCACTGTAATTGCCTGCACTTCACTGCCACATCAACATGTGTTGTCACTCACACAGCTGGACAGATACTGATGCGCGCTTGGTCAGGGGTGGGGTGGGGGGCCCAGGGGGTGGGAGGTGGGGCCCCAGGGGGGGGGGAAGAGGGAGGTGGGGGTCGGCTGGAGTGAAAGAACTTAATAGCTACTCTCCCTTGAAACAATTGGCGCACGGAAAAAACGCGGGGTATTCAAAATATTCACAAACATTCGAGAATGACACCCGCGGTTTGGTCCAGTTTTTGCAACGTCATTCTGGAATGACACCCGCGGTTAAAGGGTTAAAAGTCAAGATATATTGACTAATCTTGATATCGTATATTGACTATCGTTCTGATACCTGTTTTCGCGAGCACCAAAAGTCAAGACAATTTTGAATTTTGAGCATGACTAGTCAAGATTAGTCAATGTTCCTCCCGAGGTATTTTGACTGATCCTGACTTTCCATTTTGTAAACAAACCCAGCGCTACCGAAGTCGAGCCAAACTCGTGAGAGAAGAAGAAAGAGCTTGTGGCCTACTGAGACGTAAATGTGGTCCCACAGAAGTTTATTTGAAATGAAGAATACAAATTTGCTGTCAGTTGATGCCTGTCGTGGCGCCATCTAGCAGCAACTTTAGTAAAATGCTTTTCATTTAAGCCCATCGAGGCATAAACGTGGTCCCATATAAGGTTACTTGACATGGCTAGTTACATTTACAGCAAACTGTCTGAAACAAGAGCATCACCGCAGGTCCCAGAGCAATTTTACTTTTGTTTTTCCCTGATGCTACCACAACGTGAGGGTCTTGAGGATTTTGACAATTATACCTTGTGTCTAACAACAATGGTACAGCTGCCCTTTCATCTGACTCAAAATTTTCAAGCAAAAGGCCCGTCTGGTCAATCACATGACGAATAACATCATTTAATTCCTCTGCGTGCAAAAAATCTCCCAAGGCAGCCATATGCCTCATGAACGAATATTTATAGATGGCTCTGATGTAAAGGCAATACATTCTTGCTGACCAGTTTTCGCGACACTCACTTGAAACTCAATATCAGTCAAAATGGATATCAAGATGATCTTGACTTGAAAATGTCGCGAAAACGCGGCTCTGGACACACTGCATTTGAAAGACTGGGGATCATAGGAAGCAGGAAATACGGACAGAGAGAGACAGTTCCAGAGTTGAGCTGTTGCATAAATGAAGGACTGAGAGTAACAATTAACTCTTCCATTAGAGATATGGACAGAAAATGGATGAGAGTTTGTTGCTAAACGGTTGCTGCACACCCATCACAGAGGTGGAGGGATGCAAGCAGACAGTTAAGAGGGGCAGTGACCGTTGAAGTAGCGACAGAAAAGAGATAAAGATGCAACAGTATTTGCGAAGAGAAAGAGGTTGAATGGAGCCAGTAAGAGGAGGAGAGTTAATGAGAAGAAAAGTCTTTGACTTCACCCTATTGAGAAAAGCTGTATTGGGGTAGCCTCCTCTCACATGAGAGTTGTACTCTATACAAGGGTGAATAAAACCCGTGTATAATGTCAACAACTGTGCAGGGGTAAAGAAGGTATGGAGTCGGCTTAGCACACCTAATCTCTTGGAAGCAGATTTTACAAGAGATGTAATATGATCTTTCCATGATAAGTCCCGAGTGAATGAAACCCCAAGCATGTTCAAGGATGATGCAGGATTGAGCTGGATATTATTGATCCTTAGTGGGTACTTCTGTAATAAGTATAACTCCTCTCCATGGTTTTTCAGTAGAGGAGATGGTAGGGGATTCATTTTGATAAGCCATTTTTAACAGTCATTATGGGAAAGCACTTGCCACACTTGTGAGACGAGAGCCGCACGGGGGGTGATGTTGATGGACCAAAAGACACAGCAAGACTGAGGCTGACCATGTGAGGTACAGTGTGTCCATAGCCTCTGGTCCCGCCCAGGTCTACCAGAAGTAGCACAAAATAGCTAGACATGCCACTACTTTCTGCCTGCTTCTCCCTAGTCAAGCAAAAGTGGGTGGGAAAAACAGCTGCCAATGTTGGTAACTAAATTCTAAGTCACCCGGTGAGAGGATGCGATCTGATAGGTCTGTGGCAGATGTCCTATGTAGTGGATGTACACATTAGACAAATAAGTGTCTTCTGGGCCCGGGGTTGTCTGGAAGGTTCACGTGATGTTTCTCGTTTAATGGGTGGTATCAAGTATGTTCACCAGTTTGTCCAGGGGCCCTCAAAGTGTCCAAATCTAATATAAATTCTAACGAGGTCTGCTGAAGGGAGGGTCTACTGTTTTTGTTTAACGTATTTTTCATGACAGTGTTTGAATTGCCTGTATTTCATCTTCCAGTATATCTACTAAGTTTGACTGGCTGTTGTCTGGATAAAAAAATAAGGAAATTGATTGGAATGAGACATAATGAGGTGAGCTATAACCCATACACACCCGAGGTGTTCCGTCAGAAGAATAAAATTGTCTGGCATCAGTAGAAACCCAACGATAAGTTACATATGAGCCTCAGTGGGAGAGGTGTGAGTCGGTCATATATAGTCGAGATTTTATATTGATTCTTCAGTCTGATGATGTCTATTATATCTATCTATCTATCTATCTACTGACAGACGCCTTAATCCCGTAAGGGGCAGCCACAAACAAATCGTCTCCATCTCGCCCTGTCCTCCGCCATTTCACTGCCCTGCTCCCAGTTCTCACACCCCTCTCTCATATACGATGTGCTACCCAAAAGTTCCAGTAATTTGAATACTGTAGGCAAATAAGTTACCTTACCTCCTAGTTCTCACTGTCGCCTTCAAAGTAGTCCCCTTGGGCATATGCACAGTGGTCCCAGCGTTTTTTCCACGAGTCCATGCATCCCTGGAAGCCTTCAGGCATGATGGTCTTGAGCACCTCCTGCGATTCTGTCTGGATCTCCTCAATCGAGTCAAATCGACGCCCTTTCAATCGTAATTTCAGCTTGGGAAACAGGAAAAAGGCGCAGGGGACAAGGTCGGGCAAATAGGATAGGTGGGGAATGACTACCATGTTAGTGGAAGCCAGGAACTGCCAGACAACAATTGATGTGTGGGCAGGGGTGTTGTCCATTGGATATCGAAGAAAATGATCAACATTGACTTGACATTGCTGCAATCTTGACTTGCTTTTTTCGGGATGGTGAACTGGGAGACTTCCATTGCCATTACTGCTGTTTTATCTCTGGGTCATAACAATATACCCATGATTCATCACCAGTTATGACCCTGGATATGAAGGTGGCATCATCTCTGACCTGATTCTGGAGCTCCCTGCAAACTGCAACGTAATGTGCCTTCTCCTCGTCACTCAGCAGTCTTGGCACAAATTTTGCAGCAATGCGTCTCACGCCCAACATGTCTGACAAAATGTGTGCACACTCCCGTACGACAGTCCAGCGATAGCACAAACATCATGGATAGTTAGTCTATGATCTGCAAGGATAGCCTAATGAACATTTCTGACGTTTTCTGGTGTTGTTGCCATTGACAGTCATCCAGAACGGTCATCATCTTCAACGGACGTTCGTCCTTCCTTGAACCGCTTGTATCAGAAAAATATTCTGCTTTGGGACATGGCATTGTCACCATAGGCTTGCTGAAGCAACCGGTGAGTTTCTGCAGTCGTCTTGTTGATCTTGAAGCAAAACTTAATGCAGGTTCTTTGTTCCATGAGGTCCGCCACTGCAAAACCGCCAAACGACCTACACACCACGTTACAATAGTAAGCATAGCTCAACAACACGTCCGCTCACAGACACGGCCGGGGCCACGCTGACGCACGAAGGGTGCTGATGACTCCTCCTAGCAGCAAAAGGCAAAATTGGAAATGGTTGGCTCCCTCTGTTCAAATTACTGGAACTTTTATGTAGCACTTCGTGTGCGTGTGTATGTGTGTATATATATATATATATATATATATATATATATATATATATATATATATCTGTCTATCTATATATCTATATCTATCTATCTATCTATCTATCTATCTATATATATATATATATATATATATATATATATATATATATATATATACTGTGTATATAAAATGGTGGTAAATTTTGCTGAAATGTATGAGTATAATGAACACATTCTTTCACACGAGAGCGGGAAGAAAATGCACCTAGAAAAGTCGCAATGGAGAAATAATGAATGAAATCGACTTCATTATAGCTGATAAAAATAACACTACCACAAATGTCACAATTATCAACACAGTGAATATTGGAAGTGACCATAAAATGGTGGGTTGCATAGTCAGATTCAGCTTGAGAAGTGAAAGAAAGAAGACGATTAAAAATACCAAGATATGTCCAATAAAAGTAAACGAAAACAAAGCAGCCTTTCAGTTGGAAATTAGAAGCAGATTTCAGGCTCTAAGTAATGTTGAATGTAACACTGATGAGATGAATGATAGACTAACAAACGTGCTAAAAGAATCGGCGGATGAAGTAGGGAAACCTAATACAACCAAAACCAAGAAGTGATCAGAAAAGACACTCGAGCTTATGAAAAAAAGAAAGGAAAGGAAAGGAAAAACTGAGAAAAATGAAACAGAACGAGCGAAAATAAACAAGTTTATCCCCAAGAGACAATAAGAAGAAAAATGAAAAGAGAAACATGGATCAGATCAAAGAAACCATCAATGCAAGGAAAAATCTGGAACAGGTCCGAAGTAAAATGGCTCTAGGAAGCAACATACTATATCACTGAAAGACAAGAATGGTGAAGGCATTAAAAGCAGAGATAAGATGGTGAAGAGCGTTCAAGAATTCTACAAAGAACTGTATGCATCAAAGACAGTAGTACCAATACATAACTTTTAACTGACACAAGCGAAATAGCAGATGCAACACCAGACGAAGTAAACATTTCTCTTAAAAATATGAAAAGAGTGAAGGCTCCGGGAGAAGATGGAATACTAGCAGATTTACTGTTGGATGCAGGAGTCGAAGTACAGAACTGGCTAGCCTACTTATTGACTCAATTAAAAAAGAAGAATATTCCCCAAATATTGTATAATCCAATAGTTATTTTCCTTTCAAAAAAAGCGACTCAAAAATCTTAGCAACTATCAACTCATCAGCTTATTATCAGTCATTTACAATTTCATCACTAAAGTCCTTATGAACAGATTAACAACTTTGGAAGAAAACCAACCTCGCGAACAGACAGGATTCCGAAATGTATATTCAACTATTGAGGAAACTACAGAATATAGTAAACGACTGTGCTTAGGTTTTGTTGATTACGAAAAGGCTTTTGACTCAGTAGAGCACATAGCAATTATAAATTCACTGGAGGAACAAGGAGTAAATAAGAACATCGTAAAAAAAAAAAAAAAAAAAAAAAACATAAATAGGGAACTGCTACAGTTAAAATACATAAGGACTAGGAAAAAAAAATTAAGATTGAGAAGGGCGTGCATCAGGGAGATACAATTTCACTAGAAATTTTTACGGCATGTTTAGAAAGCATTTTCAGAAAGCTAGACTGGAAAAAAAAGGAGCAAACATAGATGGAGAAGAGTTAAACCATATAAGATTTGCAGATGCCATTGCTCTAATCTCAGAAAGAGAAAAGACATTGCAAAAAATGTTAAATGACCTGAAAAGAGAAAGTCTCAAAGTAGGGCTAAAGATGAACTGGAGTAAAACTAGAGCAATGTTTAATCCACATATGCCAAAGAGTGTCATCAGAATAATGTGAAGAAATTCTTGAAGGAAGTCTAGGAGTACAATTACTTGGAACAAAAAAATACTAAAATTAAAGAGAACTATGATAGCGAAATAAAAAGACGCATCACAATTGGATGGAAAGCTTTCGGTAAACAACAGAGACATCATGAAAACTAGCTTACCAATATGTTTGAAACGGACAGTATGTAACGTCCCTGCTATGACGTACGGCTGTGAGACCTGGAAACTAAACCAAAAAAAAAAAAAATCGATGTGGAATAAACTAATCCGTTCTCAGAGAGCAATGGAAAGGTCAGTGTTGGGAATATCTTTAAGAGACAGGAAAAGATCAATCAGGGTGAGAGAGCAGACTAAAGTCAAAGGCATTACAACAGTTATAAAAGAACAGAAATGGAACTGGGGACGCCATGTAGCAAGAATAAGGAATAACCGATGGAGCAAAAAGCTGACTGACTGGACACAAAGAGATTGCAAGCATAGCAGACAAAGGCCAGACAAGAGGTGGAGAGATGAGATAGAGAAATTTGCAAGAAAATGTGGCAAAGATTGACTCAGTCAAGCAATCCGTGGAGAAGGGGAGCAGTGAACTTGTAATGGCTGATGCTATCTATCTATCTATCTATCTATATATATATATATATATATATATATATGTCATCTCATCAGCCGTTTGAGTGTCCACTGCAGGACCGGCCTATCTCTACCGAAGTGGGAACGATACAGCCAATGTATCTCTACCAAGTGGCTTAGGCTGTCTGGTAGAGATTGTATGTAGGGTGAGAAGTGCTTGTAAGTGTAATTGTAGTGTTGTAGTGGCTTTGAATGTGTGTGTAGTCTGTGAACCAAGTGTGATCGGCCCGCGCAAGCCGATTGGGGTGCAAGCATACTTTATATTATGCGACACTGGTTCAACCACAGCACCCCTGATGTTTAGCAGTACGTGGCCAGAAGAGTGCTCCCAAAGTTTATTACCCTGGGGAGGTGCGAACCCTCGTTCTTCAGTGTACGAGAACGCACACTTTACCACTGTACCACAGAGCCTCTCTCTCTCTCTCTCTCTCTCTCTCTCTATAATATATATATATATATATATATATATATATATATATATATATACAGTGGCGGGGGGGACACAATCTGACCGCACTATGGGGTGGTACTACTACTCCGCGGCCAGGATGTGTTAGGAAGAATACTGCCACCATATTCCCTGCATGTCGTAAAAGGCGACTAAAAGGGGCGGGGTGAGGGGACTAGGGACCCCCTCCTCTGTTTTTTAGTTCCTAAAAAGAGACAGGCCAGAGAAAGGGATGGGGGACTGAGTTATCCCCGTACCCTGAAGATTGGGTCTATGAATGTGCGTGGATGTAGTACGATTGAGGCTAAAAGGGAGGAGATTGGGAGAATGTTTGTGAGAAGAAAGTTGGATGTGTTAGCTTTGAGTGAAACGAAGATGAAAGGGAAGGGTGAGTCTATGTTTGGAAGTGTGGATGGAAGATTGTCAGGTGTTGATAGAGGAAGGGCAAGAGAAGGTGTGGCCTTGTTAGTGAGTACGGAAGTACAGCAGTGTGTGACTGAATGGAAGGAGGTGTCATCTAGACTGATGTGGGTGAAAGCGAAATCTGAACGTGAGTTGTGGGTGTCTGTGAGTGCATATGGGCCTGGTAGTGAAAATGATGAAGAAGAGAGGGAGTCTTTCTGGAATGATGTTGATGAGTGTCTGCAGAGTTTTGGAGCGAATGTGAATGTGGTAATGATGGAGATCTGAATGCTAGAGTGGGAAATGTAGCAGTTGAAGGTGTAGTTGGTATGCATGGTGTGCCTGGAAGAAATGAAAATGGGGAACGAATGATAGCGGTGTGTGTTGAGCGAGAGATGGTGATTGGAAATACGCTGTTTGAGAAGAAAGATATTTATAAGTATACATGGGTTAGACAGGAGGGTGGAAGGGTTGTTGATAAAGCTTTGATGGACTATGTGGTTGTGCCTAAGAATGTAATAGGAAGACTGTTGGGTGTGAGAGTTCTGAGAGGGGAGGGTGGAGGTATGTCTGACCACTACCTGGTGGAAGGAAAGTTAAGAGTAGGTAATTAATGGATGAGAGCTAGGAGCGTTAGGTGTGGCAGGGAGGTTTTGAAAGTGAATGAGTTGGATAAAAGAGAGAAAAAGATAGAGTATCAGGAGAAATTGAAAGATGAGTGGAACGCAGTGAAAGATCAGGAAAATGGCAGTGTGGAGGAGGAATGGCAGTTGTTTAAGAGTGCTGTGGAGGGGCATGCAGAAGAGGTGTGTGGTGTGAGACGTGTGGGTGGTGGTGTAAGAAATGGAAGTGAATGGTGGTGCGAGGAAGTAAATATGGGTGTGGCTGAGAAGAAACGTGCATATGAAGTGTGGCTGCAGAGGAGGGATGAGATGTAATATGAAAGATATAAGGAAAAGAGGAATAGGGCGAGAAGGGCTGTGCGTGATGCTAAAATGGCAGCAGATGAGAGGTGGGGTAGGCGGCTGACAAGAGAATTTTCAACAGAATACGAAAATGTTTTGGAAGGAGGTTAAAAGGGTGCGAAAGGGAGAGTCTGGGAAGGAAGAACGAATAAAAGCAGAGGATGGAAGGATGTTAATTGAGATTGATGCAGTAAGGAAGAGATGGGCAGTGTATTTTGAAAGATTGTTAAATGAAGAGGAGGAAAGGGTGGCTGAGATAGTGGCGGATGGAAGGGTGCAAGGAATAAATGTGTTGGGAGAGTTGAATGGTTCTTTGATCACGAAGGAGGAAGTGGAGAAGGCAGTAAAGGAGATGAAAACAGGGAAAGCTGCAGGCATGGATGGGTGTGCTGTGGAATGCCTGAAGGGTGGTGGAGTGACTATTGTTGACTGGTTAGTAAGATTGTTGAATGTGTGCTTTGTGAAAGGTATGGTGCCAGTTGACTGGGCAAGTGCTTGTGTGGTCCCGTTGTATAAAGGCAAGGGTGATAAGTATGAATGTACTAGCTTTAGGGGTATAAGTCTGTTGAGTGTTGTAGGTAAGGTTTATGGTAGAGTGTTAATCATGAGAGTTAGAGAGGGTACAGAGGGAGTGATTGGTGATGACCAGTGTGGCTTTAGGAAAGGGAGGGGATGCGTGGATCAGGCGTTTGGTGTGAGACAAGTGTGTGAAAAGTATTTAGCGAAAAGCAAGGATGTGTTTTGGGCATTCATGGATTTAGAGAAAGCATATGATAGAATTCATAGGGAGGCTTTGTGGACTGTTTTAAGATTGTATGGACTTGATGGGAGGTTACTAAAAGGGGTGAAAGGTTTTTATATAAATAGTAGAGCGTGTGTAAGAGTGGGAAATGCTGTGAGTGATTGGTTTCCCGTGAGAGTGGGGCTGCGACAGGGATGTGTGATGTTGCCTTGGTTGTTTAAATATTTACATGGATGGTGTTGTAAGAGAGGTGAATGCAAGAGTTTTAGGTGGAGGTCTTAGTCTGGTGAATGTTGATGGTGGAGAGTGGAATCTGAAGCAGCTGCTGTTTGCAGATGATACTGCACTGGTGGCTGATTCAGAGGAGAGCTTGAGACAGATGGTAGAGGAGTTTGGAAGGGTGTGTGATAGGAGAAAATTGAAAGTAAATGAGAATAAGAGTAAAGTGATGAAGTGTACGAGGTTGGTAGATGGTAGGGGGATGAATATAGTTTTGAAGGGTGAGTTGCTTGAGAAGGTAGAGTGTTTTAAATATCTAGGGTCACATGTTGCTGTAGATGGAAGAATAGATGCAGAAGTGAAGTTTAGTATAAATGAAGTAGGAAAGGTGCTGGGAGGAATGAAATAAGTGTTTAGATGTCGTTCGCTTAAATGGATGTAAAGAGAAGGCTGTATGAGGGTGTTGTGGTACCGACTGCATTATATGGGACTGAAACTTGGAATATGGGTGTAGCAGAGAGGAAAAGTTTAAATGTAATGGAGATGAGGTGTCTGAGGGGTATGTGTGGAGTGACTTGTATGGATCGAGTGCGAAATGACGAAGTGTGAAGGAGAACTTGAGTTGTTCGGGAGATGGCTGGTAGAGTTGAGCAGAGGGTGTTGCGATGGTTTGGGCATATGGAGAGAATGGATAATGAGCGATTGGTGAAAAAGATAACTAGATCTGATGTGAGAGGTGTAAGGCTGAGAGGATGACCACAAATAGGATGGATGGACAGTGTGAAGAGAGCGCTGGATGCCAGAGGGATGTCTGTTGAACAAGGAAGAGTGGCTGTGCGTGACAGAAATAAATGGAGAGAAATTGTGAATGAATAAGTGATGATGCAGCCCTGAGGGGATATTCTCCCGCATTTGGTCTGATCAGCTAGTCAGGTCAGGTGCGGGTAAGGGGATGGGTCTGTTATGGTGTGGCAGGGGTAAACCAGCTCTGCTGTCGGGCCCTGCTGTGGATGTCACTGATTGCATTGCGCAGTTGACCCTTGTGCGGTGTGGTGCGGTGAGGATCTGTCCGTTCTCCCCTTTGGGGCTAAGATGCGAATGAATGTGTTTGAATGGATGAGTAAATGGGGAGTGTGTCGTCCTGTCTCGGCTACCTCCCTTTCCTTGGGGGAAGTAGCCTATGTATATATATATATATATATATATATATATATATATATATATATATATATATATATATATATATATATATATATATATATATATATACAGATATATATATATATATATATGTATATACACATAGAGAGAGAGGGAGGGAGCCTCTGTGGTACAGTGTTACAGTGTGCGTTTTCGTACACTGAAGAACGAGGGTTCGCGCCCCGCCAGGGTAATAAACTTTGGGAGAATTTTTCAGGCCACTTACTGCATTGGTGGATATAAGGGGTGCTGTGATTGAACCAGTGTCACATACTACAAAGTATGCTTGCACCCAGTCGGCTTGCACGGGCCGATTACACTTGGTTCACAGACTACACACACATTTAAAGCCACTCCAACACTACAGTTACATTTACAAGCACTTCTCACCCTACATACAATCTCTACTAGACGGCCTAAGCCACTTGGTAGAGATACATTGGCTGTATCGTCCCCACTTCGGTCGGGATAGACCGGTCCTGCAGTGGACACTCAAACGGCTGATGAGATGAGATGACATATTATATATCATTATTATCAGCCATTACAAGTCCTCTGCTGAACAAAAGCCTCCCCCAACACTCTCCACGAATTCCTTGAATGAGCCAATCTTTGCCACGTTTTCCCTGCAAATTTTTCTATCTCATCTCTCCACCTACTGTCTGGCCTTTTTCTGCTATGCTTACAATCTCTTGGTGTCCAGTCAGTAAGCCTCTTGCTCCATTGGTTATCGCTAATTCTTTCTGCATGGCCTACCCACCTCCATTTCTGTTCTTTTATAACTTCTATAGTATCTTTGACTTTAGTCTGCTCTTTCACTGTGGTGGCAAGTTAGAGACTGGGATATTAAGCAAACTGAAATCCATGAAGATCTATGCATACAGTGTAAGAAGCCCGGCAGAATATTACAAACTTGGTAACGTAATGACTGACCTGGAAAACATTAGTCGGGATATTGTTGGTTTGAGTGAGACCCACAGACTAGAAGAAAAAGTTATTCAGCTCAAAGACAGCAACTACATGTTTTACTACAGAGGAAGGCAAAATCAAAGAGTTAGTGGGGTGGGATTTCTAGGTAACAGAAATCTTACAGACAACATTGTTAAATTTAGCAGTGTATATGTCAAAGTAGCACTGGTTGTAATTAGACTGTGCAAAAAATATACCTAAAAGTAATACAATTATATGCACCAACTTCTCAAAGCTCACATGAAGAAATAGAACATTTTATAATGACATCTCTCAGATTATGGAAGAAGAAAAGACCACATATACTATAGTCACGGGAGACTGCAATGCAAAAGTTGAGAAGGCGAAAGATGGAGAAGCATGTATGGGAAAATTTGGAGTGGGAGAAAGGAATGAAAGAGAAGAAATGCTGGTATATTTTGCTGAAATGTTTAACATGAGAATAATGAACACATTCTTCCACAAAAGAACTTGGAGGAAGTGGACCTGGAGAGTCCCAAATGGAGAAACAAAAAATGAAATAGACTTCTTATAGCAGATAAGAATAACACAATCACAAATATCACAGTTGTCAACAAAGTTAATATAGGAAGTGAGCATAGAATGGTGGGTTGCACAGCAAGATTCAGTTTCAAAAGTGAAAGAAAGAAGATGATTAAAGACACAAGTGAAATACCCGAGGCAGCACCAGACGAAGTAAATATTTCTCTTATAAACATGAAAAGAGGGAAGGCTACGGGGAACAGTAGTAGATTTACTGATGGATGCAGGAGTAAAAGTACAAAATAGGCTTGCTCACTTTTTTACTCAATGTATAAAAAAGAAAATTCCCCAAACATGGTGTAATTCAATATTTATTCTACTGTACAAACAAGGTGACTCAAAAGATCTTAGTAACTATCGACCCATTAGTTTATTATCGGTCATTTATAAACTCTTCCCTAAAGTTCTTACGAACTGAATAACAAGTTTGGAGGAAAACCAACCTCGTGAACAGGCAGGATTCCGAAGCGGGTATTCGACTATTGATCATCTACACACAATGAATCAGGTAATTGAGAAAATTACAGAATATAATAAACCACTGTGCTTAGGTTCTGTAGATTACGAAAAGGTTTTCAACTCAGTGGAGCACATAGCAATTATAAATTCTTTGCGAAAACAAGGAGTGAATGAGATTGTAAATCAGCTAGAACACATATATAAAGAGGAAACTGCTACAGTTAAATTACATAAGGACTAGGAAAAAATTAAGATTGAGAAAGGCGTGCGTCAGGGAGATACAATTTCGCTAAAATAATTTACAGCATGCCTAGAAAGTATTTTCAGAAAGCTAGACTGGGAAAACAATGGAGTGAACATAGATGAAGAAAAGCTAAGCCATTTAAGATTTGCACATGACATTGTCCTAATCTCAGAAACAGCAGAGACATTGCAAGAAATGTTAAATGACCTGAACAGAGAAAGTCTCAAAGCAGGGCTAAAGATGAACTGAAGTAAAACTAAAGTAATGTTTAATCCACATTTACCAAAGAGCATCATCAGAATAAGCGAAGAAATCCTTGAAGAAGTCGAGGAGTACAATTACTTGGGGCAAATACTAAAATTAATGAAAGATCATGATAAAGAAATAAAAAGACGCATTACAATTGGATGGAAAGCTTTCGATAAACACAGAGCCATTATGAAAAGTATCTTGCCAGTTTGAATGAATCGAAAAATATATAACGAATGTATAATTCCAGCTATGACGTACAGTTGTGAGACCTGGAAACTGACAAAATTGATGGAAAATAAATTAATCCGTTCTCAGAGAGTAATGGAAAGGTGAATGTTGGGAATAACTTTAAGAGACAGGAAAGGATCAACTTGGGTGAGAGAGCATATATATATATATATATATATATATATATATATATATATATATATATATATATATATATATATATATTACAAGTCCAATGCAGAACAAAGACCTCCCCCATACTTCTCCACGAATTCCTTGACTGGGCCAGTTTCTGCCACGTTTTCCCTCCAAATTTCTCTATCTCATTTCTCCACCTTCTGTCTTTTTTTTTTTACATGACCGACTCTGGGCATAGGCTTCAGGGCCTATCCCTAAGGGCCAGTAGTCCTCCTACATCTCCACATGTCACCACTTCAGCACTAACACGCACCATTGAATTGAATACATGCTAGAGCCATATCACACAGGACTGGTGCATTGGTATTAGCGGGGGTACTCAACGACATGTTGGCGGGTCATCTGGTAGATCAGGAAAAGCTACTTTTCATGAAATTCAAATCCTTAGACTATTCCCTGCCACAGCCAGGATTTGAACCTGATGTCCATTAGAACTGCAGGCCGCCTCTCTACCGATTCAGCCACTGCCTCCCTTCTGGCCTTTTTCTCCTACGCTTACGATCTCTTTGTGTCCAGTCAGTCAGCCTCTTAATCCATCGGTTATCCCTTATTCATGCAACATGGCCTGCCCGCCTCCATTTCTGTTCATTTATAACTTTTATGATGTCACTGACTTTAATCTGCCTTCTCACCCAAGTTGAACTTTTCCTTTCTCTTAAAGGTATTCGCAACACTGAACTTTCCATTGCTCTCTGAGAACGTGTTAGTTTATTTTCCATCGATTTTGTTAGTTTTCAGGTCTCACAACCATACGTCATAGGTGGAATTATACATTCGTTACATACTTTTCTTTTCAAACATATTGGCAAGCTACTTGTCATACTCTCTCTATATTTACCGAAAGCTTTCCATCCATTTGTAATGAGTATTTTTATTTCACTATCATGGTCTTTCGTTAATTTTTGCATTTGCCCCAAGTAACTGTACTCCTCGACTTCTTCAAGAATTTCCTTGCTTACTCTGATGAAGCTCTTTGGTGTATGTGGATTAACTATTACTTTATGGTTTATCTTTAGCCCTACTCTGAGACTTTGTTCAGGTTATTTAACATTTGCAAAGTCTCTGCCGTTTCTGAGATTAGGACAATGTCACCTGCAAATCTTAAATGTTTTACCTTTTCTCCAGCTATGTTTACTCCATTGTTTTCCCAGTCCAGCATTCTGAAAATACTTTCTAGGCATGCTGTAAATATTTTTGGTGAAATTGTATCTCCCTGACGCACTCCCTGCTCAGTTTTAATTCTTTCCGAGGCTTTATGTAATTTAACAGTAGCAGTTCCCTCTTTATATATGTTTTTGAGCAGTTTTACAATGTTCTCATTTACTCGTTGTTCCCGCAATGGATTTAAAATTGCTATGAGCTTCACTGAGTCAAAAGCCTTTTTGTAATCAACAAACCTACAGTAAGCACACTAGTTTAATATATTATGTAGCTTTCTTAGTTAGCTGATTCATTGTGTATAGACTATCAATCGTCGAATACTCGCTTCGCTATCCTGCCTGTTCACGAAGTTGGTTTTCTTCCAAGTTTTTTGTTATTTTGTTCGCGACGTGGCGTGATGCGATTAGTGTTCGACTAATGCTCAAAGTTGCAGCCACACAGTGCTCCCTTCGCAATCACTCTGCACCAGCTAGTTGGTGTGTCTACTTATCTGTAGACAGACACCTTAATCCCGTAAGGGATTGCCACAAAGAAATCATCTCCCTCCATTTCACTTCCCTTCCCCCAGCTGAAACTCCCTCTCTCATGTACCTCTCTACTACATCACATCATCTCATCCTCGACCTCAGCCTCCCTCCCCCCCCCCACTCCATCTCACTCACATAAACTCTCCTAGTTAGTCTCTCACTCTCCATCTTCTCCACATCACCAAATCACCTCAGTGTATTTATCCTAACATTTTCTATCACATCCACATCCACACCTCAACGTTCCATCACTTTGTTATTTTTCAGTCTGTCTCCCCATGTAACTCCTCTCAGATACCTCATTTCCATTACTCTTGCCTTGTGTCTTTTCAACAAAGTTCAAGCTTCACTTCCATAGGTTTGCGTGGGGATCACAATACTATCATGCAGCGACATTCTTACTTCAGTGCTCACTTCCCTATTTCTTATCACTGCTTTCAATGAACCAGCAACCTTTCTTCCTGTCTGTACCGTCTCTTGTATTTCATCCTCCAAACTTCCATCCTTACTAATCACACTACCCAAGTACATAAAAACACTAACATTTTCTATTTCCCCACTATCCAGCCTTACTATGCATTCATTGACATCAAGGACCAGAACTTCACTCTTCCCTATAGTCACATTCAGATTCCGTTTCTTAAATACTCTCCCAGACTAATTCACCATGCCTTGCAGTTCCCCTCGATCTTCACTAAACAACATAGCACCATCTGCAAACAACAGGAAAGGCTAGATGGCGCCATTAAAAAAAGTTCGGGGTCTTTTTTGACAAGACCTCGCATGACTCCTGAGTTTACAATGTCTTGTTTTTTTTTTCTCTCATATAGATTATTATACCCACATTCAGACATGTCATTAGAAGAAAAAGAAGTATTTATGTGCTAATGATGAATTTGTGGTGAATATTCGATAGACCTGTTATATCAATGTTGTGTTTATCGTGAAGATGCGATATGCGCGTACAGTACATTAATGTTTAATGAGGGGATTCAATGTACCTAAATGTGAATAATGTCTTTGCCATAAGGGCCAGTTATCTAATTGCCTATATATTTATAAATTATTTCCCTGTCACACCACTATAGAAATTATGGCGGAACTATCTACAGAGCTTCAAAGGGTCCTAACAGAGGTAACGTTTTACAAGGAAGATAATGGTCCGGTTTAAAAATGCTAAAGTGGTATCGTTAATGATTGAAAGTAAAACTAATTAGGTCAACATGGTGAAGCCTGGTGGCCAGTTCCAGCAAAATTTTAATTTCCTCGTACAACTATATCAATATCACAACATAGAAATTACATTGTAAACATGATGAAGCATCGAGGCCGGATTGGTAGTGTGATGAGAAGAAAGTTGAGGTGAGTGAGTGGATGGGTGGAGTGGATGGGGAAAGGAGGAGGACAGGCATGGTGGGGTAAGCTTGAATGGAAGTGGTGTGGAACTGTGGGCAGTGTGGGAGGGTAAATGGATGGGCAGCGTGGGACTGTGAGTGAGAGGACATCGTGGGAAGATGAGTGAGTGGGCAGCGTGGGACAGTGAGTGAGTGGGCACCATGGAAGGGTGAGTGGATGGGCATCGTGGGAGGGTGAATGGGTGAGTGAATCTGGGTGAGTGGACAGGGTGGACGGGTATTGGGAAAATAGGTCCATGAGGATTAGTTCCTGAGGGTGCATATGTCCATGGTAGGAATAGGTCCATGAGGAATATATCCCTGGGGATATGGACGCAAAAGAAACATAAGTTCAATGGGGAAAATGGGACCATAGGTGATGTTTTCCGCAGGGGTGATCCCCCAAGGCCCCAGAAATCTCCGGAGTGCACGGTCATAGTATTTTCACCAGGGCAACGCCGGGAAGGCTGGTAGAATCCACATTTAACATGGTGTCCTGGTCCTCTATTCCCCGGAAATCTTCAAATGAAAGAATTACTTCGTCATATGGAAAAGCCATTTATCCAGAAGCTACATCAGAAGGTCCAACTCAAATCGGAACCGTGTAAGCTAACTTCAGAATTATTAACTTTTTCATATGTTGGTAAAACGCATCTATTACTATTGCGTTTGATGTGAAGATATACCCTAGCGATAATTTTATGTTTGCTGTGAAGAGACGAGTACTTACAGTATTATGTAAATATTGTTTTTATTGTGAAAATACGATCTGCCAACACATGTTCATTGTGATGGCACCGTATATACACTTACTGATAATGGGTTTACTGTGAAGGTAAGGTATATCCGGATTTTTTTTTTTTTTTAAGAATATTTATGAAGATACGATATATTTATCTGCCAGTAATGTTTACTGTGAAGAATATGATATTCCTATAAACTGTATTTATTTAGAAGGTATGTTATACTCACATACTGATGCTTTGGTTATTGTTAAAATGTTCCAGTTTCAGCCTGACTTGGATCCTGATGTGATGAGGGAAAGGTAGGGCAGACGCCATGAAGCGCTTAGCCGCGCTGCTCATCTCCCTAACTTGGGTTTTTTGAGCATGTGGCGAGTTATTCGACCATTATCCTGAAGGGACAGTGCCACTACATCATCTGGGTTTCCGCAGTTAACTCCTGCACGAGTTACCCTGTGTATTCATTTTACATACTAACCCACAATGGATGGATGTACACCTGAATAGCTTAAGGTTAACTGCCTCACAAGGATTCGAAGCATGGCGTTATTTGACCAACAATTTCTCGTCAATGATGCAAACCACTCAGCCACCACTGAGTGTCCACAATATCAGCATGTTCACAGTATAGGTATGTGTTATTCATCCATCTGAACGACTCATAGAAAAAAATCAAGTCAAGACACAAGATCAGGTTAAGCAAATGGTGACACTGGGGTGGCAACTATTACCCCATCTCTAAGAATGTTCGATTCTGAAGATAATATCCTCATAATGGGAAACATGGTCAGGATTACGGTAATGGCAATTGGGAGGAGGGTGATGATGATGATGATGATGATGATGATGATGATGATGGGTATCCTTACTTGTACTTAGCGTTGATGACAGCAGGGTCGACCCACTGGACACTGAAGCCTTGGTCCTTGACTGACTTGACCATGTTATCCATCAGGGACTGCTGACTCTTGTTGACTAACATCAGCACGGGACTAACCCTAGGGTAAACAACGTATTTGTTATCTCATGCTTACCATATACAAACCACTATAAATAGATTTGGAGCTTCTGACTCTTGTAGACAATATCGGCCTTAAGTAAGGTTTGGAGCACAGGACAGTATTTTTCTCATGCTACTAGGCGATTCAACGCTCATTAGGAGACGCGTCTTGTAGTGAACGGATTAGGAAACTCCATCACAGCTTCTTTGTTACAAGATTTTTTCATAGGGTAAACTAAATCGCATGTCGGATGTAATAACGACTACGAAATAAACGATATGTCACTTTGATGCAGGAGTTAACTCTTTCAGTTCAAAGGCGTCATTTGTATTTAATTGTTACTGTCTTCAAGACTATATTTTTCTGGTTTGGTTAGCTTTTGCCAACTGGAAAGGATGGGGCATAGCATGCGAGTATTCCTACGTAATTTCAAAAACAGTCTGGAGATAGCAATACAGGAATCAAATAATACATCGTTGTGTGAGAAAGTGATCCCTTTATGCCTGAAGATGACATTTATATATATTCTTGCTAGCAATCTTCAGACAATTTTATCAAACTTTGTGGAACCCTCTGACACTGAAGGGATTAGACATTCAACTTAAAACCCTTTCATTACGAATGGTCTCCACACAAGTAACTGCAATAGAATCGTCAGGTGGTAAAAAGGATAAACCATAATGACTGGTCTTCCACCAAAGTATCCATTTTACATGTCATTTACGTTTTCCGTAGATACTTTAATTCAGCTTAAGTGAATATTTTTAAACTGAACGTGTTAGACGTAAAGTTCATTAATCACTTTAATATGAGAGGTCTTTCGTGGCACAATATTAATGTCTGAAAGTACCGTGAGTAAATTTTTAAAATTCATAGGACTGAAGAGGCTAAAACTTTCATTATACTGGGGAAGCAGATACCCTATTTTTTGACGGACAATTAAGGAACGCCCTTAGGTTACTTGATGGATCTGCATCTGACACTATAGAGTGCAGTCAACAACGGTATGTAGAGAGGTCAGACACGCGGCCCTCAACCGAGAAGTCCTGAGTTAGCTTTTCGGGCAAGCAGTAAAATTTCTTTGCTCCAGCTTGCTGATACCAAGAACAGAACTTGGGACCTGGACTGTAAGATGGGGTTGTTCGTTGTAGTCTATAGATATATTGGGACTTACTGTAGTCGATAAATAGCATTCAATGTAAGCTTTTTTTTTTTCCCCCTACTTACTTTCTTCACGCACTTTAGAAGTTATCGTCAAAAGTGGGGAATGTTCCAACCTCCTAGCGATTTAAGTTTTAAGCAGGCGACTTGTGATACAGTTTACTTCCGTCGCAGGAAGGATATCATTTTTGTGATATTCTTGCTTTCTCCAGGTAATTGTATGCATCATAGGTGAGACTTCTCGAATTGTAGGGATTATACATAGGCTTAGTCAGTCCCTCCCCACTAAGGTGATAGCATCTAATAACAGCCACATTAAAATTAATAGTACGTTATTTTGTACTAAAGTTAACCCTTCACTGCAGTGGTCTAATTCAAGATGTGTATTAGTCTATCTCCAGAGGAGGTTATTCACCACAAGAAAAGGCTCACATTGTCACCCGAACTTTTTCAGTGGGAAGAGGAGAAAATTAGACAAGAAATGGGATCCTTTTAAGCTGAGGGCGTTGTTTACAGTGTATTCTTGATACCACCAGACGGATCTTTTTTTTTAACCCCAAGAGAGGACGGCCTCTATGGAAACCAGGAGTAATTAAGATGTATCCAGCCATCCAATTCATAAAGCCTCTTGTAATTTGAAATAAACCGTCCAGAAATGGGAAGAAAAAAAATAAAGCCTTCTAATTTTACGGGTTAAAGTTTATGACCTTGAAAAATATATCTTTCTCTGTCTGGATAAGTGTCAATAAATAATACATTTGTAAGATAATGAATGCATGCAAGGACAAGATAGCATGTAAGGGTGAAGACCGTCATTTGTATTCCATCAGTATCAGAAAAGATCAAACATTTCCTTACGGCTCCCGATCTTACACACTTTGGTATCTGTTTAAATCTTTTGTTGCCACTTATGAAATAACTCATAACCTTCGACAAAGCCTGGGCTGAGTCTAAAAATCCGAATGCCATGAATATCCGTTCCTTCACCATCAAGCTCACCACAGTCTTCAGAACACGCATCCCCCCAAACTACTGAAATTTTCAGTATTTTTTAACACATTATTTTCTTGTAATCTTTCTCTAAAAAATCACTGTACTGTATCTCATACCAACTCAACTTTTAAGTGGTTCTGTATACTGAGTCATATTGTGCTTCCACCTCACAGAGTTGCTTGTTCTACGGGAGTCAAAGGCTGTCTCGTCCTTTCTTGGTGAATACTTAATTTGTGAAATGGACCTTTGCGTTTGATTCCTTGGAACAGAAAGAAATTTGTCTTCTCATCTCAAAACCAATTCTTCTGACTTCTTTTATTTATTTATTTATTTACTTATTTATCTATTTAATTATAACTGTCATATATCTTTATTACAACTGGTGTGTGTGCCCGAAGAGGGGCTGGTGAAACTGAGGAAAGGCCAATGTACACCCGAAAGCACTAATTTTTCCTCCCACTGTAGCCAGAGTCGAGGCCAGTGACGACCTGGCGATCGAACACCCCACATCCACTGCCCGTACCCCAATTCCAGTGTAAACGTCGTTGGATAGATTTGGAATGGCCAAAGCTAGTGATGTCACAATGTGTCAGTATTGTTTTTATAGATAATCAGAACTAGCAGGGGTAAGTATATAAAGGCATTTAATGTGTAACACTATGCTGTTATCTAAAACATAATTGTATGGATGTGAGAAATGTACAAAAATGAAAGACGACCTACAGTGTATTATGTGTTCATTATACTTACGTCATGTATTATAATGTTACAAATAATTAGAGTATTGTAAAACAACATCTGTTGAAAGATATGGTGGCTTTACACAGCCATTCTCGCTCCCACCTCCACCACTCTTCTCTCTGGGTTCCTGTCTCCACCACACGCCTCTCTTACCCTCTCGTCCCCCACTTCCACCCTTTATTAACTAATATGAACTAAGTTTATGACAATATGATTCATCAGGAATTGACCATATATTATCATACACCTCTGTATTAAACACCAATAAATCAATTACGTACAATACTTTGTATACCTGCCAACTACTTCATTATGTTGTAAGCTGTTACGTGACATGCACACTTCAAGCTGGACCTGTGTTACAAGGACATGCGGATGTTTATCGTTAACACAAATTATGTGTGTTTTGGAGGTCCATTTATTCACAGTAACGTGGCAATTTAATCCTTACATCATAAACACATTGGGTTGTGTGCCTGTCATTATTGCATTAACCAAAAGACTCAGGGATCAGGTCTGACGAACCACTAACTCTCTGTTTTAATAAAAATATTCCAACCTCTTGTCACAAGAGTGACACAATGTCATTATGTAGGCTATACGATTAGCCCACATTCTATCGTATACAAAATGACATTGTATCACTGTTGCAACCAAAGGTCGAAATTTTTTCATTACAGCAGAGTTTGTGGTTCGTCACAGTCGATCCCTGATTTTTTTGGCCACTGCATTAATGACAAGAACATAAACCTTATGTTTTTATAATGTAAGACTTACATTGCCACGTAAATATGAATTAATGGACGTCGAGAAACACATATATTTTGTGTTAATGATGAACAACCATATGTCATTGTAATGCAAGGCCCAACTTGCAGTGTCACATAACAGCTTACAACAGGATGAAATAATTGACAGGTATACCGAAGTGCTGAATAATATTGATTTGATGATGCTTAATACAGAGGTGTATGATGAATTGACCAATACCTGGTGGATCATTTCATCATAATCTTGGTTCATGTTAGTTAACAAAGGGTGAGAGTGGGGGACGAGAGTAAGAAAAGCGTGTGGTGGAGACAGGAACTCAGAGAGGATGACGGAGGTGGGAGCAAGAATGGCTGTGACGACATCATATCTTTCAAAAGATGTTGTTTACTATACAGTTATTGTTTGTAACATATTATATAGGATGTAAGTATAATTAACACATACATCGGGGACCTCATTTGGGTGGGGGACAGAGGGATGCATCCCCCCCCCCCACTTTTGGGAGCCTGGGGGACAGAGTATTTTGTCCCCCCCACTTTTCTAGGTAAAAATTTCCAGGATGAAAAACTTTACGATTTTTTTTTTTCCATAATGGAAAAATCCTGTCTATACAGTACAGGACAGTTCAGGTGATATGAAAATCATTCCCTGGCGAGCGGGGCAGGTCGAGTGGTCACCTGAGTCAAGGATTAAGAGAGGTTAACCCGCAGCGTCCCGTCGACGTACTTCCACGTCCTCACGTTTTGTCACTGCCAATCCCGTTGACGTACTTCAACATCCTGCAATTGCAAGGTTCATAATTTCCACAATTTTCAAAATTCGCGCGAGATTTTCGATTCGCCCACGTACCCAAGCCTCCCCTACCTGCCGCCAGGCAGGCAGCGTCCCAGACCCAGCGTGACCCGCGCTCGCCCTTGTCTCGGTCACTCACCTGTTAGCAGTGACCCAGGTCCGACACGGCACGGAAAGGTCTCTCAGACGACGAAATTGCATCCGCCCTGGAAACCTTCACTGGAGATAGTGATTCTCCACTTGACGATGATGTGGTGGATCACGATTACGTCCAGCCAGAGGAAGAAATAACAAGCAGTGATGAAGAGGTCCGTTCGCCCCGGAAAAAGCGGTATGTGACATAACGTAAGGCAAGGGAAGGCCAGCCTGCTCCCCAACCACGTGCATGGCTATCTCTCCATCCTGAATCTGATGAGGACGAGGATGAGGACGATAAGGATGACGGCGGCTTTAGGACGTGATATCGCCTCGTGGTTGGGTAAAGAAAAAATATCACCCCGAGGATCAGAAGGTGGGGCGAGAAGACATATTAGGTATGGTGCAAGTCTTTTGTCTGGGGAAGTGGAAAATGGTGTGGTGGGAGTGCTGGGTGAAAGAGAAAGTGGTGTGGCGGAAGCGCGGGGTGAAAGGGAAAGTGGTGTGGCGGGAGTGCGGGGTGAAGGGGAAAGTGGTGTGAGGGAGGCAGCACGAGCACGTGGTGCACGTAGGCCTAGGGGAGAGGAGGTGGAGCCACTCCCCAGCACGTCTTTCGCCCCACAATATTCCCAAACTTCCTCCTCACAGCCCCAGGATGTGGGGAAAGGAAGGAAAGGGAAGGGAAAGGGTAAAGGAAAAGGGAGAGGGAAGAGAAGTGCGAGTGATGAGAGGCGCCGCTCTCCACCTCCCCAACCTCCCCCACCACCCTCACCTCCCCACCCTGACGAAGGGGACGATAGGGACGTGGCTGGAGACGGTGGTGTCTCATGGAACTGGGAAGATGGGAGTAATTTTACTCCCATCATTCACCCTTTCACTGAGGAGTGGCAGTCTGGTTGCACGGCTCCAGGTGTGCATGCGGGTTCGTCTAGGGTGGATTTTTTCCACTTGTTCTTTGGGGAGGCGTTTGTGGGGCGCATAGTGGAACAGACCAATATATTTTCACAAACACAGCGCCGTGAAAGTGAACGTTTGGGAACCATGAGCAGGCATTCCCAACAATATGACTATCCCGTTACAATTTCAGAGATGTTCTTATTTTTTGCCCTGGTTCTCTTGATGGGTGTGGTAAGAAAAAACCAAATTCCTGCCTACTGGACAACTGACCCAATGATCCTCACACCTTTCTTTGGAAAGGTGATGAGTCGTAACAGATTTCAGCATATTCTCGGCCGCCTCCACTTTTTTGATGCAGAAGATCCAGCCAATGCAAATAACACAGATAAAATGAGGAGAATTAGGCTGGTATTTGATCATTTACAGGAAATGTTCCGCTCCTCATTTTATCCTTACAGAGACCTCGTCATAGATGAGAGTCTTGTGTTGTGGAGAGGCAATATTTCCTTTCGGCAGTACATACCCAGCAAGAGACACCGTTTCGGGTTCAAGATCTTTGTTATGTGTGACTGTAAGACTGGTTATGTGCAAGACATAGTCTTGTACACGGGCGCACAGACAGATATAACAGAAGATCGTAGTATAGGACTCTCTGGGGCCGTGGTGAAGACAATGATAGAGAAGTACCTTCATCATGGTCATGTGTTGTACCTGGACAACTGGTACACTAGCCCTCTTCTCGCTAGGTTCCTCCACCAACACGACACCGGAGTCTGTGGTACAGTCAAGAGAAACCGTCGCCATATGGTCAAGAGAGGGAGGAAACTTGACAAGAACGAGGTGGTTTTCTTCCAGGCCAATAACATCCTTGCCACCCTGTGGAACCACAACAGGGAAGTTTGCCTCCTATCAACTGTTCACAGCCCCCTGATGCACCGCACAGACTCCGTTGATCACCGTAGCGAGAGGAGGCGCAACGTCTGGAAACCCGAGTCTGTACTTGACTATAATCTGAACATGAGGCAAGTGGATCAGTCAGACTCGATGATTTCCAGTGTTGACTGTGCCAGGACCACGATGAAGTGGTACAAGAAACTCTTTTTCCACTTGCTCGCCATCACGGTCCTGAACGCACACTACCTGCACGCCATGACCACTGGAGTATCCGAGACCTTTGAGGGGTTTGTGAGGGAACTGGCACTTGAAATAATCGCCAAGCATGACCAGGACAGACCCACACACCGCACCTGCACCCCCATGGCTGCCCAGACTCCCCTACACCTCGCAGGACGCCACTATCCTAGCACAATCCCTTCCGACCCAAACCGTCGTAAACCCCAGCTCCGCTGCCATGTATGCAAGCACTCGACAGTCAGACCATCCACTCAGAGAAAAGACACAAGGTACGAGTGTGTCGAGTGCAATGTTGCGTTGTGCCTTCAGCCATGTTTCAAAGAGTACCATAACTTCCTACACTACTGAAACTGTGTGGGATGGCGATATGACGCTCATCATAATGGTAAGGCCAGTCAGTAGGTGCTAAGTCATATATAAAGTTGAAACGGGTGTAATGTTTTCAGGAAAGTAATGTATAAGTTGAGAAATAGTGTAAGTTGAAGGAAGTGATATCAAAACTACACCCACTGTGTAAATCTGCGAAAATATGATGCTCAGTATAACACTCTGGTCAGTAAATATGTGATAGCAAGAATATAAAGTGGAAACGGGTGTAATGTTAGCATGAATAAAACGTATAAGTTGACAAATAGTGTAAGTTGTAATAATTGATGTCACGAGTACACCCACTGTGTAAATCTGCGAAAATATTACGCTCAGTAGAACATTCTGGTCAGTAAGTATGTGATAGGATTTATATAAAGTGGAAAAGGTTGTAATGTTAGTAGTAAGGTAATTTATAAGTTGAATACTAGTGTAAGATGAAACAAATGATATCGCGATAACACTCACTGTGTAAGTACGCGATAATATGACGCTCAGCAGAATCGTACGGTCTGAAATTATGTGATATCAATTATATCAAGTGTAAACATGTGCAATGTTAGTGGAGAATTATTATATAAGTACAAAAATAGGTTGTAAGTTGAAATAGTAGTCATAGCGACTTCACCGTCTGTGTTATTATGAGCTATTATTACGCTAAATATTTACGTAAGGCCTGAAACTATCTCAAAACAGTTCTGTAAAGTTGAAAAGTGTATAATGTTATTAGGAAAGTATTATGTAAGTAGAAAAAACACAATACGAGTTGAAACAACAGTCACAGCGCGTTCACTCACTACGTAAATAAGAGCTAACATTACGCTAAATGTTATCGAAAGGCCTGTGAATACGTAAAAACAGTTCAATAAAATGTAAAATGGTATAATGTTATTGTAGATGTATTATGTAAGTAGAAAAAATGATATGTATCATGATTCAGGAATGTTAAGGATTCATCGTGACCAGTCTGCCCGATTTTGCTCGTTTCGCACGATGGTACAATGCTTATTTCAGCTCTATTTTTGTATAAAATCCAATTTACTCTTTTATCACATGTTTTTATGTTTGTAATAAATACATATCTACTTACTTTCATTGGTTTCCCAGACTTATAATACCATAGAAAACGTTAGAGGCTCAGATCACCTACAGAGAACACGGTACCAGGTGTGACCAGGGTATACCTGTTTAGGGCACTTATGGACCCCGGGGAACACTTTCTTCGTGACTGACCATTGTTTCTGACCAAAAGCGAAAGTTTTAGCAAAAAAAAATTTGGGTCCAAAAATGGTCGGGATTGGGGGGGTACCAGTGGTGAAAAAGTGGTCGGGACGGGGCGGGTTAATCCCACCAGAAGTATTTACTTTGGTCAGTCTTGACGTATGCACCACCCCTGATGCCTGAGCCAATGAGAATCAAACTAAAAGAATATGTAGTGGAAAACAAATTTCTATTGGTTACCATTACAGCAGTAGTACAAACAGAATACCAGACTGGGGGTGAGTGCGGCAGCGAATTTTAATTTAAGCATGTGTGCTAAGTGGAGAGAGAGAGAGAGAGAGAGAGAGAGAGAAAGAGAGAGAGACAGAGAGATAGACAGACAGACAGACAGAGACAAAACCGCAAGGGAAATTAAAAGAGATAGTATCACGAACGTGGAAAAGTGTGTGTGTTTGGAACACTCACGCCAGATCTCTAGTTTTCATTGGCCCATCCATTCCGTTTTTCTTCCAGCAGCCAATCAAAATACAGGATTTAATTCCGAATATAAACACAGTATGGACGCTATTGCCTCATATGGTAGGTGCTGTGCCGATGTGTTGTATATTTCATCATCATTTCGTAGGATATTACGCAAAATAGCTGTACTTCCTTATATGTACAGAGAGATAAAGACAGCAGGTATATCATGCGCTAAGAGTATAGTGCTGACAGTGCTTTTTCAAGTACTAAAAGTGCACAAGAAATCTGCAGTACTGAGGGGAAAAAAACTGTTTTGAGGTAGAACGGACGGAAGTTAATACATTGTAGGTCTTTTTTTCACTTTTGTATCTTTCTCATATCATTACAGTTATGTTTTGGATACATACCCCTACTAGTTCTGTCTATAAAAACAATATTGACACATTGCAACATCACCAGCTTTGACCGTTCCACATCTGTCCAACAACGTTGACACTGGGGTTCGGGTACTGGCGATGGGTGTGGGGTGTTTGATCGCCAGGTCGTCAGTGGCCGCGACTTGGGCTACTGTGGGGGGTGGGGAATTAGTGCCTTTTGGTGTAGGCTACATTATGGGCTAGTGCATGTAGGTGCTGCTGCTGTACTTGTGGTGAGGTAAAGGGCTGGTGTACCTGTGGCAGGGCTGGTGTACCTGAGGAGGTTCTGGCGTGCCTGGGCCTGGATGCTGCGCCATTGGGTGTTGGCGTCAGCCATGATGGACGTGAGGGCAGTATTGCCGATGTTGGCCTGGCGAGTCAACCGGGTCAGTCCGTGGCTACTTCCCCGCTTGTGAGGCACCGGGAACTGAAGAGGAAGTTTACTTTAGGGTTACTAAGTTTTTTTTTTTTTTTAAATGTGAGGAAAAATAGGAAAAGTGTATGGAAGGATACTTATAGACAGAGTTAGAGAAAGAACAGAGAAATTAGTTGGAGAAGAACAGGGAGGCTTTAGGAAGGGAAGAGGTTGTGTAGATCAGATATTCATTCTTAGATCTTTAGTGGAAAAGTTTCTAGAGAAGGGAAAGAAGTTGTATGTGGCTTTCATGGATTTGGAGAAAGCATATGACAGGGTGGATAGACAAGGATTGTGGAAAGTGTTAAGAATATATGGAGTAGATGAGAAGTTGTTGAATGCTGTGAAGAGTATGTACGATGGTGCGAAGGCTGCAGTGCGTGTGGATGGTGAACTAAGCGAATTTTTCTCTTTGAAAGTTGGTTTGAAACAGGGATGTGTCATGTCTCCATGGTTGTTCAATCTGTACATGGATGGGGTAATAAAAGAGGTACAAGGTAGGGTAGTGGAGGTTGGAGTGGCCCTGGTGAGAGAGGATAGTGTTTGGAAACTCCATGTATTTGCAGATGATACTGTGTTGTTGAGTGAAGACGAAGGGGAGCTGCAAGGCTTGGTGGATGAGTTTGAGAGAGTGTGTAAGAAACGGAATCTAAAGGTGAATGTAGGGAAGAGTAAAGTGATGGTCTTTGAGAGAGGTGAAGTTAGTGAATGTACAGCGAGGCTGAATGGTGAGGAATTGGAAAATGTGAGTACGTTTAAGTACTTGGGTAGTGTGATGAGTAAGGATGGAGGTTTGGAGGGTGAAGTGCTTGAAAGGGTGCAGCAGGGAAGAAAGGTTGCTGGTTCTTTGAAAGCAGTGATAAGAAACAGGGAAGTGAGCATGGAAGTGAAAAAGTTACTACATGACAGTATTGTGATACCAACTCTAACGTACGGAAGTGAAGCTTGGACATTGTTGGAAGGACACAAGTCAAGAGTGAGAGCAGTGGAAATGAGTTATTTAAGAGGAGCCTGTGGAGTCACGTGGAGAGACAGGCTGACGAATGAGGATATAAAGGAGTGTTGTGGTGTGGATGTGGATGTGATAGGAAGCGTTATGAGGAACACACTGAGGTGGTCTGGCCATGTGGAGAGGATGGAGGGTGAGAGACTGACGAAGAGAGTGTATGTGAGTGAGGTGGAGGGGGGAAGAGGGAGGGAGAGGCCGAGGATGAGATGGAGGGATGGGGTGGAGAGGTATATGAGAGAGGGGGGTGCGAGTTGGGAGCAGGGCAGTGAAATGGCGGGGGACAGGGCGACTTGGAGGCGATGTGTTTGTGGCCACCCCAAACGGGATTGAGGCGTCTGGTAATAGATAGATAGATAGATAGAAGAAGGAACCAAAGGTCATGAGCCCGCAGTAACAGTTCCCTCAAAGAGAAAAACAAAATACAATAGAGAGCCAAATTCAAGATCCAATCATTTTGAGATGCCTGGACACACTGCGTTTGAAAGACTGGAGATCATAGGCAGCAGGAAATACAGACAGTGGGAGACAGTTCCAAAGCTGACCTGTTGCATAAATGAAAGACTGGGAGTAACGGTTAACTCTTGCATTAGAGAGTTGGACAGAAAAGGGATGAGAGTTTGCTGCCAGACGGGTGCTACGCGCCCGTCGTAGAGGTGGAGGAATGCAAGCAGAAAGTTCAGAGGAGCAGTGACCATTAAAGTAGCGATAGAAAAGAGATAAAGATGCAACAGTGCAGCGAAGAGACAGAGGTTGAAGGGAGTCAGTAAGAGGAGGAGAGTTAATCAGACAAAAAGCCTTTGACTCCACCCTATTGAGAAGGGCTGTATGTGGGGAGCTTCCCTACACATGAGAGTTGTACTCCACACAGGGGCGGATAAAACCCCTGTATAGAGTCAACAATTGTGCAGGGGTAAAGAAAGAGCGGAGTCGGCTTAGCACACCCAATCTCTTGGAAGCAGATTTTACAAGAGATGTAATATGATCTTTCCAAGATAAGTTCCGAGTAAATGAAACCCCAAGCATGTTCAAGGATGATGCAAGATTAAGCTGAATATTATTAAACATTAATGGGTATACCTGTGGAAGATTTTGTCAGGTTGATAGGTGTAAGAACTGAGTCTTAGATGCATTAAAAACAACCATATTATTTTTACTCCAGTCAGAGATACGAGCCAAGTCAGACATTAGGTGTGCCATAGTCTCATCCCTTGTTTGTTGAAGCAACTGTTGAGATGGGCGTTGCGGGAACCGAATGGAAAGGTGAAGGGTGGAGTCATCAGCGTATGAGTGGATAGGGTTAGATGTACAGCTTAGAAGATCATTGATGAATAAAAGGAAGAGAGTTGGTGATAGGACAGAGCCCTGAGGAACACCACTGTTGATAGATCTAGGAGAAGAACGATGGCCGTCTACAACAGCGGCTATAGAATGACCAGAAAGGAAGCTAGCGATGAAGGCACAGATAGAAGGATAGAAACCGTAGGAGGGCAGTTTGGAAATTAAAGATTTATGCCAGACTCGATCGAAAGCCTTTGAGATGTCAAGTGCAATGGCAAAGCTTTCGCCAAAGTCTCGAAAGGAGGATGACCAGGAGTCTGAAAGGTAGGTGAGAAGATCGCCAGTGGAGCGTCCCTGACGGAACCCATACTGACGATCGGAAAGAAGGTTGTGATAGGAAAGATGCCTTGAAATTTTTCTATTAAGAATTGACTCGAAAACTTTTGAAATACAGGACGTTAAAGCAATTGGACGGTAGTTGGAGGGTTGGGAGTGGTCACCCTTCTTTGGGACTGGCTGAATGAGAGCAAACTTCCAGCAAGAAGGAAAGGTACAAGTTGACAGACAAAGATGAAAGCGTTTGCCTAGGCAGGGTGTAAGCACAGAAGCACAGTTCTTGAGAACAACAGGAGGAACCCCATCAGGCCCATATGCCTTGTTAGTACTAAGGCCAGTGATGGCAGAAAATACATCAACTGAAGAAATTTTAATGTCAGCCATGAGGAAGTCAGAGGGGGGAAGTGATGGAGGAACAGCACCGGAATCGTCTAAGGTGGAATTGGAGGAGAAAGTCTGTGCTAAGAGATCTGCTTTATCAGTAGAAGAAATAGCTACAGAACCATCAGAGTAGAAAAGAGGAGGGAAGGATGATGAGGTAAAGTTGTTAGAAAGATTTTTGGCAAGGTGCCAGAAGGAGCGGGAAAAATTCGAGTTGGAGAGTTGAGAGCATTTAGTATGGATGAAATTATTTGCTTGATTAAAGCAAATTAGCTACTTTTCAGTGTAGAGCAAAAGGTGAGAATAAGCCATTACTCTCTCTCTCGAGAGAGAGAGTGATATTACTGATCCCATTATAGTCACCGCACAGTGAAAAGAACAATGGCTTTATTATCACCGGTCGGTGATCATATGTTTTTCGGTATTTTAACCGAGAATCTGAAATAATTTATGGTTACTTATCAATTGCCATCATAGGATGTTAAAAGGTATTTAATAAAAATACAGTTATTCCATATTAAAATCAAATGGTATTTAATAAAAATACATTTATTACATATTAAAATCAAAAAGTATTTTATGAAAATACATTTATTCCATATTCCATACTGAATATTAGGCCACAGTAAGATTTAAACAGTACTAGTTTTAAACAGTCTTAGTGGCAGTGGTATACAGAACATTACGCATCATTTGAATCACTACTAATTATCGCTTTCTTGCTTCCTTTTGTGGACTGCTTACTTGTTTTCCGTTTGACTCCAGCTTTAGCAACTTTAGAATGATTAAATCGTCCTAATACCTTTGACTCTTTAGGACGACCCCTCATTTTTACCGTAGGAAGATGAGCATTCATTAACTGTAGTCGTTGTGAATCTGCTGTTGTGATTGGTGAAGCTGGTGTGTGTGACGTCGGTGAAGCTGGTGTGTGTGTGACGTCGGTGAAGCTGGTGTGTGTGACGTCGGTGAAGCTGGTGTGTGTGACAACGATGAAGCTGGTGTGTGTGACGTCGATGAAGCTGGTGTGTGTGACGTCGGTGAAGCTGGTGTGTGTGACGTCGGTGAAGCTGGTGTGTGTGACAACGATGAAGCTGGCGTGTGTGACGTCGATGAAGCTGGTGTGTGTGACGTCGATGAAGCTGGTGTGTGTGACGTCGGTGAAGCTGGTGTGTGTGACAACGATGAAGCTGGTGTGTGTGACGTCGATGAAGCTGGTGTGTGTGACGTCGGTGAAGCTGGTGTGTGTGACAACGATGAAGCTGGTGTGTGTGACGTCGGTGAAGCTGATGTGCTTGACATCTGTGGACTAGCAGCATACTGGTAATCATTACCCTGTTCCCAGCAAGTAAGAATACGTTTCAGCATATCAAGTCGTGCTTTGTACACTTCAGTTCCACTATTAGTTAGCACTGCTGTGAGGCGCTGCATTGTCTCTTGACTCTCTCGGAATTTTTGGGCAAGGGTCATTGGACACTGGGGTCGTGTAATGTGCATGATAGAGGTCTTGGGTTCTAAAGCCACTGCAGGAATTAGTGTATTCCCCTTCCGCCATCGGGACTGCATGCTGATAGTTGAAACATCAATATTCTCTTGTCTTACAACGGCAATAATGTGATTACATGGCAAGAAATGTTGACTATAAAAAGTGCATGAGCAGCTGAGTTCAGCACCAGATTCACCCTTTCTCATTACTTTTTGGTCAGTAGACCCTATTTTCACAACAAATAGGCCAGGAGAATCTAATGTGATCGATAAAGAATCTGAGGGCTTGGATAACTTATGGTGTTTCATCATGAGTTTAACTGCATGTTCCGTGAACTGACTGTATAATTTGTTCAATAAAACATCATGAACTCCATATTCAACGGATGTACATGTCTGCAAAAACTGCTTGTAGGCTCGCTCATCATTTAAGATGGAATTATGAAGCATAATTTTACATATGCACTCAGACATCGATGTAGTTGATGTTAGGAAGTGCTTTAGTTTACCGTTTTCTGCTTCAATGTGGTTGTTAGTGTCATTTCCAAATGTTAACTTAGCAGACCGTAGGTATGTGGCCCACATATCTTTACAGTTTATCCAGTTTGTACATATATATTGAAACATACTGGAATCTTGCTGTTGTAACACAGACAAGGTAGACCGAAAGGAATTTTCATTATGGGCATAGACAAGTTGTTTCAGAGTACCAAAAATTTCGTTCTTTTTAGTGACAGGAAGCACAAGTTCAGACACCTTTTTCTTGAAATATTTCAGGACATGAAATTTGCAAAGTAACAAGTCTGCTTTCGGAAGTAAGGCACGGACTGCTTGAATTTCGTTCTGGTCGTTGTCAGTCATAACTGTCTTGGTCTGGTTTACATTCTCCATCATCCTACAAAATAATGACATTACCTCCCGCATTATGTCTGCTGTTTCACTCCTTACAAATGCGTAAAAGACAGCCCTGCCACGACCTAGGTTGTCTTGGACAAGAATCATGTAGAGCGGATAATTATATCTGTTAATTTTGTAAGTTCCATCCATGAAAATTATTTCTGGATATTTACAGTACATGCTTATCATCTCATTAGTAGCAAATGCAATCATTTGGATGGCCCTACTTTCATCCACTGATATATCTACCTTTCCTTTTCCTGCATCCACAATTTCATCCACTATTTCTGTCAACTTACCGATGTCTGACATTCCATCCTCACTTTGCACTTTCCGCTTCAAATTTCGTACATCTTGCATGGTTACTGCTTTATGGTATTTACCCTGGAGGAAGGATTTTAATTGCTTGTTGTCTGGGTTAAGTTTCACTACATCCTCTGCGTCTCCCATCTCCGAACTTGTCAGTCTGCGTTTCTGGCTATAGAAGGGCTGTAAAGCTACACTGACCTCATGATTATGCTGCAGATACGTCTTTGTGATAACCAGCTTGTTTTTTCTTGCTGTTAGTGCCACCAACACATTACAGCCACATGGAAGATATCGCTGTTTTTGTCTTATACCCAGTCCTTTCCGTTTCGGACTGCCGTAGTGTACACACACGAATGAAACAGAGCCGTACTTCAGTTCGACAGGGATTTGCTGCTGACGACGCTTATTTTCACTGATAACGGAGCTAGAAGACTTCACTCGAAACACGGACCCTGTGTGATTCTGATATTTCTTGAAAAAGTAGTCAAATTCTACAAAAGAGTTAAACGTGTCAGTGGAGAAAATATCCCTGAAGACAGATGTTGTGTCTGTACCGGTACATGTGTCTGCCTGTATGTCGTCCTGCCCGTAGTCAGCAGATGAACTAGCTGGATATTCCTGTGGTTCTGCTGACGTATGTAACTCCATGTCGTTTGGCTCATGGTTGGTAGGAGAAGGATAATCTGGAACTTCTGCGTAAGTGTCTTCCTCCATGTTGTCTTGCCTGGTAGGAGAAGGATAATCTGGATCTTCTGCGTAATTGTCTTCCTCCATGTTGCCTTGGCTGAGGCCAGCAGGTCACTGATACTATTGAGTCGAACGCCAGACTATACTGCGGTGGCGGGAGTGGAGGCGACTGTTTACAAAACACGTCCCCGCACCTCCCTTCCTAATCCCCTTTCACTACCCTAATGTTGTAACTACTTGTCTGAGTGATAAACAAAGCTCCTGAAATCCCTCCCTCAATACTTCCCCTCCTTACCCTCTCACCACCTCCCTCCCTACTCCCCCTTCACTGGCCTCTAACTACTACCAGTGATAAACAAAGCTCCTGATATCCCTCCCTCCCAATCCCCCTTCACTACCCTCAGAACACTTAGCCAATGTCCGTACACCGTGATAATAACGTTACCAGCAATATCACCGCGCTGTGATAATAACGTCACCTGTAATATCACCGCTCTGTGATAATAACGTCACCTTTAATATCACTGTGCGGTGATAACACGTGATAATAGTCACTCCCATATATATATATATATATATATATATATATATATATATATATATATATATATATATATATATATATATATATATATATATATATATATATATATATATATATATATATATATATATATATATGTATATATATATATATATATATATATATATATATATATATATATATATATATATATATATATATATATATATATATATATATATATATATATATATATATATTGTAGTAGATGGGGGCCCCTCACCATCCACTCACTCGATGTAGTGTTGCTGTCGGGTGTCTGCCCTATCCTCTCCTCCATCCTTCTTTCCTTCCATCCTTTTCTGTCTTTCTTTCCCTCATTCTTTCCTTGTCCTGCTGCCTACGGGTGACTTTACATTCCCTCCTCTGTCTTTCTTTCCTTCATTATTTCCTCTTCCTTCTGCCTGAGTGACAAGCCAAATGGTTTCCTATACACCAGGAAATCATTTACTGCACTGAGTGGTAACCATATAACCAAATTTTGGCACCTGGTGGTTTAGTGGGTAATTATTGTACTCCAATCGGATTGAGCCGGTGAAGGCTTATATCCAAGGGATGGTTGGGGTTGATTGCTCATGTAATGCCACTCAGGGATGAGTGAGGCTGGTCACTTTCATAAATTTCGAGACCAACTGTCTAGCCGTGGGCTCCTACGCTCCTCATGGGGCAATGTAGGATTGGATGATATATATATATATATATATATATATATATATATATATATATATATATATATATATATATATATAATATATATATATATATATATATATATATATATATATATATATATATATATATATATATATATATATATATATGTAAAGTGTGCATTTTCGTACACTGAAGAACAAGGGTTCGCGCCCCACCTGGGTAATAAACTTTGGGAGCGTTCTTCTGGCCACGTACTGCATTGGCGGACATAAGGGGTGCTGTGGTTGAACCAGTGTCGTATACTACAAAGTATGCTTGCACCCAGTCGGCTTGCGCGGGCCGATTACACTTGGTTCACAGACTACACATATATCCAAAGCCACTCCAACACTTCATTTACACTTACAAGCACTTCTCACCCTACATATAATCTCTACCAGACAGCCTAAGCCACTTGGTAGAGATACATTGGCTGTATCGTCCCCACTTTGGTCGGGATAGGCCGGTCCTGCAGTGGACACTTAAACTGCTGTTGATATATATATATATATATATATATATATATATATATATATATATATATATATATATATATATATATATATATATATATATATATATATATATATATATCGTATGTATGAATATAGTACATGCAGTATATGTATATTGACAGATAGATAGACATTGTTAGATAAATAGATAGACAGACATACTGAGTTCCTGCTGTGCGAATCTTACATCATACCTTGTATTTCACACAAGTACTGTATGATTTCTAAGCAAACGAATATGACCGTAACCTTGGCATTAATGGGCAAATCTAGTGCTGTATGCAAGACAAAAGTGTCGTAGTTTTATCATCGCTTCAGCGAACGACTCTTTTTTTTTTTTCTTTTTTTTTCATGCTGCAATTAGATTAGTCTACAAAGATACAAAGATACTTTTCTCCCAGTCACTAATAAGGAACTGTTTAAAACTGAATAAGAACTTCAACAGTAGCAGGACTATGAAAAGGGCGTCATCGGACTGCAGAGGTTAAGCAAATTGCTATGAGCATTAGATGCGATTAACCTGTATTCCATAATAAAAAATACTAAAGAGTAGTGAAAAACACACTTTAATCTCTTCCATGGATTAGTAAAATCCTTTTAACACTTTCGGGGTGCCTGTATCTTGGGAATATATGTTTCATGAAAGCAGCTTTTAGTTTACGTGGCCCATGTCACTAGATTTGTAAAAATTCTAATTTCATTACAATTCCATAATAATTCTGTGTATTTTTCAGTCATTTACAGTGTTGCTTAGGAGTACGCAAGATAATTACTGTTCCTCATTGATTCTGTGCATCTGAGTCTGTGCAACATTTATACACTACTTTATGTTTGGTAACTGTAAAAAGTGTTAATCCAGGCTCTTCTATGCAGTTACATTTTAACGATATCTACAGTATAGTAAATAGGTATTGAAATTAAACATTTATACATTATAGAACAAGAGTTTTCTTCACCACATGTTTGATGCTGTGCAGCACGATGAAAGTATGACAATGTTTACTAGTTATTTTGTAGGGCACTTTATTTCATTTACGCTGACACTTTTCATCCTTCCACTAATTTGCATATGGCCTTCAATGCGGGCACGCAACACCAGTCTGTCTACACTACATTCATCCGGTTTTATCACTCCAGAGCTCATGGGGAGTGGGGAGGAAGCGCCTTTTCTCGTGACGGAAGAAGTGGAGAAAGCTCTAACAGCAATCGGGGGAGTTACAGAAAGCTCTCAGGGCTAACTGTGTTATTCGTATATATATATATATATATATATATATATATATATATATATATATATATATATATATATATATATATATATATATATATATATATTTGTCTGCCTTTCTATCTTTAATCTGTCTGTTTGTCAGTTCTCTGGAAATTGAGGAGGTTGAAGTCAACATGGTGTAAACATGGTAGGCAATTACCGTCGACTTCTTCGTTTATACAAACATCGTTATTAGCTGCAACGGGTCGGATGGGTGAAAGGATTTGTAGGGCGGACAGTTCAAGTGGAATGGGTGGGCACTGTCGGTAAGTGGATAGATAGTTGGATATTTAGCCCATGGTAGGAATAGTTTTATAGGGAAATGAACCTATTAGGATAATTTCCCTGAGGAAGTACACCCAAGGGGAACATATTTTCAGTGGGTAAAACGTGGTCTTTTCCCATGGGGGGAGGGGGCATCCAGCATCCCAGGCGGTGTCGGTATGCATGATCATTGAGTTCATCCTGGCAACGCCGGGTACTCTTGCTAATTATTTATATTTCCCATTCAGGGTTCATTGCGTCTCGTGTCTTAGAGTGAGGCTACAGGACTTTGATGCTCTTATTGTTCAGTTCTGTAATGCAAGAGATAGACTGCAGCGTCTCTCCTTCAAGTAAACAGCTGCCTACCTCATAAGTGGGTTTCTATCTTTTGTCTTTCTTCATGTCTACTATTTCAGTCTTTCAGTTTTGCTGTTAATGATATGGACTAAATCGAAATCAGGTGAGTTTTTTTTTTTTTTCTTTTTTCAGTTCTACTGAAGCAAGTATAGAAAACATGGTAACTGAAATGTTGGGCAGCATTCTGATCACTGAAATTAGAATGTGTGTACTTGGAGCCTGAGTTGAACGAATTTTTGCTGTTGCTTGTCTTGCGTCATATGAAGAGAGGGTGAGGGTTTGCTCTCTCAAATACTTGGGGGTTTTCTATTCCTCACGATAGAAGAAAGTAGAGTAGTGCATCATGCTCCTGGCCAAGGAATATCGTGTTCTGACCTGCCGTACCTAGGTGTAAAAAAGGTACAGTAGTAACCTACATACCTGGTCAAGCAGTATAGTTTCCTGGCCGGCCCTGGCCAGGTGCAGTGCTGCACAGCTGCCAATAACGCCAGCACCCACAACGACTACGTCACATCTCAATACTGTACACAGGAAAGGAATTCATCAGTACTTGGCTACAGATATCTATCTATCTATAAACCTAGGCTGCTTCCCCCGAGGAAAGGGAGGTAGCCGTGACAGGACGACACACTCCCCATTTACTCATCCATTCAAACACATTCATTCGCATCTTAGCCCCAGAAGGGAGAAGTGACAGATCTTCACCGCACCACACCGCACAAGGGTCAACTGCGCAGTGCAGTCAGTGACATCCGCACCAGGGCCCGACAGCAGAGCTGGTTTACCTCTGCCACATCATAATAGACCCATCCCCTTACCCGCACCTGACCTGACTAGCTGATCAGACCAAATGCGGAAGAATATCCCCTCAGGGCTGCGTCATCATTTATTCATTCACAATTTCTCTCCATTTATTTCTCTCACATACTGCCACTCTTCCTTACTCAACAGACACTCCTCTCGCATCCAGTGCTCTCTTCACACTGTCCATCCATCCTATTCGTGGTCTCCCTCTCAGCCTTACACCTCTCACATAAGATCTAGTTATCTTTTTCACCAATCGCTCATTATCCATTCTCTCCATATGCCCAAACCATCGCAACACCCTCTGCTCAACTCTACCAGCCATCTCCCGAACAACTCCAGTTCTCCTTCGCACTTCGTCATTTCGCACTCGATCCATACGAGTCACTCCACACATACTCCTCAGACACCTCATCTCCATTACGTTCAAACTTTTCCTCTCTGTTACATCCATATTCCATGTTTCAGCCCCATATAATGCAGTCGGTACTAAACACCCTCATACAGCCTTCTCTTTACATCCATTCTAAGAAAATGACATCTAAACACTTTTTTCATTCCTCCCAGCACCTTTCCTACTTCATTCATTCTAAACTTCACTTCTGCATCTATTCTTCCATCCACAGCAACATGTGACACTAAATATTTAAAACACTCTACCTCCTCAAGCAACTCACCATTCAGAACTATATTCATCCTCCTACCATCTACCAACCTCGTACACTTCATCACTTTACTCTTATTCTCATTTACTTTCAATTTCCTCCTTTCACACACCCTTCCAAACTCCTCTACCAACTGTCTCAATCTCTCCTCTGAATCAGCCACCAGTGCAGTATCATCTGCGAACAGCAGCTGCTTCAGATTCCACTCTCCATCATCAACATTCACCAGACTCAGACCTCCACCTAAAACTCTTGCATTCACCTCCCTTACAACACCATCCATATAAATATTAAAGAACCAAGGCAACATTACACATCCCTGTCGCAGCCCCATTCTCGCGGGAAACCAATCACTCGCAGCATTTCCCACTCTTTCACACGGTCTACTGTTTACATAAAAACTTTTCACCCCTTTTAGTAACCTCCCATCAAGTCCATACAGTCTTAAAACAGTCCACAGAGCCTCCCTATCAATTCTATCATACTCTTTCTCTAAATCCATGAATGCCCAAAACACATCCTTGCCTTTCGCTAAATACTTTTCACACACTTGTCTCACAGCAAACACCTGATCCACATATCCCCTCCCTCTCCTAAAGTCACACTGCTCATCACCAATCACTCCCTCTGTACCCTCTCTAACTCTCATAATTAACACTCTACAATACACCTTACCTACAACATTCAACAGACTTATACCGCTAAAGCTAGTATATTCATACTTATCACCCTTGCCTTTATACAACGGGACCATGCATGCACTTGCCCAGTCAATTGGCACCATACCTTTCACAAAGCACACATTCAACAGTCTTACTAACCAGTCAGCAATAGTCATTCCACCACCCTTCAGGCATTCCACAGCACACCCATCCATACCTGCAGCTTTCCCTGTTTTCATCTCCTTTACTCCCTTCTCCACTTCCTCCTTCGTGATCAAAGAATCATTCAACTCTCCCAACACATTTATTCCTAGCACCCTTCCATCCGCCACAATCTCAGACACCCTTTCCTCCTCTACATTTAACAATCTTTCAAAATACTCTGCCCATCTCTTCCTTACTGCATCCATCTCAGTTAACATCCATCCTCTGCTTTTACTCACTCTTCCTTCCCAGACTCTCCCTTTCGCACCCTTTTAACCACCTTCAAGAACATTTTCTTATTCTGTTGAAAATTTTTAGTCAGCCGCCTATCCCACCTCTCATCTGCTGCCATTTTAACTTCACGCACAGCCCTTCTCGCCATAATCCTCTTTTCCTTATACCTCTCATATGACACCTCATCCTTCCTCTGCAGCCACATTTCATATGCACATCTTTTCTCAGCCACAGCCATACTTACTTCCTCGCACCACCATTCACTTCCTTTTCTTACACCGCCACCCACACGTCTCACACCACACACTTCTTCCGCATGCCCCACCACAGCACTCTTAAACAACTGCCATTCCTCCTCCACACTGTTATTTTCCTGATCTTTCACTGCGTTCCACTCATCTTTCAATTTCTCCTGATACTCTATCATTGTCTCTCTTTTATCCAACTCAATCACTTTCAAAACCTCCCTGCCACATCTAACGCTCCTAGCTCTCACCCATCTCTTACCTACTCTTAACATTCCCTCCACCAGGTAGTGGTCAGACATACCTCCACCCTCCCCTCTCAGAACTCTCAGATCCAACAATCTTCCTTTTACATTTCTAGATACAACCACATAGTCCATTAATGCTTTATCCACAACCATTTCACCCTCCTGTCTCACCCATGTATACTTATCTTTCTTCTCAAACAGCGTATTTCCAATCACCATCTCTCGGTCAACACACATCTCTATCATTCGTTCCCCATTTTCATTTCTTCCAGGTACACCATGCATACCAACTACACCTTCAACTGCTACATTTCCCACTCTAGCATTCAGATCTCCCATCATTACCACATTCACATTCGCTCCAAAACTCAGCAGACACTCATCAACATCATTCCAGAAAGACTCCCTCTCTTCTTCATCCCTTTCACTACCAGGCCCATATGCACTCACAAACACCCACAACTCATGTTCAAACTTCGCTTTCACCCACATCAGTCTCGATGACACCTCCTTCCATTCAATCACACACTGCTGTACTTCCGAACTCACTAACAAGGCCACACCTTCTCTTGCCCTTCCTCTATCAACACCTGGCAATCTTCCATTCATCCTTCCCTTTCATCTTCGTTTCACTCAAAGCTAACACATCCAACTTTCTTCTCACAAACATTCTCCCAATCTCCTCCCTTTTAGCCTCAATCGTACTACATCCACACACATTCATAGACTCAATCTTCAGGGTACGGGGATAACTCAGTCCCCCATGCCTTTCTCTGGCCTGTCTCTTTTTAGGAACTAAAAAACAGAAGAGGGGGTCCCTAGTCCCCTCACCCCGCCCCTTTTAGTCGCCTTTTACGACACGCAGGGAATTCGGTGGCAGTATTCTTCCTAACACAACCTGGCCGCAGAGTAGTAGTACCACCCCATAGTGCGGCCAGATTGTCCCCCCCCCCACGTGGGTGGGGGGGGCTACAGAAATAGAATACAATAATACACCGTAGATGCTCTTTATGTGCATTAAATTCTCAAGCACAGACCCATGAGCTCTATAATACTGTTATATCCAGTTTTTGTTGTCACTCAAACTATATTGTGTTTGGTGTGAATTAGTAATGACTATTTTGACTGATCGAGGCTGGTCCATTACATTCCTGGGCAGGACTGGCTTGTATCATCCTCGGCTGGTCATTGTCCACAGGGTTGTTCGGTAACACCGGGCAACAAGGACAGCTAGCTGGATTCAGTAGCTGTGGACAAACAAATTGTACTGCAAAGAAGTTGGACGTTATTTAAATACAGTTATCAGAAGAAAATAAATTCACACAATGAGGGACTTTCAGATGTCTTCTGCTACCTAGCTGGTGAGCCGAAACTCGGTCCTAGACCTGAATAAGTAACATACCTATTGTGACTATAATGTCTAGATAAACTTGCAAGAGTTAGCAACACCAAAGACTATTAATGTCACAAATACTCGTTGATAAAAAAAAATGACACCCATGAATGAATACTTTTGACTGGCTATTTTGCATATGCGTACATTGGGCTTCCATCTGGCAATCCCTTACACACAGTAATTTCGTTGTGTTACTGATGAGTTCAGTGCAATTGGCCTTCATGTCTTCATTCGTATCGTCTTTTTGAGTAAGACTAGTGCTTTCTTGAAGCTTGTCATATCCCTAGTTTTCGATATTTAATATTTGCCAAATACCTCCACTTGACATCTGTTTCCATAAGTCGTAGGCGACCGTCCTCATGCTGGTACAAAACATAGCTCACTTTTCACTAGCGGCTGGTGAAGGTGGATGTGCATACGGTTCATTTACTAGACCATTGTGGCGATTAATCAAGGTTTTGAAGTCCAGTATTTGCGTGATTCGTATAATGTACCTTGATTTCTACAACGATGAAAAAAAAAAAAAAAAAAAAGAATTATAAGTTAACCTAGAGCGTGTGCTGCTACGTGAGCGTGATTAGACTACTTCCTTCACTCTGAGGACGTAAATCATTTTATTCTTTATTCCGACGACGTTGTTCAGCTAAGGGGAAACTGAACTGGATTATGATACAGCTTCATTAACCTCCTTCAGTATGAGTATTCTAAATGGTAAAATCGTTTGGCTGCAAGAATAGAACTGTATATCATCGGACTGAAAAAGTTAGGCTTCTGGCATCACTTTCTCTTTCAGAGGCTTACATGATCATCATTTGCTACGTTTTATGATTTACCATCCCGTCTAAAAATTGAACGAACATACATGACTAAATAGCACTGGACACTTGGTACGACGCTATCTGTAGTACGCATTTATATCCTCTTGTGCGTTAAATGATACAGCTTGTCGATATTAATATATACATACATTTTGTTTCTTTAGTTTTCTTATTTTAAATAAACATTAAGGTGGTAACTTTTTGCTGAGATGTCTATTAACTGCAAGGTATTATACAGTTGCAACTCGGGCATTTAATGTATTTTCGTCCTAATTCAAATTAAAGGGTTGCCTAGCAGAAAATTAATAACACTAGTAATAAAAGGAACCAGGATTTTTTTTCCCTCGCGCACCAGTGCAAACCATTAATTTCCTTTGTATACATCAACTGATAGAAAAAAGATAAATCCTCCCTCCTCTACAGAGAGCGAGTTTTGAATTACTAGGATAGAATATTCATAATACTAAATGCTGATAAGTAGTCCCTGATTTGATTCGGCAGCCTCTGAATTTGAGTATCGGACTTAATCCCTTTAATTCTGTATAGTTCATTCTCAAACATCAACCCTGGACGGGCGAAACAAGCACTGGCCTTTTGTAAACATTGAGCTTTGACTGTCCCTTTACTGCACATGCGCGAGTCTCGTGGCGATATGTTAAATTCTTAAATTTACAAAATATTAAATTTCAGATAATACAAGGACTTTCAGTACGAAAGTTGATGTTAACAATGTATAATAAACAGGCCTTAATATATATATATATATATATATATATATATATATATATATATATATATATATATATATATATATATATATATATATATATATATATGAGAGATCGGCTACAATGTCCAGCAGATCAAATATAATTTATGTAAGGTGTAGTTGTGACAGCCTGACTCTTCGGTATCGAGTCTACGATCATTGATTATTTTTTTCATTCATTCATTGCCAGACGCCATGTATCCCAAACGGGGTAGCCAAGGGCTTAGAGTTAATTGTTTTACAGGGAGTGGCACTAATCCTCCACCAACCCCACTTGACACGTTGGGAGATATGAAACCTATGAAAATAAAGATCTTTCTTATTGGTTATGATTTTTCTGAGTAATATTTAGTAACTTCAATGGCATATGTCATTGCTATATCTCACTGCTAGACACTGTAGTACAATTAATCCACGGCTATTACAAGCATGGCAACCAGCGAAAGACTAGTGTAGCACCGAGTTTGGAACGACTCAGCACTCTGAAAGTCCCCTATTGACAGCCAGCATTGATGTAAGAAAATTATATGATATAGATGTTTATTAAAATGAATGGTCACTTATATCTACAAGGAAAAGAATTTACTCCTTTACACCGGAAACGGGCTACTGAAATAAATATGTCAGAAGAAGTGCTCAAAGTTTGTTATTCTCTATACGCAATATAAAGCAATAACAGCAATTACAACTATTTTCCAATTGAAAGATAGTTGTAATTCCTCAAGGACGACTGTTCGTGTTTTTTTTTTCTCGGGTTGGTGATTTCCATTCTATGTACCATTTTTGCACTTCCGTAAAATCCAGGAATATCTAGGCTAAAATAAGTATGCTTTCTTTCTAGTGTCAGGTTAGGATAGTTTGTCAGCAAGTCAGATTAATCTGTTAGGTTAGGATAGGTTATGTTAGGTTGGTAAAAAAAAAAAATAAATAAAAGGAAAACATAAGCATCTTGTGAAAATCAAACGTAGCGCGTAAACGACCTTAGCAGCAGGTTACTTCATATTAGAGCATGATAAGAAACCATTATCGTGATTGGAGATAAACAGATTGCTGAGTTAACACATTTTTAAAATGAAATACCTTAATAACTCGACATTTATATTTCAACTCATATACAGTATTATTATTATTATTTTTTTTTTCCATAATTCGGCTCATTACTTCATAGTTACCCTCATTTGACCACCCAGATAAAAGATGCAGCACTCAATATGGGACCGGTCTGAATGTGTCCACACGAGCATTCATCAAGAGATCTTAGACCGGTCTGAACTGGTCCAAAGTGGTTGCCAAAAATTCACTTTTTTTTTTTTTTTTTTTTTTTTTTTTTTAATGATCAGCCTACAGGATGTGAACTTCACATTTCTCCAGCGCCCTGTAATTTTAACATCAAATTTTACTAGATATTGTAATCATTTGTAAGCTTCCCTGTGGCCTGTCGTGTGACGTTATGTTAAACTCCTCATTGCCTCAATAAACTTGCTCTTAATAGTCACTACTCATGCCTCAATAAACTTGCTCTTAATAGTCACTACTCATGCCTCAATAAACTTGCTCTTAATAGTCACAAGAGTAGTATATCGTAACAAATTAATCTGGTTCTTTTCTTTCTTTTTGGGGGACTATTGCCCATTGGGACCGAAGACACTGATCATATATATCTATATCTATATTTATATATCTATATACATATATCTGTCAATCTGTCTGTCTATCTATCTATCTACTGTATATACTTTCACACATACATACACAAAGCCATACTTTTTTTTATGCAAGGAAGAAGGAACCAAAGGCCAGAAGCCCGAAAACTGTTCTTCCAAGGAAAAACAAAAACAATACAAAAGACAGCCAAATTCAAGATCTGTTCATTTCGAAATGCCTGGACACATTGCGTTTGAAAGAGTGGAGATCTTAGGAAATAGGAAATACAGACAAAGGGAGACAGTTCCAGAGTTGACCTGTTTCATAAATGAAGGACTGTGAGTAATGGTTAACTCCTGGATTAGAGAGTTGGACAGAAAAGGGATGAGAGTTTGTTGCTAGACGGGTGCTACGCGCCCGTCATAGAGGTGGAGGGATGCAAACAGACAGTTCAGAGAAGCAGTGACCACTGAAGTAGCGATAGTAAAGAGATAAAGATGCCTCAGTGCGGCGAAGAGACAGAGGTTGAAGGGAGCCAGTAAGAGGAGGTGAGTTAATGAAACGAAAAGCCTTTGATTTCCCCCTTTTGAGATGATCTGTATGTGAGGAGTCTTCCCACACATGAGAGCTGAACTCCACACAGGGGCAAATAAAACCCGTGTACAGGGTCAACAACCGTGCAGGGGTAAAGAAGGTATGAAGTCGGCTTAGAACACCTAATCTCATGGAAGATTTTGCAAGTGATGTAATACGATCTTTCAAAGATAAGTCCCGAAAGAATGAAACCTCAAGTATGTTTAAGGATGATGCAGGATTGATCTGGATATTATTAAACATTAATGGATACTCCTGTGGAAAATTTTGACGAGTTGGTAGGTGTAATAACTGAGCCTTTGACGCATTATAAACAAGAGTATGCTACTTTTACCCCAATTAGAGATACGAGCCAAGTCAGACATCAGGTGTGCCAAAGCCTCATCCCTTGTTTATGGAAGCAACTGCTGAGATGGACGTTGCGGAAACCGAATGGAAAGGTGAAGGGTGGAACCATTAGCATATGAGTGAATAGGGTTAGATGTACAGCTTAGAAGTTCATTGATGAATAAAAGGAAGAGAGTTGGTGATACAACAGAGCCCTGAGGAACACCACTGTTGACAGATCTAGAAGAACGATGGCCGTCTGCAACAGCAGCTATAGAACGACCAGAAAGGAAGCTATAGATGAAGGCACAGATAGAAGGATAGAAACCGTAAGAGGGCAGTTTGGAAATTAAAGATTTATGCCAGACACGATCGAAAGCCTTTGAGATGTCAAGTGCAATGGCAAAGGTTTGCCAAAGTCCCGAAAGGATGACCAGGAGTCTGAAAGGTAGGTGAGAAGATCGCCACTGGAGCGACAGTGACGGAACCATACTGACGATCAGAAAGAAGGTTGTGATAGGAAAGATTCTTTAGAATTTTTCCGTTAAGTATAGACTCAAAAACTTTTGAGATGCGGGATGATAAAGCAATTGGGCAATATTCCTAGATATTACCACTATGCCAGGAATCCAACCCGGGACTCTCAGGTGAGAGTCAGGCAGCATACCACTACACGGCCAGGTAAAAATTATCTCATCATCACCATCTTGTAACCAATGTCCCTCAGCTCCCACTGTGGGCCTGGAGAGGATGAGATCAAGGCCTAAAGATTACCAGGTCGAACCGTGAGCAAGTGGCGTGACGTCATGAGGCCTACCTGTCCCTCTTCCCCTTTCTCCCCTGCCCTTACTTCTCCTGTCTGCTCCATTTTCTGTTGTGTACACACTCCCAAGCCTTTCACTGACAGCTCCGTTCTCTCTCTCTCTCTCTCTCTCTCTCTCTCTCTCTCTCTCTCTCTCTCTCTCTCACTATCTATATATATATATATATATATATATATATATATATATATATCCATCCATCATCCAATCCTACATTTCCCCATGAGGAGCGTAGGAGACCGGGGCTAAGCAGTTGGTCCCGACATTTAAGATGAGAGTGACCAGCCTCACTCATCCCTGAGTGGCATTACGTGAGCAATCAACCCCAACCACCCCTTCGATATAAACCTTCACCTGCTCAATCCGACTGGAGCGCAATAATTACCCACTAAACAAAATTAATAATGCAAGACAAATATTAACAACATGACCTCCCAGAATCTGGGCGCTACTTTTGACTTACCCTGTAGATACAGGGTTCAGTCTCTCTCTTTCTCTCTCTTTCTCTCTCTCTCTCTCTCTCTCTCTCTCTCTCATTATTTATATACAGTATAAAAGCAGTATACATTACACAGATAGATAGATAGATAGATAGATAGATAGACAGAGATAGATAGAAAGGCTTATATGGAATAGTTATTGCAAGAAAAATGTAGTGAATATTTATTAACCCCCTTTATTTATACGATTTCTTATACTGTATATCCACATTTGAGATAACATTGTATACATGTCAATATATAATGAGAGAGAGAGAGAGAGAGAGAGAGAGAGAGAGAGAGAGAGAGATGGTGTAACTGAGGTGTTCCTCCGAACCTCATGCAATATAAATTCAGTACATATTAGACAGAGGGATATATAGATAAACAGAGAGACAGATTTGTATAGAAGAGTTATTGCAACAAAAACACAGTGAATATGTCCACCCATTTGATATTTTCGTGGGCAACTGTTGAAAAATATCTTTGAAAAATATCCCTTCGTGCTTTTTTTTTTTAGTCGTGAGTCTTGCCTTTAGAATCTGGTAATATCAGTGTTGGAAGTGCATCACCCTCTAGTCTTCTTTGACTTGGAGGTATTGGTATGTCCAGCAGTTCATATCTGAATGACCTTTAAACGCTATTTACTCAAAATGACGACTGCATACTCGTGCTATGTCTGGGTTAAAGATGTCTTTTCTTTTACCCAAATGTATCCATTTTTGAAGAACCTCATTTCTTGATAATGTAAAGAAGCTGACACCCTTAACCTTCTTTCCAGAGTGTTCATAACACCTGAATACTGCACAATTAGTAGGCATTGAATAGTTGTGAACAGCACGGTGACCTTAAGAGAACTGAGCTACCCAGCACCACTGCTGGCCACGTGACGTCATGCGCGAAGATAGACGCGTTTTCGTCCGGCCGTGGTTTGACCTGTTGTATTCATTAGGCCTTGGATGAGATAACTCCCTGGCACTGGGGCAAGTAGATGCTTTTAATCTATCCCAAGCACTTACAGCAAGTCAGAATGAAGAGAGAATCCTGTACTTTACACAGGAAAAATCATCCTAGGTATTACCACCATACTGGGAACCGAACCCGGGACTCTCATGTAAGAGCCAGGCAGCATACCCCTGCATCACGCCCAGGTAGTTGTCTTAATGTCACAATCTTGTAAACAATGTTCCTCCGCCCCCACTGTGGGCCTGAAGAGGATGAAATAACCACCTGGTACTCGAACAAGTAGATGTTTTTAGCCTATCCCAAGCATGTTAAATGTCATGACCAAGTTGCCTAACCCCAGGTTCCTCCGCTCCTCATGAGGCAGCATAGGATTGGAAAATGGATGTATATTTATATTTGTTCGTTTCATTCGTTTTATAAACTTTTTCATTGTTTTTCTTATTACAGTACATAAATATATACGCTCGTGACTGGGAATCAAACCCTGGACCTCTTAAACAGAAGTCAGGCATTGATACCACTCGACCATGGCGTGATAAAATCTGTGACAACCTGATTTTTTTGACAAACCAGGTAAATCCATTATAGGAGAATATATTTCAGTCAGAACACAGTAGGATCATTTCACAGCTCCAAGCAACTCGGCAAGTGACAGAGCAGTTTTAATCTATCCCAGACACAACACGAGCATCCTTAGATGGTGGAGAGACACTCACTACACGCATGTGTACAAATATATTTGTTCGCTCCTGACTGGGAATTGAACGCTGGACCTCTTAAATAGATGTCAAGCACTAAGACCTGATGGAAATATATCCTTCCATATTTATCTGATTCGTCAAAAAAATCAGGTTGTCACAGCTTTTTTTCACGCTATGGTCGAGCGGTATCAGTGTCTAACTTCTATCTAAGAGGTCCAGGGTTCGATTCCTAGTCAGAAGCGTACAAATATATTTGCACACATGCGTGTAATGTTTATCTCTCCAGCATCTAAAGATGCTCGTGTTGTGTCTGGGATAGATTAAAAGTGCTCTGTATCTTACCGAGTTGTGTGGGACTGTGATATAATCCCAATGTGTTATAACTGAAATATATCTTTCTATAATGGATTTACCTGGTTCGTCAAAAAAAAAAAAAAAATCAGATTATTGCAACTTTTATCACGACGTGGTCGATTGGTATCAGTCCCTGACTTCTACTTTAAGAGGTCCAGGGTTCAATTCCCAGTCAGGAGCGTGCAAACATATTTGTACATGCGAGTAATGTGTGTCTCTCCAATATATATATATATATATATATATATATATATATTTATTAGGAGCCTCTGTGGTACAGTGGTAGAGTGTGCGTTTCATACACGGGTGAACCAGGTTTCACTCCCCGCCAGGGTAATAAACTTTGAGAGTGTTCACCCGCCTACGTACTACATTGGCGGACACAAGGGGTGCTGTGGTTGAACCAGTGTCACATACTAAAAAGTATGCTTGCACCCAGTCGGCTTGCGCGGTCTGATTACACTTGGTTCACAGACTACACACACATCCAAAGCCACTCAACACTACAGTTACATTTACAAGCACTTCTCACCCTACATACAATCTTTACCAGACAGCCTAAGCCACTTGGTCGAGATACATTGGCTGTATCGCCCCGACCTCGGTCGGGATAGGTCGGTCCTGCAGTGGATACTCAAACATGTGATGATGAAGATGTTATATATATGTATATATGTTCATTCTTTTTACAAACTTTTATATTTTTTTGATATTACAGTACCTTTTTATATATATATATATATATATATATATATATATATATATATATATATATATATATATATATATATATATATATATATATATATATATATATATATTGTTACGGAACAGAGAAAGATAATGTACACTTTAAGTGAGAAAACTAAAAATCACTACTGTCCCGTAAAGTTCCAGGTTCATAACAAAAGAGTTAGGTAAAATTACAAGTTAAAGTTTAATGCTCAAACTATCAACAAAACATTCAGGACTCATAAGGATAATGTAATGGCAAAAAACAGGTTAAATATATAGTTAACTGCAATAGCCTCTATTAACACGAAATTAGCAAGAGTAAATTTATCTAAGTCAGCCCTGATAAAATGAAAATACACTGGGTAATACTCAGTTAATGCAAGATAAATTATTACAGATACAAAATATTATCAAAAATGACTGACAAAAAGAACCTTTACATAAATCACAAAAAAAACTCACTAGGCCTAAGAATTAACCCTATGCTACACAGCACAAGAAAAAAATGGAACAACAGTTATACTCAAATTACACACAGCTGCTAGATGGCTGGAGACTTCCTGAGAAACACAATAATAACAACTGTACAGGGGAGGACAGAGATGTGAGCAAAATGAGGAGTAGATCTAAGTGGCAATTAATGTAGAGACTGAGCTCATTATATAGGGGCCGGCAGAGCTTGATACAACTTGTAAGAAGGACGCGCAAATGAAGCCATGGGGACAAAGAGCTGACAATCCTGCACTGAACAACAGAAAGGACGACTTACTCTACTATAACGGTAGAAGGGGGGGACTGAGGCAGAACACGCTCGTGATCAAACATGCAGCATACTGTGCGTTAAAATTACACAAAGGATGATGAAATCATAGGCTATGTAACACCTCCCCACAAAGAAAAAGAAATTTACAAAGGAAATTTCTTATTACTCTAAAACAATCTGTCTAAAGTCTAGATAAGCAATCTGCAATAACATTTTCTTTCCCCTTGACATGTTGTATGTCTAATGAATACTCTTGAAGAAGTAGACTCCATCTTGTCAATCTCTGATTTTTATCTTTAAACTTACTATGGAATTTCAGTGGGTTATGATCGGTATAAATGACTATGGGGTCAAAACCAGAACACAAATAAAATGAAAAATGCTGTAAACCCAAAATCAAGGCCAAAAGCTCTTTCTCAATAGTTGAGTAGTTCTTTTGAGGTGGAGTGAACTTCTTACTGTAATAAGATACAGGATGTTCAATACCCTGATCATCCTCTTGCAGCAAAACGGCCCCAGCTCCTGTATCACTTGCATCAACAGCCATCTTAAATATTCAGTCAATTGGTCTAGTGTCCACCCTTGAGAGTTCCCAGAATTCTTTAACTGAGTTAACTGAACCTGCTTTGAGGAGTAAATTAAATCCTCATGATGAAGCTCCTCTTTTGAGCAGTAACGTGGGTGACACTCTCAAGAGTTCATGTGCTAATTTCCTGTCTGATGGTTTTGTCAGTCCTCTGGACATTAATGACAGGAAATCAGTTAAAATATATCGTGATACAGGTGCTTGCCAATCCCTTATGCTGACCAGTGTTCTAGGCTCTAATGTTAAAGACTCCTTTTTGTTCACATCACGCTGTCTCCTGAAACATTTCTCCGTAGTATGACCAAGCTTACTACAATAAGTACATTTACTTTTCTGAAATCTAGAGGTGAAGCTGGTATTTACTTCCTGAGAAACATCATCTTTATTCTCTTTCCTGTTACCTGTACTCTGAGTAGAGGCAACGTACTTTCAGCTTTCCTTTTTTCTTCAGAATATCTCTTGTGCGTGAGAACATATTCATCAGCTAAAACTGCAGCATCAGACAAATTATCTATTCTTTTCTCATCAAGATATAGGCTTACATCATTATTAATACACCGTTTGAAGTCCTCCAGCAAAATCATCTGCTTAAATTTACCAAAATGAGAATCCACATTCTTAGAATTTAACCACTGCTCTAACAGATCTTCTTTGATTTTTGCATACTCAACATGGGATTGCTTATCTTGCTTATAAGTTGTCCTAAATTTTACTCTATAGGCTTCAGGAACAAGTTCATAGGCCTTAAGAATCAAGCTCTTAACTACATTATAATTATCAGATTGATCCTGAGGCAAAAAGATTCATAAGTTACTTGAGCTTTACCGGTGGGAACAGTTTGAAGGAGTAATGGCCAATACTTTTTGGGCCAATTAAAACCTGTAGCTACCCTCTCAAGCAACTGAAAATACTTCGTTAAATCAGATTCATTAAAAGGAGGGACAAGTTTAACATTTTTAGCCACATCAAAATCATCAGAGCTAGATGATCCAGTTCCACCTTGTTTCATGCGATACTCATGGTCTGCCTGAATCCTAGCAAGTTCAATTTGTGCCTGAGCCTGTGCCTCCTGAATACGAGCATTTGCCTGAAATTCAGCCTCCTTAGTACGAGCCTCCTGCAGGGCTAGCTGTAACTTAGCTAATTCAATCTGCGTTTGCTAATTTGGAGGAGTTACATTAAACAAGCTTTCATTAATCATGTCAACAATTTGATCTTTAGAATGATGAGAGCGAACAGCAATTCCCAATTGTTGAGCAACAAGCTTAAGTTCATTCTTTGTTCTGTTTTCTACATCACACACTGTTTGCACATTTGACAAAAAATCTTTGACTTCATCAAGAGTAGTAATAGTAGACATCATGAATAAATCACAGTCACATAATATCAACAAATATCCTTATGATAATATCCTGAATATCCTGATAAGAGGTCGCCAAATTTTTGTTACGGAACAGAGAAAGATAATGTACACTTTAAGTGAGAATACTAAAAATCACTACTGTCCCGTAAAGTTCCAGGTTCAAAACAAAAGAGTTAGGTAAAATTACGAGTTAAAGTTTAATGCTCAAACTAACAACAAAACATTCAGGACTCATAAGGATAATGTAATGGCAAAAACAGGTTAAATATATGGTTAACTGCAATAGCCTCTATTAACACGAAATCAGCATGAGTAAACTTATCCAAGTCAGCCCCGATAAAATGAGAAAACACTGGATAATGCTCAGTGAATGCAAGATATATCATTACAGATACAAAACATTATTAATAATGGCTGACACCCAAAACACATGAATCACAAAAACCTTACTAGGCCTAAGAATTAACACCTTATGCTACACAGTACAAGAAAAAAATGCAATAACAGTTATACTCAAACTACACAGCTGCTAGATGGTTGGAGACTTCCTGAGCACTCACAATAATAACAACTGTACAGGGGAGGACAGAGATGTGAGCAAAATGAGGAGTAGATCTAAGTGGCAATTAATGCAGAGACTGAGCTCATTATATAGGGGCCGGCAGAGCTTGATACAACTTGTAAGAAGGATGCGCAAATGAAACCAGAGGGGACAAAGAGTTGACACTCCTGCTCTGAACAACAGAAAGAACGACTTACTCTACTATAAGGGAGGAGGGGGGGAGTGAGGTAGAACACGCTCGTGATCAAACATGCAGCATACTGTACGTTAGAATTACACAAAGGATGATGAAATCATAGGCTATGTAACAATGTATATATATATATATATATATATATATATATATATATATATATATATATATATATATATATATTCACGAAAGCCTAATATAATAACTTAAAACTAATAAACCTAACAGACAAATAGCTAACCTATACAAAAGCGTGAAAGTACAAATAGCTAAACCTACACCAATGTGAAAAATACCTCGACCAATCTGGTTCATCACTTGAAATTAACATAAAGCTACCAGTCCTGAGCCTTTGTTGGCTGTGTAATCGTTTGCTAAAAGAACCTTGTTAGTATATAATGACTGACGATACTTTAATAATGTTAGGAACTTTTGCTGCTGTTTGTCTAGCACGGGCAATCTCATTTTACTAAAGTAATGCCCACCTACGGAAATTGTCTTTTTGTAGAAGATACAACAGTTTTGGCCGGACCTGGAAAGGATCCAAGTTGAACCATACGTGTTGTAACTTTGCAGTACCTTACTTTCCTACCACTTCCTCCTGAAATATCTACTACACTCTGAATGCAAAATTCCCTCAGTTTTTAGTATTAACACCACTTAATATCTGTTTTTAGTCTCAAAGGTCGTAAAGAGTGAATAAACAGCATTTGGGACAGTTTTAATGGAATCACTAGGTAATCAAGAACTTGGAGAGAACTAGGCCTACGCTAGTTCGACCACTGACGTTCAGCAAAGTGTGGCAGTTGGCAAGACTAAAGTTCAGAGAGAGAATGTGAGAATGAAAACGTCTGTGGTGAATGAAAGAAACAGAGCAAATTAAAGAGATGAGGTACTGTTGAGAACATGAAAGGGAGAGAAAGTCAGAGGTGAATGAAAGAAAAAGAGCAAAAGAAGGGACTGCAATTCCAATGTGAGTGGAGTTGTGGAACCGTGTGATTGACCGCACAGATGTAAGTGCTTGAGAACCTAAGATTCATGTTATTTAAGCTAAAATTCGATGAAGACAAACTCCCAATATAAAAGGATGATGATAATTTTTGAAGCAGGTAATGGTGAAATATGACTGAGCTTACTACACTGTCAGCAACAGCACTCTGAAATGTGAGATACAGTCTGATCACTGTTATCGGTTACTGGAGTTCCATGACTAACCGTCAGAAAGGAGCACCCAGTGTTAATGACGTCGTTATAAGTAATTTTATGTTTATTGGGAGCTTTATATTCTGCTTTTATATTTTTCACAGAATCCGTTTGTGTACTGAGTTTGCAAGCACCTTCGGGAATCTTATAATGGTCTGAAATATACTGGTGCTTCCAAGTCTCTCCGAGTGCTTCCAAATGCTTTAAGTTCCTCATCGTGCTTTCAAGTGCTTTTGAATGAATCGAAGTCCTTTGTATTGTTTCTAAACACTTCTCAGTGCTATTAACTAAATATTTGTCTACTGAGCACTGAAGTCACTATATGACTCATTGCCAATTGGGTAAAATCGTCTATCAATCGCGGCAATGCAATACAACAGTGGTTTCCATTATGGGAGGATTATTGGTGACTGTACTAAGATTCTGAGGCTGCTATGAATCACGTCCACTTGAATACAATCATCTGGCCTAAACTGATATAACAATAAAAAAAAAGACGCAATTTCAAAGTGGTTTAAGTGCCTACAGTATGACTGTCAATACCTTTTTTTTTTGTTGTTGTGCCTTGTAATGCTTTCATGTGTCTGGTGCCTTGTTATGCTTTCATGTGTCGTTATTTTCAAGTGTACCCAAGTATTTGTAAAAAGTTCCTGGATGTTTGTAAGTGTCCTTGGCGTCTCTACCTGTCCTTGAGAGGTTGCAAGTATCCCAAGTGATTTAAAATACCCTTGAATACTTACAAGACTCATCGAATGCATGTAAGGACCCCTGCATGCATGTAAGTGTTCTTGAATGCTTGCAAGTGACTCTGAGTGCTGCAAGTGCCCGTGAGTATAAATTTCCCTACGTACTTATATGTGTCATAGTGTGGTTGCAGTGTCATGAGTGTTTGTTTTCGTACTTGGTTACAAGTGTCTCTGGGTGTTCGTAGATTCTTTGAGTGTTTTTAGGGGTCCTGAATGTTTATAAGAGCCCAGGCTACTTTTGGGTGGCTAGGAATATCTGTCGTAAGCAGTATCAGTGTGCAACGTGACGGCATTGATAATGATGTGTGATAAACAAGGTTGTGTTGTGCTGCCTCATGCACCATTATTATCTAACGGCAGATCAATACATAATTCAATCGTATCTTCACAACACTGCAGTTTAATTATTAACTCTTACGTTCACCGTAAGAGGTAGGGGGTTCACCCCTGGGGGTAGGGGGGTTTTTAAGAATACTCCCCCAGTATCCCTGCTTGTCGTAAAAGGCGACTGAAAGGGTTGGCGGAGGGTTAGTGCCCCTCCCCGGAAAACAACTAACTAAAAAAACAAACAAGAAGCCTCGGACAAGGACTGACCAAAAGTTGACGACCCAGGACCGGACAAAGGACTTGGTAATGAGTGCATGGAATGTAAGAGGAGCGAATGATGAGGTGAAAGAGAGAGAGAGATTGTCCAGGTGCTTGAGGGTGCGAAAGTGGATGTATGTGGAATAACTGAAAAAAAATGGTGAGGAGAAAGTGTGAGAGAATGGGAGTATGAATGGGGTATATGTGCAGGAGGAGGTGAGAATGAGAGGGCAAAGGAAGGAGTATGTATAGTTGTGAGTAAAAGATGGAAGAGGAGCATAAGACAGTATCGATCAGTTGGGTCAAGGATTGTGTGGGTAAAGTTAAAAGTTGGAATACAAATGTGGGCGATTGTGTGTGTGTATGCACCAACGCAAGATCGTGCTAGAGGAGTGAGAGAAGAATTCTGGACAAATGTGGAAGTGTGCATGGAAAAGTTTGGAAGGAATAAGAGAGTGTTTTTGATTGGTGATATGAATGGTAAAGTTGGGAATGTGAAGGTGGATGGAATAGTTGGTGAGTGGGGTGTGCCTGCTGAGATAGATGAGAATGGGAGTGCGTTAGTGGACATTTGTGTTGGGAGGGGGTTGATGATAGCCAATACCCTCTTCAGGCATAAAATGATCCACAGGTATACATGGCGAGTGATGAGAAGGGTGGGTGGTGAACTGAATGAAAGGAAGGCAATGATTGATTATGTGTGTGTGGATGAAAGGATGCGAAGATGTGTAAAGGATGCAAGAGTGTATAGAGGTTGGGGGAGTGGACTTTCTGACCACTACTTGGTGGTGGCCAGAATTAGAATGCAAGTAAGATGGAGGAATAGAAGAAGGGAAAGACGAGAGGAAGGAGTAGTTGCAAGGAGAGTGGAAAGGTTACAAGAGGATGAGAAAAAGGCAGAGTATAAGAGAGAAGTGGAGGAACGATTGGGCAAATATGAATTGGAGCAGATGGGAGACGTGGAAGGTGTGTGTAAGATATTTACAGAAGAAATATGTGCAGCATGTGATGTGGTGTGTGGAAGGAAGAGAAGACGGAGGGGGGTGCAAGGAACAGCGTGGTGGACTGAAGAGGTGAGACAGGCTGTGGCACAAAAGAAGAAAGCATACAATGAATGGATTAGAAATAGGGGCGTGGAAGAAGTTGAGAGGCGGAAGAGGGAGTTATATGTGGAAAGAAGGAGAGAGGTGAAAAGATTAGTAAGAGAGAGTAAGAAGAGAGTGGATGAGGAATTTGGAAGGAATTTGAGTGTAAAGTGGAGGGACTGTAAGAAAATGTTCTGGAGAGAAGTGAAAAGAGTACGACAGGGTGGCAGTGAAGTTAGTAGGGGAGTGAAAGATAAAAATGGTAGATTACTAGTGGAGAAGGGAGAAAAAGTGAGCAGATGGAGAGAACACTTTAAGGAATTGTTGAAAATTGAGAATGGAAGTAATGCGAGTGTAAGTGGCTGGTGAATGGCTGGGAGAAGGAGGGAGATGAAAAGACAGGAAGAAATCAGTAGGATAGAAGTTGTGGAAGCAATGAAGAAAGTTAAATCGGGGAAAGCCCCAGGAATTGATGGAGTGTGTGGTGAAATGCTGAAGCATGGGGGAGAGATAGTAGTAGAATGGATGTGGAAGATGTGCAGATTGGCCTGGGAGGAAGGTAGAGTCCCGGAGGATTGGAAGTCAGGTATAATTATTCCCTTGTACAAAGGAAAAGGGGAAAAAGAAGTGTGTGGTAATCATAGGGGCATTTGTCTTCTTAGTATAATAGAAAAAGTGTATGGTAGGATACTTATAGACAGAGTTAGAGAAAGAACAGAGAAATTAGTTGGAGAAGAACGGGGAGGCTTTAGGAAGGGAAGAGGTTGTGTAGATCAGATATTCATTCTTAGATCTTTAATGGAAAAGTTTCTAGAGAAGGGAAAGAAGTTGTATGCGGCTTTCATGGATTTGGAGAAAGCATATGACAGGGTGGATAGACAAGGATTGTGGAAAGTGTTAAGAATATATGGAGTAGATGGGAAGTTGTTGAATGCTGTGAAGAGTATGTACGATGGTGCGAAGGCTGCAGTGCGTGTGGATGGTGAACTAAGTGAATTTTTCTCTTTGAAAGTTGGTTTGAAACAGGGATGTGTCATGTCTCCATGGTTGTTCAGTCTGTACATGGATGGGATAATAAAAGAGGTACAAGGTAGGGTAGTGGAGGTTGGAGTGGCCCTGGTGAGAGAGGATAGTGTTTGGAAACTCCCTGTACTGTTGTTTGCGGATGATACTGTGTTGTTGAGTGAAGACGAAGGAGAGGTGCAAGGCTTGGTGGATGAGTTTGAGAGTGTGTGTAAGAAACGGAATCTAAAGGTGAATGTAGGGAAGAGTAAAGTGATGGTCTTTGAGAGAGGTGAAGTTAGTGAATGTACAGCGAGGTTGAATGGTGAGGAATTGGAAAATGTGAGTACGTTTAAGTACTTGGGTAGTGTGATGAGTAAGGATGGAGGTTTGGAGGGTGAAGTGCTTGAAAGGGTACAGCAGGGAAGAAAGGTTGCTGATTCTTTGAAAGCAGTGATAAGAAACAGGGAAGCAAGCATGGAAGTGAAAAAGTTACTACATGACAGTATTGTGATACCAACTCTAACGTACGGAAGTGAAGCTTGGACATTGTTGGAAGGACACAAGTCAAGAGTGAGAGCAGTGGAAATGAGTTATTTAAGAGGAGCCAGTGGAGTCACGTGAAGAGACAGGCTGACGAATGAGGATATAAAGGAGCGTTGTGGTGTGGATGTGGATGTGATAGGGAGCGTTATGAGGAACACGCTGAGGTGGTTTGGCCATGTAGAGAGGATGGAGGGTGAAAGACTGACGAAGAGAGTGTATGTGAGTGAGGTGGAGGGGGGAAGAGGGAGGGGGAGGCCGAGGATGAGATGGAGGGATGGGGTGGAGGGGGGAAGAGGGAGGGGGAGGCCGAGGATGAGATGGAGGGATGGGGTGGAGAGGTATATTAGAGAGGGGGGTGTAAGTTGGGAGCAGGGCAGTGAAATGGCGGGGGACAGGGCGACTTGGAGGCGATTTGTTTGTTGCCACCCCAAACGGGATTGAGGCGTCTGGCAATAGATAGATAGATAGCCGTTCACCGTTTCTGTAGTAGTTTATTGCACCTTATTCAATACAATCTGATACAACTGAGTGAGTCATACTAGCATTAAAGTTTTATTAACGTCATAATATACTCTCTCACGGTCGCATCTTCTCCATTCATTTGTTGCACTTAATGCCAGACAATTTTTTTTCAGCCAACAGGGACTCATTGTATGCTGGGAATTAACTAATTAGCATCCAAGTGCACTGAATAAACTTTGAGTGTACATTTTGCGAATACTCAGGTTATGAAAGAGAAATTTATATGAGACTGCTACTTACGTGTGTGTGTGTGTGTGTGTGTGTGTGTGTGTGTGTGTGTGTGTGTGTGTGTGTGTGTGTGTGTGTGTGGTCTAGCGATTAGAAAGTGCCAGTCAGTGATGGCCTTGACATGCATCAAGAGGTGATTGAAGATTTTTCGATAATGTACTGCCACTAAGGCGAAGAAGAAGGTTATTTATCCATAAATGCCCAAGCTTACTGCAGACAACCTGGAATCCATACACCTCTACAGATTGAAGGGATTTCTTTTTTATTATATACTTGACAGAAGATGTAATGACCATCCTTGAGAATATTTCATTCAATGAAGACAGAACTATCAGGCAACCTGTTTTGTAAGGGTTTCTAAACACAAAGTAAACTGTAACAAGAAAACATGCTGCTCCATGGGTCTGTAGTGGACATGTCAGCAAACTGCAACACTGTTTGCTGTATTTGCCGGACGCTCCAAAAGTTACGCCTAAACTAAATAAAGTATTTATTTCCTCTACTTGTACGCACCATTAATGAGAAGGGATAGTGGAAGGAGAGAGGGAAAGCGAGGAGCAGTTAATAACTCCCCATCCATTTAAAAAACCACACACACACACACACACACACACACACACACACACACACACACACACACACACACACACACACAGATTCTGGGTGACTAGCGTGCCCTCTTTTTTTATGTCATCCACTCAAAATCGCACGTCGTAATTGAGTGCCTCGAGAAAAGACTCAGCAAAGTCGCACCTACGCTTCAGCTGGGTGGAAGGCGCCTGACAGAAACAACAAAACATAGAGGACGGGTATTTGCACTTATGAGTACTAGTGTCTGCTCAGGGGTTACCGTACTCCTTCCTCCCCACCCATACCCTGGAGAGAGTGAAGGGGGGGGATCAGGACCAGGTCTACCAGCCTTCAACCCCCAACTCCCCCACCTTCATCCTCCAGCTGCCAGTTAGTGTTTAGGCACAAATTTCCTTACGTCCTAGAAATCTTGACTATTATCGCACACGCTGTCAACAGCCAACATTTGGATGGTATTTAAAATACACTAATATTAAACTGCAGCCTTAAACTGAGGACAACAAGCAACAAGTGGTGGCAGGCACATCAAACCTCGTCCGACTCAACCAGTTTCGAGTTATAGCCCCCTGAATATCCGTAACCTTGAGTTTTGGTCCTTTCAAGGACACTTAAAGTCAAAGATCATTGTACCAATAAAAGACCCATATGGGACGTCCTATATGTTGATAACAGTAAATATCTCTATCTTTAATGAGTGTCGAGTTATTGCCCCCTGAATATCCGTGACCTTGAGTTTAACCTTTCAAGGTCACTTAAAGTCAAAGGTCATGATACCATTTAAAAGCCCACATGGGACTTCCTCTACGTTGATAATAATAAATATCAATATGCAACCAATTTCGAGTTATAGCCCCCTGAATATCGGTGACCTTGAGTTTGACCTTTTAAGGTCACTCAAGGTCAAAGGTCTTGGTGCCAAATGAAAGCCCATAAGTAGGTTCCTGCATGTCGATAATAGTAAATATCTCCATCTTCAACCCGTTTCAAGAAATAGTCCTCTGAAAATCCGGTACGTTGACTTTGACCTTTCAAGGTCATCAATTATCTCCAAAATTTAATCACTTCCTTGTGGGACCAATTCAGACATATTCTGAAAGTTTCATGTAATTTCATTCAACCGTTCTTCAGTAAAGTTGCTAACAAACAATGAACCATGGAACAAAGAAACAAACAAACTCGACCCAAAACAATAGCACGCCGGACTCCTTCCCGGGCGAGGTAATAACACTATAATCCACATTGTCGTGCCCTACATGATTCTGGGTTCTAATGCTTGTCTTCTCCCTCCCCCCCTTCTCTCTCTCTCTCTCTCTCTCTCTCTCTCTCTCTCTTACTGTCACACACACACCCTCACTCACATTCACTCGCTCACACACTCGCTCACTCAGTCACTCTCACTCACCCACTCTCACTCACTCACTCACTCACTCTTATTTTCTCACTGAAAACTATCTCAATCACTCAAACCCTTACTCTCTCACTCGCTCGCTGACTCACTCACTGTCACTCAGCCACTCACTCTAGTCACTCACTCTCATTCACTCTAACTCACTCACACTCACTCTCACTCACTCACTCACTATTTCACTCGCTCACACCCACACTCTCACATTCACTCACTCACTCTCACAAATTCAATCACCCACTCATTCGCCTTCACTCACTCACTCATTCACTCCCTCCCTCCCTCACTCTCCCTCCCTCCCTCACTCACTCACTCACACTCAGTCTCACTCATTATCACTTACTCATTCACTCGCTTAGTCACTCACTCACCCACACTGGATCATACAATTAATCACTCAAAGAACTCACACTCGCCCACTCACAGTCACTCGCACTCACTGACACTCATCCGCTCACACCCATTCACTCACACTCACATTCATACCCACTCACATTCATACTTATTCACATTCACACTCATTCACTCACACTCAGTCACACTCGCTCACATTCACCCACATTCACATTCCCTTACTCACACTCGCTCACGTTCACTCACACTCACATTCACACACTCACTCATATTCACACCCATTTACTCACACTCATTCACTCTCTCTCAAACTCACATACACACTCACTCGCATTCACACTCTCACATTCACACTTATTCACTCACACTCACTCACAGTCACACTCACATTCGCACTCACTCACACCCATTCACACTCCCTCACACTCACTCATTCAATCACACTCATTCGCTCAAAATAGCTCAGTCACATTCACACTCATTCACATTCACTGCCGCCTACTAACACTCATTCACACGCTCGCTTACACTCACGCACTCATTTCCAATCTTTCACACTCACTAACTCGCAGTCACTTACATTCATTCACCCTCAGGTTCAGACTCACTCACACCCACATTCACTGACACTCTCACTAACTCACAATTTCTCACTCATTTACTCACGCTCACTAACAGTCACCACATACTCACTCACTCACACTTACACACTCACTCACTCACTCCCGCTCATAATCACTCACACTCACTCACTCTCATTCTAACCCTATATGAACTATGAACTCAGTCAACAAACCAATTACAATACAGTATTATAACCAAATCTTATGACCATGACCATGACAAAGACCTTGGAATATGGCTGGAAAAATAAAGTTACACAGTCGATAATGTTGTCTCCTGTCCATTAATATTTAGAAGGAAATTGTTTCGTCACTTCAGTCGTGTGTGTGTGTGTGTGTGTGTGTGTGTGTGTGTTGTAAGCCCTGATACTGAACTTAGTTACGTAGGGTGGAACTGTTGCTCTGAAACCTTCTTCATTACAAATAATGGTATGATCCTCTTCGTTTAAGCTTGTCACATAATGAAAAATATAGTGACAAAAAATAATTTCGTCCATATATTTCCTGTCATCAATGAGTGTAATAAATGCAGCTTGCATTCAGTACACATGAAGGAGGACTGACAGTAGAACTGCCCCACCGTTTAGGCCTAAAGTTGGGGAGAGAGAGAGAGAGAGGCGGGGGAATGGGAGAAGTCGGGTACTGGAACTCAGAACCGTGTAGGGCACGACAATGTGGATTGCATGTTGTCCTCAGTTTAAGCCTGCATTTATATATTCTGTTTGTAGGGTAGCTCTACACTGAGTGGCAAGCCAAATGATTTCCTGTAAAACAGGAAAGCATTTACAACGCTGAGTGGTAACCTTATAACCAACCAATACGTGTTCCCTACGTGACAAGTGAGTTGCCCGAGGGTTAGTGACCCTCCCCGGAAAACAACTAACTAAAAATACGAACAAGAAGCCTCGGACCAGGACTGACCAAAAGGTGACGACTAAGGACCGAACAAAGGACATGGTATGCATAGCTACATGGAATGTAAGAGGTGTAAATGATGAGGTGAAAGAGAGACTGTCCAGGTGCTTGAGGGTGCGAATGTGGATGAATGTGGATTAACTGAAACTAAATGATGCGGTGAGAGTGTGAGAGAATGGGCGTGGATGGGGTGCATGCGGTGGAGTAGGTGAGAATGAAAGGGCAAAAGAAGGAGTGTGTACTGTTGTGAGTAACAGATGGAAGGAGAATGTAAGAGAGTATGGATCGGTTGACCCAGGACTGTGTGGGTAAAACTGAAAGTTGGACTACAAATGTGGACGATTGTGTGCTTGAATGTGCCAACACAATATCGTGCAAGCAGAGTGAGAGACGAGTTTTGGACAAATATAGAGGTGTGCATGGAAAAGTTTGAAAGGAATGAGTGTTTTTGATTGGAGTTATGAATGGAAAGGTACAGAATGTGAACGTGGATGGAGTAGTTAGTGAGTGGAGTGTGCCCACAGAGATGAATGAGGATGGCAGTGCTTTAGGGCACATTTGTGCCAGGAAGGGGTTGGTGATAGCCAATACCCTCTTCAGGCAATAAATGATCCATAGGTATACATGCCGAGTGATGAGAAAGGTGGGTGGTGAACAGAATGAATGGAAGGCAATGATTGATTGCGTGTGTATGGATGATAGGATAAGAGGGTGTGTTATGGATGCAAGAATATACAGAGGTTGGGGGAGTGGACCTTCTGACCACCATTTGGTGGTGGTCAGAACCAAAGTCTAAATGAAATGAAGAAATAGAAGAAGGGAAGGACGGGAGGAAGTAGTGCACACAAGGAGGGTGGAAATGTTACAAGAGGATGGAAAAAATGAAGAACAGGCAATAAGAAGGAAGTGGTGGAGCGACTGGGTAAATATGGATTGGAGCAGATGGGGGACGTGGAAGGTGTGTGCAAGATGTTCACAGAAGAAATCTGTGCAGCATGTGAGGTGGTGTAGGGGGTGAAGAGAAGACGAAAAGGAGTGCAGGGAACAGCATGGTGGAATGAGGAGGTGAGGCAAGCTGTGGCACAAAAGAAGAAAGTATATAGTGAGTGGATGAGAAACAGGGAGACGGAAGAGAGAGTCATATGTAGAGAGGAGGAAAGAGGTGAAAAGATTAGTAAGAAAAAGTAGGAGGAGAGTGGACGAGGAATTAGGAAGGAATTTGAGTGTAAAGTGGAGAGAATGTAAGAAAATGTTCTGGAAAGAGGTAAAGAGAGTTAGGCAGCGTGGCAAAGTAGTCGGGGAGTGAAAGATAAAAATGGTAGATTATTAGTGGTGAAGGGAGAAAAAGTGAGCAGATGGAAAGAACACTTTAAGTAATTGATGAACATTTAGAATAAAAGATAACTGGCTGGGGAATGGCTGGGAGAGGAGGGATGTGAGAAGTGAGGAAGAAATCAGTAGGGTGGAAGTTGTGGAAACAATGAAGAAAGTTAAAACCGGGAAAGCTCCAGGAATTGATGGAGTGTGTGGTGAAATGCTGAAGCATGGGGGAGAGATAGTAGTAGAATGGATGTGGAAGATGTGCAGAATAACCTGGGAGGAAGGTAGAGTCCCAGAGGATTGGAAGTCAGATATAATTATTCCCCTGTACAAAGGAAAAAGGGAAAAAGTAGTGTGTGGTAATCATAGGGGCATTTGTCTTCCTAGCGTAACAGGAAAAGAATATGGTAGGATACTCATTGACAGAGTTAGGGAAATAACAGAGTAATTAGTTGGAGAAGAAAACAGAGGTTTTAGGATGGGAAGTATTGTGTAGATCAAATATTCATTCTTAGATCTTTAGTGGAAAAGTTTCTAGAGAAGGGAAAGAAGTTGCATGCAACCTTCATGGATTTGGAGAAAGCATATGACTGGCAGGATAGGCAAGGATTGTGGAAAGTATTAAGAATATATGGAGTAGATGGGAAGCTGTTGAAGGCCGTGAAGAGTATGTATGAGGGTGCTAAGGCTGCAGTGCATGTGGATAGTGAACTGAGTGAATTTTTCTATTTGAAGGTTGAATAAAACAAGGATGTGTCATGTCTCCATGCTTGTTCAGTCGTATATGGATGGGGTAATAAAAGAGATACAATGTAGGGCAGTGGGTGTTTGAGCAACCCTAATGAGAGAGGACAGTGTTTAGAAACGCCCTGTACTGTTGTTTGCAGGTGATACAGTGTTGTTAAGTGAAGAAGAAGGGGAGGTGCAAGGCTTGGTGGATGAGTTTGGGAGAGTGTGTAAGAAACGGAATCTAAAGGGTGAATGTAGGGAAGAGTAAAGTTATGGTCTTCGAGAGAATTGAAGTCAGTGAATGTACAGTGAGGGTGGATGAGGAGGAAATGGAAAATGTGAGTGCATTTCAGTGCTTGGGTAGTGTGATGAGTAAGGATGGAAGTTTAGAGGGTGAAGTCCTTGAAAAGATACAGCAGGGAAGAAAAATTGCTGGTTCCTTGAAAGCAGTGAAAAGAAACAGGGAAGTGACCATGGAAGTGAAAAAGCTACTACATGACAGTATTGTGATACCAACTCTAACGTATGGAAGTGAAGCTTGGACCTTGTTGGATGGGCAAAAGTGAAGAGTGAGAGCAGTGGAAAAAAATTATTTGAGAGGAACATGTGAAGTCACATGGAGAGACAGACTGACAAATGAGGACATGAAGGAGCATTGTGGTGTGGATGTGGATGTGATAGGAAGCGTTAGGAGAAACACACTGAGGTGGTATAGGCTATATATCTATATCTATAATTATCTATCTATCTATCTATATATGTATATCTATCTATCTATCTATCTATATATGTATATCTATCTATCTATCTATCTATCTATATATATATATATGTATATGTGGAGAGAGGTAGAAGAGATTTTGCATGAGAGTGCTAAGGTTACTATTAAGAAAAAAGGAAGAGCGAGTAGGAAAAAGTGGATGTCAGATTAAACATAGAATGCAATTCAAAAAAGGAAAGAGGCGAAGTTAAGAAGTGAAGAACATGTTGATGGCCAGGTAGTACAAGTACTTAGAGCAAACTGGAGTTTACATTCTGAAGTGAAAAGACTTGTTAGACGTGATAAGAGGAGGCTATATGACGAAAAGGCAACAGAGACAGAAACTAAGTTAAGTAAAAATGACAGTCAGAGCACAAGAGCACCGTATCAGGCCATGAAGAAGTTAACTGGGACTGAAAAGAGAAGGAAGGAAATACCTGTATGAGATAAAAATGGTAACTTGTTGACTAAAGATCTGGATATAAAAGAAAGGTGGAAAGAGCATTTCGAATCTGTTGTAAATAGACCAATCCCAGCTGAAGAGGACATTTTACCAGCCGAGAGAGATTTACGGAGAGAAACAGGGTAAATAACCTTGGAAGAGGTAGCAAAATCTATAAAGGAATTAAAGAATTTTAGGGCCCCAGGAGAAGATGGAATATTTCCTGAAATGCTTAAGGTGGAAAATGATGTGCTGATGAATGCGCCTTTCAAACTTTTCAATGTGGCTTGGGATAATGGTGGAATTCCAGAAGAGTGGAAAAATGGAGTGATTATTAAAATACCTAAAAGGGGAGATTTAAGTGTGTATGGATATTGGAGGGGGATAACTTTGACACCTGAAGTTGCAAAAGTCTTTTCCAAAATCTTGTTGAACAGAATAGAGCCAGTAACTGATAAAATTTTAAGAGAACAAGCGGGATTTAGAAAGGGTCGAGGTTGTAATGATCAGATTTTTATTGTAAGGCACCTAATGCATCAAGCTAATGAGATGAAAATGCCACTTAGTATGTGTTTTGTAGATTTTGAAAACGCATTTGATAGTGCTTCACGTGGAGCTGTGTTGAAAATTATGAGATTCTATGGTATGCCAGAAAAGTTCGTAAATATTATTAGAAGCCTGCATGAAGGTACTTTTTGTAAGGTAATTGGTGGGTGGTTCTTTGAGTGATCCATTTGAAGTTAGGTCAGGAGTGATTCAAGAAGGAGTTCTTTCGCCTTTGCTGTTTGTTTTGGTTATGGATTATATTATGAGAAAGGTTGTAAGAAGAACAGGTGCAGGAATTAACTGGAAATAAAATAAGAAGCTATTGGATTTGGACTATGCTGATGATATTGTATTGATTTGCAGAAGTATTTACGAGATGCAGAGGGTGTTTGATTGCCTGGTGGAGGAAGGAGAAAAAGTGGGATTGGTAATAAACTGTGGAAGACTGAAATTATTAAAATGAACGTGGAGAAACAAATCGATTGTGTAATTGGGAATAATGTGGTGAAGAATGCAGAAAATTTTAAATATCTGGGAACAAATGTATCATCTAGTGGATCATTAAACAATGAAATTGAGGAGAGGATTAGGCTTGGCGAGCTGTTGGAATGTTAAAATCTGTTTGGAATAGTAATATGCTTTCGGTACATACTAAAGTAAAAATTTACAAGTACATGGTTAGACCAATTTTAATTTATGGGCATGAGTCATGGTATAGTACAATTGCAACAGATACAGAAAGTATTAGGATTTGAGAATAAAATACTGAGAAAGATTGTTGGGGTAAAGTGGCAAGACAGAGTTACAAATGAGAGAGTAAGGGATATTACGAGTTTTTTTTTTTTTTTTTTTTTTTATGCGAGGAAGAAGGAACCAAAGGCCATGAGCCCGCAGTAACAGTTCCCTCCAAGAGAAAAACAAAATACAATAGAGAGCCAAATTCAAGATCCGATCATTTTGAGATGCCTGGACACACTGCGTTTGAAAGACTGGAGATCATAGGCAGGAGGAAATACAGACAGAGGGAGACAGTTCCAGAGCTGACCTGTTGCATGAATGAAAGACTGGGAGTAACGGTTAACTCTTGCATTAGAGAGTTGGACAGAAAAGGGATGAGAGTTTGCTGCCAGACGGGTGCTACGCGCCCGTCGTAGAGGTGGAGGAATGCAAGCAGACAGTTCAGAGGAGCAGTGACCATTAAAGTAGCGATAGAAAAGAGATAAAGATGCAAACGGTGCGGCGAAGAGACAGAGGTTGAAGGGAGTCAGTAAGAGGAGGAGAGTTAATGAGACGAAAAGCCTTTGACTCCACCCTATTGAGAAGAGCTGTATGTGGGGAGCCTCCCCACACATGAGAGTTGTACTCCACACAGGGGCGGATAAAACCCCTGTATAGAGTCAACAATTGTGCAGGGGTAAAGAAAGAGCGGAGTCGGCTTAGCACACCCAATCTCTTGGAAGCAGATTTTACAAGAGATGTAATATGATCTTTCCAAGATAAGTCCCGAGTAAATGAAACCCCAAGCATGTTCAAGGATGATGCAGGATTAATCTGAATATTATTAAACATTAGTGGGTATACCTGTGGAAGATTTTGTCGGGTTGATAGGTGTAAGAACTGAGTCTTAGAAGCATTAAAGACAACCATATTATTTTTACCCCAGTCAGAGATATGAGCCAAGTCAGACATTAGGTGTGCCATAGCCTCATTCCTTGTTTCTTCAAGTAACTGTTGAGATGGGCGTTGCGGGAACCGAATGGAAAGGTGAAGGGTGGAGTCATCAGCGTATGAGTGGATAGGGTTAGATGTACAGCTTAGAAGATCATTGATAAATAAAAGGAAGAGAGTTGGTGATAGGACAGAGCCCTGAGGAACACCACTGTTGATAGATCTAGGAGAAGAACGATGGCCGTCTACGACAGCAGCTATAGAACGACCAGAAAGGAAGCTAGCGATGAAGGTACAGATAGAAGGATAGAAACCGTAGGAGGGCAGTTTGGAAATTAAAGATTTGTGCCAGACTCGATCGAAAGCCTTTGAGTTGTCAAGTGCAATGGCAAAGCTTTCGCCAAAGTCCCGAAAGGAGGATGACCAGGAGTCGGAAAGGTAGGTGAGAAGATCGCCAGTGGAGCGTCCCTGACGGAACCCATACTGACGATCGGAAAGAAGGTTGTGATAGGAAAGATGCCTTAAAATTTTTTTATTAAGAATTGACTCGAAAACTTTTGAAATACAGGACGTTAAAGCAATTGGACGATAGTTGGAGGGTTGGGAGTGGTCACCCTTCTTTGGGACTGGCTGAATGAGAGCAAACTTCCAGCAAGAAGGAAAGGTACAAGTTGACAGACAAAGGCGAAATAGTTTGCCTAGGCAGGGTGTAAGCACAGAAGCACAGTTTTTGAGAAACACAGGAGGGTCCCCATCAGGCCCATATGCCTTGTTAGTACTGAGGCCAGTAATGGCAGAAAATACATCAACTGAAGAAATTTTAATGTCAGCCATGAGGAAGTCAGAGGGGGGAAGTGAAGGAGGAACAGCACCGGAATCGTCTAAGGTGGAATTGGAGGAGAAAGTCTGTGCGAAGAGATCTGCTTTATCGTAGAAGAAATAGCTACAGAACCATCAGAGTAGAAAAGAGGAGGGAAGGATGATGAGGTAAAGTTGTTAGAAAGATTTTTGGCAAGGTGCCAGAAGGAGCGGGAAGAATTCGAGTTGGAGAGTTGAGAGCATTTAGTATGGATGAAATTATTTTTAGTAGAGCGAAGAACAGACTTAGCACGATTCCGGGCAGAAACGTAAAGATTATGTGATTCAGGGGTGGGTTGGCTCCGGTACCTTTTGTAGGCCTTCTCCTTGTTGCGGACAGCATTAGAACAAGCGTGATTAAACCAAGGCTTTCTTGCGTTAGTCAAAGGATATGAGAAAGGAATGTATGCTTCCATGCCCGAGAGAATAACCTCCGTAATGCGCAAGGCACACTCAGATGGCTCACGGCCATGGAAGCAATAATCATTCCACGGAAAATCAAAGAAGTATTGCCTGAGGGCCTCCCAGTCCGCAGCTCCAAAATGCCAGAGACGACGTTTCCCTGGAGGGTCCGCAGGCCGTACTGGAGCGATAGGACAGGTTAAGGTAATAAGGTTGTGATCGGAGGAGCCCAACGGAGAGAAAAGATTAACAGAGTAAGCAGAAGGATTAGTTGTGAGGAAGAGGTCAAGTATGTTGGAGCTCTCTCCAAGGCGGTCAGGGATACGGGTAGGGTGCTGTACAAGCTGCTCTAGGTCATTAAGGATAGAAAAGATGTAGGCTTGTTCACCAGGTGGATCCGTGAAAGGAGAGGAGAGCCAAAGGTGGTGGTGAACATTGAAATCTCCTAGAATGGAGATTTCAGAGAAAGGAGAAATGGACAGAATGTGTTCCATCGTAGAAGTAAGATAGTCGAAGAATTTTTGATAGTCAGTAGAATTAGGGGATAAGTAAACAGCACAGATATATTTAGTCAGAGAATGACAGGAAAGCCGAAGCCAGAGAGTGGAGAATTCAGAAGAATCAAGTTCAGGAACACGAGAGCAAGATAAGTCGTTGCGTATGTATACACAACAGCCACCTTTGGCTTTGAAATGAGTATAGAGAAAGTAGGAGGATACAGAAAAGGGTTTGCTGTCAGTTGCCTCAGACAGCTGAGTCTCCGTTAGAAAAAGAAGGTGAGGTTTAGAGGAGGAGAGGTGGTGCTCAACAGAGCGAAAGTTAGATGAAAGGCCGCGAATGTTGCAGAAATGAAGAAGAAGAGAGTCAGACAGTGGTTCCAGGCACCTCGAGTCGTCACCGGGAGAGGGGCAGATGGCGGGGAAATGGCTAGGGCACATATACAGAAAAGAAGGCAGTTTAATCCAAGATGTGCCAGAGTGGACTGCTAGAGGAAGAAGAGGTAGAGGTAGGCCGAGGGAAACCTGGTTGAGGACAATGAAAAGAGAAGCAGGAGAGGAATGTTGGTGGGACCTAAGGAGATGGCAACAGACAAATATTGGTGGAGAGAGTTCATCGAGGCCTTATGCATCCCGTTGGGTGCCACAGGAAATTATATATTTATATATATATATATATATATATATATATATATATATTGTTACATTGCCTATGATTTCATCATCCTTTGTGTGATTTTTAACGCACAGTTGCTGCATGTTTGATCACGAGCGTGTTCTGCCTCAGTCTCCCCCTTCTACCGTTATAGTAGAGTAAGTCGTTCTCTCTGTTATTCAGAGCGGGATTTTCAGCTTTTTGTCCCCATGGCTTCATTTGCGCGTCCTTCTTACAAGTTGTATCAAGCTCTCCTGGCCCCTATATAATGAGCTCAGTCTCTGCATCATGGCCACTTAGATCTGCTCCTCATTTTGTTCACATCTCTGTCCTCCCCTGTACAGATATTATTATTGTGAGTGCTCAAGAAATCTCCAAACATCTAGCAGCTGTGTGTAATTTGAGTATAACTGTTGTATTTTTTCTTGTGCTGTGTAGCATAGGGTTAGTTCTTAGGCCTAGTGAGGTCTTTGTGATTAATGTTGGGTTTTATGTCAGTTATTTTTTATAATAGTTCGTTTGTTCGTTCAAAGATTTCCTGCAACTTTATTGCAGGCCGGGCCATACATTAGCCCGGTCAGTGGGGTATGGGCTGATTAAAAAATAGTAAGTGGGGAGGACAGGACCTAGGGATTGCCTAGCACACACGTCCTGTCTCCTGGCGGGCTTTGTGGTGTGTGTCGATAATAGTTTGTATCTGTAATAATTTATCTGGCATTCACTGAGTATTATCTGGTATCTCATTTTATCAGGGCTGACTTAGATAAATTTACTCTTGCTAATTTCGTGTTAATAGAGGCTATTGTAGTTAACCATATATTTAACCTGTTTATTTGCCATTACATTATCCTTATGAGTCCTGAATGTTTTGTTGTTAGTTTAAGCATTAAACTTTAACTTGTAATTTTACCTAACTCTTTTGTTTTGAACCTGGAACTTTACGGGACAGTAGTGACTCTTCGTATTCTCACTTAAAGTGTACATTATCTTTCTCTGTTCCGTAACATAAATTTGGCGACCTCTTATCAGGATATTCAGGATATTATCATAAGGATATTGCTTGATATTTTGTGACTGTTACTTATTAATTATGTCTACTATTACTACACTTGATGAAGCCAAAGATTTTTGTCAAATGTGCAAACAGTGTGTGATATAGAAAACAGAACAAAGAATGAACTTAAGCTTGTTGCTCAACAATTGGGAATTGCTGTTCGCTCTCATCATTCTAAAGATCAAATTGTTGACGTGATTAATGAAAGCTTGTTTAATGTAACTACTCCAAATGAGCAAACGCAGATTGAATTAGCTAAGTTACAGCTAGCCCTGCAGGAGGCTAAGGCTAAGGAGGCGGAGTCTCGTGTTAAGGAGGCTGAATTTCAGGCAAATGCTCGTATTCAAGAGGCACAGGTACAGGCTCAGGCACAAATTGAACTTGCCAGGATTCAGGCAGACCATGAGTATCGCATGAAACAAGGTGGAACTGGATCATCTAGCTCTGATGATTTTGATGTGGCTAAAAATGTTAAACTTGTCCCTCCTTTTAATGAATCTGATTTAACAAAGTATTTTCAGTTGTTTGAGAGGGTAGCTACAGGTTTTAATTGGCCCAAGGATTATTGGCCAGTACTCCTTCAAACTGTTCTCACCGGTAAAGCTCAAGTAACTTATGCATCTTTGCCTCAGGATCAATGTGATAATTATGATGTAGTTAAGAGCTTGATTCTTAAGGCCTATGAGCTTGTTCCTGAAGCCTATAGAGTAAAATTTAGGACAACTTACAAGCAAGATAAGCAATCCCATGTTGAGTATGCAAGAATCAAAGAAGATCTGTTAGAGCGGTGGTTAAATTCTAAGAATGTGGATTCTGATTTTGGTAAATTTAAGCAGATGATTTTGCTGGAGGACTTCAAGAGGTGTATTTATAAACATGTAAGCCTATATCTTGATGAGAATAGAATAGATAATTTGTCTGATGCTGCAGTTTTAGCTGATGAATATGTTCTCACTCACAAGAGATATTCTAAAGAAAAAGGGAAAGCTGAGAGTAAGTACGTTGCCTCTACTCAGAGTACAGGTAACAGGAAAGAGAATAAGGATGATGTTTCTCAGGAAGTAAATACCAGCTTCACCTCTAGATTTCAGAAAAGTAAATGTACTTATTGTAGTAAGCTTGGTCATACTACGGAGAGATGTTTCAGGAGACAGTGTGATGTGAACAAAAAGGAGTCTTTAAATATTCAGTCAATTGGTCTAGTGTCTACTCTTGAGAGTTCCCAGAATTCTTTAACTGAGTTAACTGAACCTGCTTTGAGGGGTAACTTAAATTCTCATGATGGAGCTCCTCTTTTGAGCAGTAACGTGGGTGACACTCTCAAGAGTTCATGTGCTAATTTCCTGTCTGATGGTTTTGTCAGTCCTCTGGACAGTAATGATAGGAAATCAGTTAAAATATATCGTGATACAGGTGCTTGCCAATCCCTTATGCTGACCAGTGTTCTAGGCTCTAATGTTAATTCCTCTGATGAAACTGTAATCTTACAAGGTGTAGGGAATAATTACTTCTCTGTCCCTCTGTGCAGAGTGAATTTAGAGTCTGGTTTTGTTAATGGTTCTGTTATGGTTGGGTTGGTTGAGACACTCCCAATGTCAGGTGTAACTTTCTTACTTGGAAATGATATTGGTGGAAGTCAAGTGTGTCCAGCTCCTCAGTTGTCTAGTGAACCAGTGGCTGCGTCCCAGGATTGTGATGTCCCTGATGTGTTCCCTGCATGTGCTGTCACTAGGGCTAAGTCTAAAGTTACTGGTGATTTAGAGGATAATGATGATGATGATGTTATCCTAGCTGACACTTTTCTTGCTAATTTGGACCACTCACCAGATGAGGCAGTACCCCGTAGCGTTGATAATTTGTCTCGTCAAGAGTTGGTTGAGTTGCAGGTTGCTGACCCTGAGTTGAAAGGTCTAGCTAACTCTGCTTACAGTGAAGAAGAGTCAGCCGGTGCTTCTACTTGTTATTATGTAAAGTCAGAAGTACTTATGAGGAAGTGGAGACCCCCAACAGCATCAGCCGACTGTGAATGGGAGGTTGTACATCAAGTTGTCATCCCTCGTGTTTGTAGGCAGGATATCATTCGAGTGGCTCATGATTCCAGTTTGGCAGGACACCTTGGAGTGAGGAAGACTGTGGCACGCATTTTGAAACACTTCTACTGGCCAGGTATCTTCAGGGATGTTTCCTGGTATTGTAAGTCTTGTCACACCTGTCAAGTTGTGGGGAAGTGTAATCAGACTGAAAAGGTTGCACCTCTAGTTCCCATTCCTCCTTTTGAGGCGCCTTTCACCCGTGTGTTGGTGGATATTGTGGGCCCTCTTCCTAAGACTTCTTCAGGATTTTCTTATGTGTTGACCCTGATTGATATGGCTACTCGTTATCCTGAAGCCATTCCACTTAGAAACATCTCAGCAAAGAACGTGGTTAAGGAAATGCTAGGGTCCTTCACAAAGTTTGGTCTGCCCAAGGAGGTACAGTCAGACCGGGGAAGTAATTTCATGTCAAACGTTTTCAAGCAGTCTCTGAAAGAGTTGGGGATCACCCAGATCACGTCTTCAGCTTACCATCCCCAGACCCAAGGAGCGTTGGAGAGATATCATCAAACACTCAAATCGATGCTCAAGAAATACTGTTATGAACATCAGAAAGACTGGGATAAAGGTCTTCCATTCGTTGTGTTTGCTGCAAGAGAATCTCCAAATGAATCACTGGGCTTCTCACCTTTTGAACTACTGTTTGGCCATGAAGTAAGAGGACCCCTTAAGTTACTCAAGGAATGCTGGCTGTCGGAGGAAGATGACGTCAAGCTGCTGGAGTATGTGATGAAGTTCAAAGAACGGCTGTCCACTGCTTTACAGCTGGCGAGAGAGAATTTAGGAGCTGCTCAGGAGAAGATGAAGACTTGGTATGACAAGAAGTCCAGGTTACGCCACTTTCAGCCAGGAGATCAGGTTTTGATTCTGCTACCAGTTCATGGGCAACCTCTTCAAGGCAAGTTTAGTGGCCCTTATTTCGTGGAGAAGAAACTCAGTGATGTCAGCTATGTCATCGCCACACCAGATCGTAGAAAGAGCAAGCAACTATGTCACATCAATATGCTAAAGTTATATCACAGGCGGGACGAAAATAATCCAGTCTGCACTGTAGCTGTTCCACCCGAGTCTGCATGTGAAGCTCTCCCATGCAGTATGAGCCTGAGTGATAGTTTGGGGAAGAATCCTGATATCATGAATGATCTCCAGACTAAGCTTTCTCATCTACCTCCCAAGGAAAGGCAGGAGTTTTCGGCATTACTGCAGGAGTACCCGCAAGTGTTCCGTGCCACTTCAGGAAGAACCACTGTGTTGATGCATGATGTCGATGTTGGAGACGCAAAGCCAATTAAATTGCCTCCTTACCGTGTGAACCCAGTGAAAGTTCCTCTCATCCAGAAGGAGCTTGGCTACCTGTTGGATCACAAGATGATTGAGTCCTGTCAGAGCGAGTGGAGTTCTCCTGTCACTCTGGTCCCTAAGCCAGGTGGGTCACAGCGGCTTTGCATTGACTACAGACGTGTTAATCAGATAACTAAAACAGACACTTACCCTCTCCCTCGTGTGGAAGATTGCATAGACAAGATTGGAAAGGCTAGGTACATAAGTAAGTTTGATTTGTTAAAGGGATACTGGCAAGTACCTATGACTGAACGTGCTAGGGAGATCTCATGTTTTGTAACACTAGGAAAGGCTTTTGCATGTTCTGTAATGCCATATACAGATTGTTTTAGAGTAATAAGAAATTTCCTTTGTAAATTTCTTTTTTCTTTGTGGGGAGGTGTTACATAGCCTATGATTTCATCATCCTTTGTGTGACTTTTAACGCACAGTTGCTGCATGTTTGATCACGAGCGTGTTCTGCCTCAGTCTCCCCCTTCTACCGTTATAGTAGAGTAAGTCGTTCTCTCTGTTATTCAGAGCGGGATTTTCAGCTTTTTGTCCCCATGGCTTCATTTGCGCGTCCTTCTTACAAGTTGTATCAAGCTCTCCTGGCCCCTATATAATGAGCTCAGTCTCTGCATCATGGCCACTTAGATCTGCTCCTCATTTTGTTCACATCTCTGTCCTCACCTGTACAGATATTATTATTGTGAGTGCTCAAGAAATCTCCAAACATCTAGCAGCTGTGTGTAATTTGAGTATAACTGTTGTATTTTTTCTTGTGCTGTGTAGCATAGGGTTAGTTCTTAGGCCTAGTGAGGTCTTTGTGATTAATGTTGGGTTTTATGTCAGTTATTTTTGATAATAGTTTGTATCTGTAATAATTTATCTGGCATTCACTGAGTATTATCTGGTATCTCATTTTATCAGGGCTGACTTAGATAAATTTACTCTTGCTAATTTCGTGTTAATAGAGGCTATTGTAGTTAACCATATATTTAACCTGTTTATTTGCCATTACATTATCCTTATGAGTCCTGAATGTTTTGTTGTTAGTTTAAGCATTAAACTTTAACTTGTAATTTTACCTAACTCTTTTGTTTTGAACCTGGAACTTTACGGGACAGTAGTGACTCTTCGTATTCTCACTTAAAGTGTACATTATCTTTCTCTGTTCCGTAACAATATATATTCTGTGTGTGTGTGTGTGTGTGTGTGTGTGTGTGTGTGAGAGAGAGAGAGAGAGAGAGAGAGATAAGCTTTGTATGGTGAAATACACAAATGATAAATTATACTATAATAATAATTTACATCATGTATTTGGGGTCGACAAGGCAAGTGGTGAAGGACACGAGTGTATAGGCAAATATATATTTTGACATATGGGTTACTGGCCTGCATGACGATGATCCAATAGTTCCTACTTATTTTATTATTGCTACTTCCAGGTGAATTTCATCCAAGTTTACGCTAATTCAGCTCACCGAACCTCTGAATTGCCGATTTTGCACGAGAAAGCATGTGATCAGCCTAAGGTATAAGATATTCTGAAGTGGTTAAAATTGACTTGAGTTTTGTTTATGATCTGGGAATAGTCGTGTAGAAAACCGCACTGTGGAGTATATAGGCCTCTCTCTCTCTCTCTCTCTCTCTCTCTCTCTCTCTCTCTCTCTCTCTCTCTCTCTCTCTCTCTATATATATATATATATATATATATATATATATATATATATATATATCATCATCAGCCATTGAGGTCCACTGCAGGACCGGCCTATCCCTACCGAAGCAGGGACGATACAGCCAATGTATCTCTACCCAGTGGCTTACGCTGTCTGGTAGAGACTGTATGTAGGGTTAGAAGTGCTTGTGAGTGTGATTGTGATGTTGTAGTGACTTTGGATGTGTGTGTAGTCTGTGAACCAAGTGTAATCAACCCACCTTAAGTCGACTGGGTGCAAGCATACTAGTATGTGACACCGGTTCAACCACAGCACCCCTTATGTCCGCCGAAGTAGTAAATGGCTCGGTGAACGCTTCCCAAAGTTTTTACTACTCTGGAGGGAGGTGAACCCACGTCCACCAGCGTGCGAGACGCACACTCTTCCAGTGTACCACAGAGGCTCCAGATAGAGAGAGAGAGAGAGAGAGAGAGAGAGAGAGAGAGAGAGAGCTGATGACCACAGGGAAAAGGAAACACGAAATAGCCCAAGCACATGGGATAATTCCCGTTTCCTATTTCCCTGTGGGTATTAGCATATTTATGAATCGCGTGTTATTAAGTGATTTATTCGCAGACAGATAGATAGACAGATAGATAGATTCAGATATGGAGAGACATAGTTAGGCGGTGGATAGAGACAGGCATATAGACAGGTTGGTAACACTGTGCAGTAGATGTATGTATGTATTTATTACTATACTTATGTACTCCATTACGTGCACTAGTGCACAAGTTGATCTTACTCAAGCTCTTTGGTTTCCTGAACGGTAGGTTACATTAAGGTTGACACACCAATATATTTTAACATGCTTTCTATGACCACTAGTTTGTATACTGTTTATATTTGTCTTCCAGTGTAAATGACATTACTCTTTGCATGCATAATGGTATGATAAAAACTAACATTTATGTCACACACTTGGTAATTACCTGCATGTTTGTTCTCTCGAAATCACTATGTAATATGACAGTCATTTATCTCCAGCTTCAGAAACATGTAAGCTAAATTGAACTTTTTGTTTTCAAATGGTATGTTTTACACAGGAGGGGGAATTTATTGTTTTGTCAATATATCCACAGGTATGTGGTAGAAGTTCGCCTAAAAACAATGGAAAGGCTTTTTATTTCAGTTAAATCAACATGATACAGCAGAGGTATAACAACTAACGGCTATGGGTTTCTGTTTCCCGTCTGAATGTTTTCCGGATAATAATTACATGTATGTGGTGAGCTGTCCTACCCATTACCCAGTAAATACACTACAATATTCTTGTCTGTATTATCAATGCATACATTATATTCCGAGTCGCAGACTTTTATCATTGGTTTGAATCTTTGTCGTTAAAATGCAATATATGGGACACTATTCACTACCCACATGGCATCAAAGGTGAAGGATGCTCATGCCTACATATAATTATCCATTGGTAAAATTAACCTAGTTTCAAATGGTAGGCCTATACATTCCCGATTCATAATCTATCCATAGTCTACCCTATTACTGTTTTTTTCTTTATATTCCCATTCTCCCTTATCTAGCTTTTGTACTAGATGGTGTGAAGGTAGCCTACGGGTCTCGCAATTTTAACGTTGAGTCGTTACTCTATCTTTTCTCCCTCGTGCTTGAGACGCACCCGCCAAAAACAGCTTTACAAAACATGGTTTGAGCCTCTCACAGGTCGCGCTGATGCAAGTCTACGCCGCCCGATTTGGTTGGACTTAAGCCTTGTGGACCTTTTATATAAGTATTTTGCTGGGAAGATTCGCTTATAAAACAATGAATGATTTAATCTACAAACCACATTTCAACAACAGACAGTGGTTGCATATGATCCTCAATAAAAAAAATATTTGAAATTTATACAAAATAATTTACTTGGCTGTCAGGAAGATATATAAGCTGCGTTTTGTACACTGGTTTATATTTTTCAGTAGTAATTTTCCATCGTTTGATGATAAGTTATTGTATAGCTGGCAGTGCCTACGTGACACTGCCACACTTTTAAACCGACAACGGAGTGATGGCATCACCAAATTTCTAAACGGAAAACTACTGCCACTATCACCAATTATCCTTTTTATTCTATCTTCACAGCATACAGTCAATCTGTAGTTCATTTGGCCGCTAATGACGGCAAGTCTAGGTACAACGGCAGGACTGATGGGATATGTTACAGATAAGGTGACCAGATTTATTGGAGCTAAAAGCGGGACAAGAGAGTGTGTGTGTGTATATATATATATATATATATATATATATATATATATATATATATATATATATATATATATATATATATATATATATATATATATATATATATATATATATATATATATATATATATATATATATATATATATATATATATATATATATATATATTTACCCTTGGGAAGGGGGGATAGAATACTTCCCCAGTATTCCCTGCTTGTCGTAAGAGGCGACTAAAAGGGACACTTTTATCTACATTCTTTTTGCTCTCTTTCTTTCCCTTGTACTTTGTCTGTCCAAACCCTCTGCATTTTACTTTCATTTAGTTAATTTCCTCTCTCCACTGTCTGGTTCCTGCGAGTCACTGGCATTGGCTCCAGGGTAAAAAAATTTTACTGCCTAAGAAATCTTGATGAACTCTGGTGACGAAGCAATGGCCCTCAGTTCCGTGCAGCCCTTAAGTGGGCAGGGGGTGCTAAGAATCCCACGGTGTAGAAATAAGTTCATAAATCCAAAAAGAACCTTAAGAATAGGAAACTGGAATGTTCGAACTCTCAATCAGGCTGGTAAAATGGAAGAACTTATTTCAGTGTTCAAGGAATACAAGATGGATATTTGTGCTCTTACAGAAACGAGGTTGCTTGGAGTTGATAAAATGAATTTGGAAGATGGTATTACTATGTTGGTTACTGGTAGGAGTGATGGAAATCATTACCAAGGAGTAGGCTTACTGCTGAGTAGAGATGCTTGCAAGGCACTATGTGAGTTTAAACCAATTAATGAGCGCTTGCTTTATGCTCGCTTAAAATCTGACCATGGTAATATCAGTATGGTTGTAGGGTACGCTCCGACAAATGAGGCTGCTGATGAAATGAAGGATGACTTTTATGAGAAGCTGCAGGATGTAGTGAATAGAGTGGCAAGACATGATGTGTTAGTTTGCATTGGTGATTTTAATGTGATTGTTGGCAGTAGTAGGGATGGCTTTGAAGATTGTATGGTTAAGGAGGGTGTTGGTATAAGAAACGAAAATGGGGTGCGACTTGCAAGCTTTTGTTTGGCAAATGACCTTATCATTGGTGGAACTATCTTTGAGCATAGAAAAATACATAAGACTACTTGGATTTCACCATGTGGTAAATATTGTAACCAGATTGACCACATTGCAATTAGCAGAAGGCATAGAAGTTATTTGCAAGATGTTTGCGTAAGGAGGGGGGCAGATATAGGTAGTGATCATCAACTTGTTGTGTCAAAGATTAAAATAAAACTTAAGAGAAACGTTAATGGTAATTGTACAGGAGGTAATAATTATGATTTTGATGAGCTGAGAAGTGATGAGAGCACGAGGGAAAAGTTTCGGTGCGAATGTAGAAACAGGTTTCTAGTCCTGCAGACTTTGATGGAATCTGAAGACAATGATATTAATCAAATGTGGAGAGAGGTAAAAGAGGTTTTGCATGAGAGTGCTAAGGTTACTATTAAGAAAAAGGGAAAAGCGAGAAGGAAAAAGTGGATGTCAGATGAAACATGGAATGTAATTCAGAAAAGGAAAGAGGCTAAGTTAAGAAGTGAAGAACAACATGTTGATGGCCAGGTAGTTGAAGTACTTAGAGCAAAGTACTGGAGTTTACATTCTGAAGTAAAAAGACTCGTTAGACGTGATAAGAGGAGACTATATGATGAAAAGGCGACAGAGACAGAAATTAAATTAAGTAAAAATGACGGTCACAGCACAAGAGTAGCGTATCAGGCCATAAAGGAGTTAACTGGGACTGAAAGGAGAAGGAAGGAAATACCTGTACGAGATAGAAATGGTAATTTGATGACTAAAGATTTGGATATAAAAGGAAGATGGAAAGAGCACTTTGAATCTGTTCTAAATAGACCAATCCCAGCTGAAGAGGACATTTTGCCAGCCGAGAGAGATTTGCAGATAGAAACAGGGGATATAACTTTGGAAAAGGTAGCAAAATCTATAAAGGAGTTAAAGAATTTTAAGGCTCCAGGTGAGGATGGAATATTTCCTGAAATGCTTCAGGTGGAAAATGACGAGTTGATGAATGCGCTTTTGAAACTTTTTAATGTGGCCTGGGATAATGGTGGAATTTCAGAAGAGTGGAAAAATGGAGTGATTATAAAAATACCAAAAAAGGAAGATTTAAGTGTGTGTGGCAATTGGAGGGGGATAACTTTGACACCTGTAGTTGCAAAAGTCTTTTCCAAAATCTTGTTGAACAGAATAGAGCCAGTAATTGATAAAATTTTAAGAGAAGAACAAGCGGGATTTAGAAAGGGTCGAGGTTGTAATGATCAGATTTTTATTGTAAGGCATCTAATGCAACAAGCTAATGAGATGAAAATGCCACTTAACATGTGTTTTGTGGATTTTGAAAAGGCATTTGATAGTGTTTCACGTGGAGCTATGTTGAAAATTATGAGATTCTATGGTATACCAGAAAAGTTTGTAAATATTATTAGAAGCCTGCATGAAGGTACTTTTTGTAAGGTAATGGTGGGTGGTTCTTTGAGTGATCCATTTCAAGTTAGGTCAGGAGTGATTCAAGGAGGAGTTCTTTCGCCATTGTTGTTTGTTTTGATTATGGATTATGTTATGAAAAAGGTTGTAAGGAGAACAGGTGCAGGAATTAACTGGACAGAAAATAAGAAGCTGATGGATTTGGACTATGCTGATGATATTGTACTGATTTGCGGAAGTATTTACGAGATGCAGAGGGTGCTCGATTGTCTGGTGGAGGAAGGAGAAAAAGTGGGATTGGTAATAAATTGTGGAAAGACTGAAATTATTAATATGAACGTGGAGAACCAAATCGATTGTGTAATTGGGAATAATGTGGTGAAGAATGTAGAAAACTTTAAATATCTGGGAACGATTGTATCATCTAATGGATCATTAAACAATGAAATTGAGGAGAGGATTAGACAGGCTTGGCGAGCTCTTGGAATGTTGAAATCAGTTTGGAATAATAATATGCTTTCGGTACATACTAAAGTGAAAATTTACAAGTCCATGGTTAGACCAATTTTAATTTACGGCCATGAGTCATGGTACAGTACAATTGCAACAGATCAGAAAGTATTAGGATTTGAGAATAAAATACTGAGAAGGATTCTTTGGGTAAAGTGGCAAGACAGAGTTACAAATGAAAGAGTAAGGGATATTACGAGAGTGGAACCAGTTAATGAATATGTGAGACTGTCTCGCTGGAAGTGGCTAGGGCACATATACAGAAAAAAAGGTTGTTTAATACAGGATGTGCCAGAGTGGATTGGTAGAGGAAGAAGAGGTAGAGGTAGGCCGAGGGAAACCTGGTTGAGGACAATGAAAAAAGAAGCAGGAGAGGAGTGTTGGTGCGACCTGAAGGAAATGGCAAGAGACAAATATTGGTGGAGAGAGTTCATTGAAGGCCCTATGCATCCCGTTGGGTGCCACAGGAAATGATATATATATATATAGATAGATAGATAGATAGATAGATAGATAGATGTGAGTGATAGAGACCGTTGCTGCACTACACCTCACCCTGAGGCTGTTAATCTGATCAAACACAAACGTCTCATACGAACTCCGAACATACCGTACGGTACAGTGAATGGGCAGACCAAGGTTACCAGCTAGTGAGTATTACAGATTTTATATTAATAATTCGGTATTTCATTTGGTTAGGATTATGCATAATTTGTCTTATTCATCCTAATTTCATAAAGGGTCATATTATATCTAATGCAATAGTAATTTTCTAAGAGCGGGATATTTAAGATAATTTAATTAAAAAAAAAAAAGAGGGACATTCTACTTACAATAAAAAAAACGTGACAGATATCCAAAAACCGGGACTGTCCCGCCTAAAAGCGGGACTCTGATCACCTTAGTTACAGAAAGCTATCATAGGGTTCCTACCCACTTGTATGTCAGGCAGTGACTGGTAACTCCAGCAGTGTTGCCACACTTTTAGATGGGAATTATCGTACCGGCTCTTCAAAATTATCGTTTTTTCGTTAGAATTATCGTACACTATTTATTCATTTTTCTATCTATCTACAGTATTGCCAGACGCCTTAATCCCGTAAGGGGTGGCCACAAACAAATCGCCTCCATGTCGCCCTGTTTCCTGCCATTTCACTGACCTACTCCCAGCTCACACCCCCCTCTCTCATATACCTCTCCACTCCATCCCTCCATCTCATCCTCGGCCTCCCCCTCCCTCTACCCCTTCTCCACCTTACTCACATACACTCCTCGTTAGTCTCTCACTCTCCATCCTCTCCACATGACCAAACCATTCGCTCACTGATCTGAAGCATTTTAAAATTGTCGCCAATACCTTGGTGTATTTACTGAAAACTTACCCATTACAATTATCTTCATCAGTCCCGTAATTTTTTAAGGTACTGATGTTTACTTTGGTGTATATTTTATCACTTTATTTTGTATCAGAATTAGGGTATACCATGAAAACCTCATGATAATAATATTATAATAATGTAATCATATCATTCATTACAAAAATAATGTTACACGAAATACCCTTTGTGCCAATCTAAATCAGTCTGACTAGCAGCAGAATGCAGTCCATAGAACTTTAATAGATAACTCTTAGAAATGTGCTTCCTCTTGCAGATGATAACTCAGCAAGACCATAAAAGAAGTATTTTCAGTGATCATCATTATATTAGCCCCTAAGATTACTCATCTGTCAAACCGTGGAACAACTGTGCATGATTAGCTATGCATGCCACAAAATTTACTGCCATGCTAGCTCTCAAGCCAAAATTATCGTACAAACCGTAAGATAATAGAAAATTGTATCGTACTTCGTACCAGGGGGCAATATTATCGTACATGTACGATAATTATCATACGTGTGGCAACACTGAACTCCAGTAATATCCGATCTCAGTTGCCAAATTATGCTGGACTCGGTTGAAACATGCTAAAATTGTTAAAATCATGTTAACAATATCACAAAATTATGCTCTAAGCTAAGTTTTTAAAACCTGGTAAAATGCAAGTATAACTGATTTTGCTTTAGGAAATGTATGCTTTACTTCAAGGAGCAGGAACACCTTACCAGGTCCCTTGGCCACAAACTCCTCAACGTTGCTAAAGCTCACCTGATAACTCAGTTGAAGACTCGCTCTACACTGACGATTGTGCAGTATGGCACTCTTCCCATAATGAGCAATTTTAGACTGGGCGGATTCAAGCAGCCCTTGACTTCGTCCACCACTGGGCCTTGCAGTGGAGATTTAAGTTTTCCGTCCCAAAGTGTGCCACTGTAGTTTTTACTACCGTAACGTCCCCGAATTACATTTATTTTTGGATAACCAAGCTGTAACTTTTCAAAATTCTGTAAAGTTTTTACACCTCCACTTTGATCGCAGATTAAATTTTAAACTTCATGTTAATAACTTGCTTGCTCGTTCCAAAAAAACATTAAATGTCCTCAAGTACCTAGTGGGTACTACATGGGGTGCCGACAGAAAATCTTTATTAATGGTGTATAAGTCCCTTATTCGATCAAAGCTAGACTATGGCGCACAGGTGTATGGTTCGGCATCCGATGCCACGCTGAAAGGATTGGATGTGTTGCAGAATAAATGTTTGCAAATGTGTCTTGGAACCGTCCGGTGTACCCGTGTAACTCACATGGAAGTGTAGGCGAATGTGCCTCCCCTCCGTATGCGCTGTGACCACCTGGCAATATCGTATGGGTTCAGAACATCAAGGACAATTAATATCGGCAATGTGGCCTGTACCCCTCTGCGTCAATACCACCATCTTTTTGCAGGGGGTGCATTGGCCATTTGCCGTTCGCCTCCACTTACTAACTCAGGAGCTTGGTGTGGACCTCAGTGACTGTGACAAGTTGGTGTTTAAAAATATAGCGCCTAGGGAGCCATCCGGCTTTACTGTTGATGTATCATGGCTCCCGCACCAAAGACTAAGGCGCTGGAGGCGGAGGTCCACCACTTGTTTCGTAATATCATCGTTCGTCACTTGGGATCCCACCAATTATACACCGACGGCTCCAAGTCGAGTGAATGTGTGGGTGCTACTGTGTGGTCGACTGAATGTGCCCTCAGGTATCGGTTACCGACTCATAAATCTATGTTTACCACGGAACTTTTTGCTGTTGACAAAGCCATAGACTGTGCTCTCACTTCACGTCATGACTCATTTGTCATATTTTCAGATTCAAAATCACCATTCAGGCAATCGCTTCTTGTACTACGGACTCTAATGAGATCCAGGGCCCCATTATTAATAAATTACATTCGTGCAACAAGTCCCTCACACTGATCTGGGTGCCTGTTCATTGTCGTATTTATGGCAATGAGCAAGCTGACTTACTTGCAAAGTTGGCTGTAGAGCTCGAGGAGACTTGGGACGTTCCTCGTGATCTACGGTCGAGTCTCTCTCTCGGAAAGAAATCAATACATCTTCTGTGGCAAGGTCAGTGGACCAGACTTAGTGTTCCAACATGTAAGCCATACCTAGGCGACTGGGACACTGCCAACCGTCCCAGTCGCCTGGAAGAAAAAGTGTTGGCTTGCCTACAGCTTAATGTCACCATATTAACGCATATGAAACCTTATATGGAAAGACGCTCCCCACCGCACTGTGACATCTGTGATGTGGTGTTATCTATCAGTCATATCATCCTGCACTGTCAGTGATTTATTTGTGAAAGTGTTTCACTTATAAATTACTGTGGTGCAGCAGACGTCCCGTTCACCCTTCCCACCATCCTGGGTGATGGGGACATTGTTATGACTGATAAATTGATGGCTTTCTTGAGAGAGACCGGACTGATCAGAGTGATGTGACTTTTTTACTGTATGGTTATGGTTTTTATCGACTGTAAATATGTATATATTGTACTGTTAATTAGGGTTGACAGTTGACATATTTGAAATAGTTCCTCCTCCCACTGATCTATTTCTAATATAGATGTCCCCTACATTAAACCCCGTTCCTCGCCTGACAGTCACCAGGTGATGAGTGCAAGTGTGCAATATGGAAAGGTATTGGGCACTTGCGGTCGATGGTGTTCTGTTGGGTGAGATTCTTCACTTTTTGTACATATTATGTAAATATAACATCTTGCTTAAGTTGTTCTAATTAGCTGACATATATGAAAATGTTCCTGACTCGTCTGGTTCCCTTTCACATATTGATGTCCCCTATATTAGGTTGTGCCTCGACTGACAGTCACAAGGTGATGAGTGCAGGTATGTAATGTAGAAAGGCATTACATATCTGCAGTCGATGGTGTTCTCTTGGTCGAGGCTTTTTTACCATTAATGTAGGTCTAGCTATTTGTCTTTTTAGGATTTAGTATAGGTTAGCAATTAGTCTGTTAGGTGATTAGTTTTAGGGTCTTTAGATTAAGTATTTTTCTTTATAAATAATGTAAGGTTAAACATATATAAAAATAAAAAAATGAAATTAAAAAAAAAAAATAATAATAAAAACTATTATATATATATATATATATATATATATATATATATATATATATATATATATATATATATATATATATATGCGTGAAAGTGTGTATGTTCATAGGCATGGATGTGTGTATGTATGTATGTATATATATCACCTTATCACCTTAACCTGTCCTATCACTCCGGTACGGCCTGTGGACCCCCCAGGGAAATGTCGTCTGTGACATTTTGGAGCTGCGGATTGGGAGGCTCTCAGGCAGTACTTTGATTTTCCCTGGAATGATTATTGCTTCCATGGCCGGGAGCCATCTGAGTGTGCCTTGCGCATTACGGAGGTTATACTCTCGGGCATGGAAGCATACATTCCTTTCTCATATCCTTTGACTAAAGCAAGAAAGCCTTGGTTTAATCACGCTTGTTCTAATGCTGTCCGCAACAAGGAGAGGGCCTACAAAAGGTACCGGAGCAAACCCACCCCTGAATCACACCATCTTTACGTTTCAGCCCGGAATCGTGCTAAGTCTGTTCTTCGCTCTACTAAAAATGATTTCATCCATACTAAATGCTCTCAACTCTCCAACTCGAATTCTTCTCACTCTTTCTGGCACCTTGCCAAAGACCTTTCTAACAGCTTTACATCATCATCCTTCCCTCCTTTTTTCTACTCTGATGGTTCTGGAGCTATTTCTTCTACTGATAAAGCAGATCTCTTCGCACAGACTTTCTCCTTCAATTCCACTTTAAACGATTCTGGTTCTGTTCCTCCATCACTTCCCCCCTCTGACTTCCTCATGGCTGACATTAAAATTTCTTCAGCTGATGTATTTTCTGCCATCCTTGGCCTCAATACTAACAAGGCATATGGGCCTGATGGGGTCCCTCCTGTTGTTCTCAAGAACTGTGCTTCTGTGCTTACACCCTGCCTAGGCAAACTCTTTCGCCTTTGTCTGTCAACTTGTACCTTTCCTTCTTGCTGGAAGTTTGCTCTCATTCAGCCAGTCCCAAAGAAGGGTGACCACTCCCAACCCTCCAACTATCGACCAATTGCTTTAATGTCCTGTATTTCAAAAGTTTTCGAGTCAATTCTTAATAGAAAAATTTTAAGACATCTTTCCTATCACAACCTTCTTTCTCATCGTCAGTACGGGTTCCGTCAGGGACGCTCCACTAGCGATCTTCTCACCTACCTTTCAGACTCCTGGTCATCCTCCTTTCGGGACTTTGGCGAAAGCTTTGCCATTGTACTTGACATCTCAAAGGCTTTTGATCGAGTCTGGCATAAATCTCTAATTTCCAAACTGCCCTCTTACGGTTTCTGTCATTCTGTCTGTGCCTTCATTGCTAGCTTCCTTTCTGGTCGTTCTATAGCCGCTGTTGTAGACGGCCATCGGTCTTCTCCTAGATCTATCAACAGTGGTGTTCCTCAGGGCTCTGTCCTATCACCAACTCTCTTCCTTTTATTCATCAATGACCTTCTAAGCTGTACATCTAACCCTATCCATTCATACGCTGATGACTCCACCCTTCACCTTTCCATTCGGTTCCCACAACGCCCATCTCAGCAGTTACCTCAACAAACAAGGGATGAGGTTATGGCACACCTAATGTCTGACTTGGCTCGTATCTCTGACTGGGGAAAAATAATCTGGTTGTTTTTAATGCATCTAAGACTCAGTTCTTACGCCTATCAACCCGACAAAATCTTCCACAGGTATACCCACAAATGTGTAATAATATTCAGCTTAATCCTGCATCATCCTTGAACATGCTTGGGGTTTCATTTACTCGGGACTTATCTTGGAAAGATCATATTACATCTCTTGTAAAATCTGCTTCCAAGAGATTGGGTATGCTAAGCCGACTATGTTCTTTCTTTACCCCTGCAGAATTGTTGACTCTATACAGGGGTTTTATCCGCCCCTGTGTGGAGTACAACTCTCATGTGTGGGGAGGCTCCCCACATACAGCTCTTCTCAATAGGGTGGAGTCAAAGGCTTTTCGTCTCTAACTCTCCTCCTTTTACTGACTCCCTTCAACCTCTGTCTCTTCGCCGCACTGTTGCATCTTTATCTCTTTTCTGTGTTCCTCTGAACTGTCTGCATGCATTCCTCCACCTTTACGACGGGCGCGTAGCACCCGTCTAGCCACAAACTCTCATCCCTTTTCTGTCCAAGTCTCTAATGCAAGAGTTAACCGTTACTCCCAGTCTTTCATTTATGCAACAGGTCAACTCTGGAACTGTCTCCCTCTGTCTGTATTTCCTGCTGCCTATGATCTCCAGTCCTTCAAATGCAGTGTGTCCAGGCATCTGGAAATGAAATGATCGGATCTTGAATTTGACGCTCTATTGTATTTTGTTTTTCTCTTGGAGGGAACTGTTATTGCGGGGCCATGGCCTTTGGTTCCTTCTTACTGGCATATATATATATATATATATATATATATATATATATATATATATATATATATATATATATATATATATATATATATATATATATTGATATATATATTGATATATATATTGATATATATATATATATATATATATATATATATATATATATATATATATATATATATATATATATATATATATATATATATATATATATCAATGTATGTACAATTCGCCACACAAATGGCGTTCCTCACCCTCCAGGTCAAATCGTATATTCGGCAATGCCGCACCTAGATCCCCAACCCCCTCCACACCCCACCAGGTAGTACTACCAACCTCCCCCGCCTTCCACTGACTCATAGTCCTGTCTCGTGTGTATGAGATATAGGTTTCGTGAGCCATCTATATCAGTTGCTAAACTTTTATTTCCGTGTCTCATAAGTAAAGTTTAAATTTAAAAAGGATGGAACCACGTTCCGTCGAGTTAAAAATACAGTATGTATTCACTGTTCATAATACAAATCATGAATATGCTATGCATGAAGCATATTGCCGACAGTGCAGAGAGAGAGAGAGAGAAATGGAGAAATGAATTCCCCGAGCCAGGCAACTAAGGCCATATAGCCCCGCTGGGTTACAGGAGGGCACTACCCCTCCCGGCGACGGTTGCCCGGGCAAGGCTCGAACTTGCGACCTCCCGATCACAAGCTCAGCGCGCTACCACTGTGCTACCGTGCCCCCAGAGAGAGAGAGAGAGAGAATAGTAATTCACCAATTCACCTTAAGTTTACCAGACTGACGTTTCCATTTGGAGCGAGAAATACAACAAAGAAAACAATAACATTATTAGGCCCTCGAAGCACATTCATACACTTTCATCCTAGTCTACAATAGTAGGACAGGTGATAGTGGTGATGAAGGTGATAAGATAGGCTAAGTCACTCGAAGCATTGAAGCCTTAACAGGCTAAGTCACTCGAAGCATTGAAGCCTTAACACCTTAATTCGTGTAGCCGAGGTGTTGTATAGGTTCCCGGCATGATGTCTGGTCACATCTCAATTCGACATAGTGAGGTGATCATATCAGCTGTTCCAGTAATGGACCGAGCCCAGAGGAATGTAGCCCAGTGCGGGCAGATTATTGGCCTGTGGGATGCTGGCTTTTGAGTCGCAGAAATAGCAGCGCTGATGGGTATATCTAAACCCACAGTTCGACGGTGGGTCAGGAGATGGCAGGAGTCTGGCAATCTCTTAGATTTACCCAGGTGTGGAGCCCCAAGAAAAACCACCCCAGATGACGAGCAGAGGATTTTAAATGAAGTTTGGAACAACCCACACACCAATGCATGTGCTCTTCGTGAAAATCTGAATTTGAATCTCTCAGCTGACTCTATCCAAAGGCGTTTACATAAATCCGGAATTCACCACCATCCTCCTGCTATAAAACCAAAACTTGAGGAACGACATCGTGAAGCCAGGTTGCAGTTTGCTCGCCAACATGTCCATAATGATCTTACATACTGGGGAAGAGTCATCTTCAGCGATGAAAAAACGTTTTGTTCAACAACCCATGGGAAACTTCATTGTCGGAGAGCTGATGGAACAAGACATGAAAGAAGTAATATCTATGAAATAGCAAGAAGTGGACATGTTAACCCAAATGTCTGGGGCTGGATACATTTGTATGGCGTTGGCGAGCTAGCAGAGATCCAAGACCGGTTCAGCGCAGAACAATACATCGAAATTCTCGAAGAAGTGATGCTGCCTAGTGTTCGCCAGTATGCCTTGCCCTACACTGAGGAGATCATTTTTGTGCAGGTTAGTCTATATGTTGTAGCTGTGTGTGTTACGTGTCAAACTCCAGTAGAATGTAATGATTTGTATTATCCTGGTTGGTTACCTGTTAGTATACAGATTTATTTATAGACAAATATATAGATAGATAGATAGACATATGGATCACAGAGACCTACAAAGCATGATAGATACCCGTATATTAAACCATGTGCAAGTGCTCCTCCTTACTATGTCCTGCCCATGACCAATAGATGTCCTGGTCCTGCCCGTATAATATCAGGTTGTTGGTAGTTATCTTGTGGTGACTCGCATTATAAAACAAATTCATTGTAGGAGTTGCATAATGTGATTTTTAACATTAACTATAAAAAAATGAGTATTGTTGTGGTTATATTATGCGATGCATGCCCAATATGAAATTGCTAACGTGTGCAGTATTTACAGTTGCAGGACAACTCACAAATTCATACAGCCCGTATTGTGAAGCAATGGTTTCAAGAACAGCGTCACTTGCAGTTGCTGGACTGGCCTAGTAAAGGGTGTGACCTGAATCCCATGGAGAATGTGTGGGGGACCACAGTAAATACATGGACGCCCGGCCAGGAACGCACCGCCCAGCAACTACTGGACCACACAAGGCACGAATGGGAGAATTTGCGAGGGAACCAAAATGTAATACATAATCATGTAGCGAATATGCGGGAAAGGTTACAGGGTGTCATAGGTGCAGATGGGGGCTGGACAAAATATTGAGGCTACTGACGAAGCGCTGGAATATGTAGGTGTATTGGAAAATAATATCTTTTGTTACATTAGGAGCTATTAATTTATTTTGAGCTTTAGCACTGTCATAGTAAGACAGCATAACATCTGTTTACGTTTCTGAACATAAAAATTTGTCATAATAATTTGCCTCTCTTAACGGCAGGGTATATAAATCTAAGTCAATAATTTGCAAGCAAATAAAAGTAAAATACCAAATAGGGAATAAACAAAACCAGTGGATTCTTTGCCCTTTTAATTAATACCGTTAAATTAACCATCCGCACCCCACCAGAGTACCGAGACCAGGACTGATGGCATTGCAGGTAAACACGCAAACTACTCCGCCAATCCTGCATTTCCATGGGTCCAAGGCTTGATGCCCGAATGGGATACGGATGTTGAATTTTCACAAGCGGCATTGCTTAGTTCTCGAAAGATATTATAATAGATTCCTCCTGTATATGAAACGTTGTGGAAATCTAAGATGCATTTCAATTGTTATGACACTGCACCACATTGGTCAACAAACACTGGCTTAGTGTTATACACTACCTATGCCAGTAACTCTCTCTCTCTCTCTCTCTCTCTCTCTCTGCACTGTCGGCAATATGCTTCATGCATAGCATATTCATGATTTGTATTATGAACAGTGAATACATACTGTATTTTTAACTCGACGGAACGTGGTTCCATCCTTTTTAAATTTAAACTTTACTTATGAGACAAGGAAATAAAAGTTTAGCAACTGATATAGATGGCTCACGAAACCTATCTCATACACGCGAGATAGGACTATGAGTCAGTGGAAGGCGGGGGAGGTTGGTAGTACTACCAGGTGGGGTGTGGAGGGAGTTGGGGATCTGGGTGCGGTGTTGCCGAATATACAATTTGACCTGAAGGGTGAGGAACGCCATTTGTGTGGCGAACTGTACATACATATATATTTGCCTTAATGACCAGGGGCTTCAGCCCCAATGGTCGATAGGCAAAAATTAAAAAAAAAAAAAATGAGTTAGAACTTTGATGGATGGTTGTGGAGAGAGTGGATGTGTGCTGAGCTCTCCTCTAGTTGCAGGGCCTCCTCACTGGCATTAGTTTTCTTTTTGCGTTAGCTCCATTAAAGTTAGGTTAGTTAGTACTAATATTCCTCCCTACCCTTCCTAGTGATACAGTAGATGTCTATATCTGTTTACTAAGAATACCTTTGCTTACTCGCCAACGGAGAGTCCTTCCCCCCCACTGATCGCTCTGGGGTGTGAATCAACATGGTCGGGCCTCCCTGAAGTGGTTTGAGAGGGCAATCTTAGCCTGAGGTGTTCTGCCTCGGGTTGTTTGTTCCTTGTTTGTTTCTACTCCTTCTTCCCACTTTCCCCTTTTACGGGGAAGTGGTTACTATGGAGGATGCTCCTACTGCCTCCTCCCCCTTCAGGGGGGAAGGCGGTCCTGACTGATCCTCGACCGATCCACTGACAGACTGCTCCCAGACTAAACGGCCCCAGACACCCACCCCTCTAGACATAAATGTAAACAACGCCTCATTCGTGCAGTTAGTTCTACTCCCCTGTCCAGCCTCAATCCCTTCATCATCAAGAAGGTGATGGGTGTGCCAGTAGAACAAGTGAAAAAACTTGCTAGTGGTGACCTTCTGGTTAAGACAGTAAATTTGTGCCAGGTCAAGGCTTTGCTTAAACTGAGCAAGTTCCATTATTACGATGTTGTGACCAAGATTCCACGGTCCATGAATTCCTGCAAGTGTCTTATCACCTGCAGGGATCTTGTGGTCATGGAGGAGGATGACACTGTAAAGGAATTGGCTCAGCAAGATGTCATAGACGCCCGTTTCATAACTACATTCTCGGAAGGCAGGAGGACGAAGACCGCCACTGTTATCCTGATGTTTGGCAAAGTTTCTTTACCTTCCAACATCAGAATTGGATACGAAATTCTTAACGTAAGACCATACATCCCAAACCTCCTTCGTTGTGCCAAATGTCAGATTTAAGAATATCGCGAAAAGACTTGTCAAGCTTCGAACGTGGTATGTGGCAAGCGTGCAGCTGTAGGCCACTCTGCTGACAACTGTACATCCAAGACTGAGTGTTGCTTTCACTGCCAGGGTGCTCACTCCACTTCCTCTAGGGTTTGTCCCAAGTGGAAGGAGGAGAAAGAGGTCTGCACAGTGAAGGCGACTGAGGGCATATCCTTTTACGATGCTAGGAAGAAAGTGAAGGAGTTGCATGCAGTTCCCAAGCCTAATGTCTCCTATGCATCAGCGGTTGTGTCCCATCCCGTGATGTGCGCCATGGAGAAGCAGACTGACCTTACTTTCGCTCCTCATGCCCCACACCCTACCTCTCAATCTCGCCCTCCTGTACGCTCCAACTCTCTTACGGACATACCTGTCGCTGCTTCCTACTCTTAGGCTGCCGTTGCTCCTTTGCAGTCAGTGCAGCAAAACAGAAGTCCGATAAGATTAATTTGACCACCCTCACCAAGCCGGCATGTCCTCATGTCCTTCCCGCTCCTGGTCCAATGAGGGAGAGAAAGGTTAGCTCTTCCTCAGGGGACTCTAGGAGCCTTGTTATTGATGAAAATATGAAGGTATCAATTAGCAAGCACCAGGAAAGGTCCCCCGGTAGCCACTCGCCTGGTTGAGGGGGACATAAGAAAACTAAGCACACGGGCAACCCTCATAAATCTTAAACCGCTGCACTCACTGTGTTACAGTGGAATTGTAGGACTCTCGAGAATATATTACATTATATAGCAACCTTGCTTTCCATACACAGGCCAGACGCATTTGGTGGATCATCCTGATCCTCCACAGTTCAGACACTACCATTCATATAGAAGGTATAATGACCACAGAGTTGCCATATACACACTCAAATCACACCCACAAATGGAAGTGATTCTAAATTCTACTCTGGAAGCTGACGTGTCTATCTATCTATCTATTGCCAGACGCCTCAATCCCGTTTGGGGTGGCCACAAACAAATCGCCTCCAAGTCGCCCTGTCCCCCGCCATTTCACTGCCCTGCTCCCAACTCACACCCCCCTCTCTCATATACCTCTCCACCCCATCCCTCCATCTCATCCTCGGTCTCCCCCTCCCTCTTCCACCCTCCACCTTACTCATATACACTCTCTTTGTCAGTCTTTCACCCTCCATCCTCTCCACATGGCCAAACCACCTCAGTGTGTTCCTCACAACGCTTCCTATCACATCCACATCCACACCACAACGCTCCTTTATATCCTCATTCGTCAGCCTGTCTCTCCACGTGACTCCACAGGCTCCTCTTAAATAACTCATTTCCACTGCTCTCACTCTTGACTTGTGTCCTTCCAACAATGTCCAAGCTTCACTTCCGTATGTTAGAGTTGGTATCACAATACTGTCATGTAGTAACTTTTTTACTTCCATGCTCACTTCCCTGTTTCTTATCACTGCTTTCAAGGAACCAGCAACCTTTCTTCCCTGCTGTACCCTTTCAAGCACTTCACCCTCCAAACCTCCATCCTTACTCATCACACTACCCAAATACTTAAACGTACTCACATTTTCCAATTCCTCACCATCCAACCTCGCTGTACATTCACTGACTTCACCTCTCTCAAAGACCATCACTTTACTCTTCCCTACATTCACCTTTAGGTTCCGTTTCTTACACACTCTCCCAAACTCATCCACCAAGCCTTGCAGCTCCCCTTCGTCTTCACTCAACAACACAGTATCATCTGCAAACAACAGTACAGGGAGTTTCCAAACACTATCCTCTCTCACCAGGGCCACTCCAACATCCACTACCCTACCTTGTACCTCTTTTATTACCCCATCCATGTACAGATTGAACAACCATGGAGACATGACACATCCCTGTTTCAAACCAACTTTCAAAGAGAAAAATTCACTTAGTTCACCATCCACACGCACTGCAGCCTTCGCACCATCGTACATACTCTTCACAGCATTCAACAACTTCCCATCTACTCCATATATTCTTAACACTTTCCACAATCCTTGTCTATCCACCCTGTCATATGCTTTCTCCAAATCCATGAAAGCCGCATACAACTTCTTTCCCTTCTCTAGAAACTTTTCCACTAAAGATCTAAGAATGAATATCTGATCTACACAACCTCTTCCCTTCCTAAAGCCTCCCTGTTCTTCTCCAACTAATTTCTCTGTTCCTTCTCTAACTCTGTCTATAAGTATCCTACCATACACTTTTCCTATTATACTAAGAAGACAAATGCCCCTATGATTACCACACACTTCTTTTTCCCCTTTTCCTTTGTACAAGGGAATAATTATACCTGACTTCCAATCCTCCGGGACTCTACCTTCCTCCCAGGCCAATCTGCACATCTTCCACATCCATTCTACTACTATCTCTCCCCCATGCTTCAGCATTTCACCACACACTCCATCAATTCCTGGGGCTTTCCCCGATTTAACTTTCTTCATTGCTTCCACAACTTCTATCCTACTGATTTCTTCCTGTCTTCTCACCTCCCTAGTTCTCCCAGCCATTCCCCAGCCACTTATACTCGCATTACTTCCATCCTCTACGTTCAACAATTCCTTAAAGTGTTCTCTCCATCTGCTCACTTTTTCTCCCTTCTCCACTAGTAATCTACCATTTTTATCTTTCACTCCCCTGCTAACTTCACTTCCACCCTGTCTTACTCTTTTCACTTCTCTCCAGAACATTTTCTTACAGTCCCTCCACGTGTGCAGAGTAAAATTTAATAACATGTATCTGTCTATTTGCTCTCTGTACTGTCCTCCACATAGCCTCATTGATAGTGATGCTTTGAATTCACTATTTGAACATCTTCCAGGGAATAAGTTAGTGTTGGGCGACTTTAATGCCCATCACTATCAATGGGGTAGCTTAACTCTTATCCGCCGGTTGACGTGTATGCACGGCAGGATTCAGGGTGCACAGGGCTGCCGGCTGACTTGCTATACTGCACTCACCTTCCCACCACTGTTTGAGCACGGGACCATTTTCTATGATACCTACGGGATAGGTAGGACCCACAGGTACCCCACGGTTGCGCGGTTCAGTCTGTACTCGGCAGTGGTAGCAAGAGGAGCCATGTCATCTTCCTCGACGTCGTCCGATTCCATTCCACCGCGTGAAGGGCTGATTGCCTCATCGACCCCTGCTAAAGTCATGCCCTTTGTGCCAGGGAAAGGGCTTAGTGATAGTGCCATAGGACGTGCCCTAGACGAAACTGTGTCATCTAGAACATTTAGTGAAAGTACATTGTCTGAGGGTAAAGAGAGCTACCACATGGAGAGCGAGCTCTCTCACCCTCCATTCCCTACTCGCTCTCCAACACCAGAGAGGGCTCTTCGACTTCTACAGGAGGAAGGGAAGCCTACGAGAGCAATGAGTTTGGTGATGAGGAGGCGCTAGATGACCCAGGAGATCAGGAAAGTGGCCATGGACCTGGCGGGCATCTGGGGAAAAAACGCCGCAGAGTCATTTCCCCCACACTCTCCCCGCCTGCTCGCCGACGTATCTTCCTCCACCGTTCCCCCACACCTCAGCCTACCACTTCAAGAGCAGAATCGCCTCAACTAGGCCCTTCAGGAGTAGTATTGCCTAGACGGGAGCCACGTAGTGATACGCAGCGCCGAGCGTCTTCTATGGAAAGTTCCTCATCAGGTGAGTCATCATCCGCTTACTCCCCCACCTCAACCACCTATCCCTCTCCCTCTCCCTCTCCCTCTCCTCCCCTCCCCCCTGCCCATGGCTATGCACGTGGTCGTGCACGAGTGATGGGGAAACACAACTGCCAGAGGGCCTGCTCTACCACGTGTGGGTAGAGTGGATACATTTGTGTGGGAGGCTGGTGCCGGCTTTGAGCCGTTTGTGCCTGCATTTGATAAGGAGGGTGCAGGTGTGCAGGAGGATGCACTTCCCCCCAGGGTTTGGACTATTAGTAGTCTATTCAAGCCAATTTTCATGACTGCAATTATGCAGTACCTGGTAGATGAAATAAATTTCCACCAGGCCATGTGCGGGCGTTGGCTGGACGTACCTGCAAGCGAGAGCACGCACGTGCGTGAATGGATACCTGTTGAGGTGGGGGAGATGTTTGTGTGGCTCACCCTGACCATGCTGGTGGTGCACGTAAAAAAACATGTGCTCCATGACTATTGGTCGGTGGATGAACTCGTTGGCACACCTATCTTCGGGAAGTACATGGCCCGTGATAGGTACCTGGCAATCCTGAGGTTCCTACATTTCAATCGAAATTACGGGCCTGCACCAAACGACAGGTTATGGAAAATAAGACCAATCCTGACAATGCTGAAAGAGTCATTCTCCAGGGTTTTCCGTCCATTCCAGAAAGTGGTTATTGACGAGTCACTGGTGTTATTCAGGGGGAGGCTTGCATTTATTCAGTATGTGCCATCAAAGCGTCACAGATTTGGCCTCAAATTCTTTGTGCTTTGTGACTGTAAAACTGGATATGTGTTGGATGTAATAGTTTACTCGGCTACAGATGTTGATAAAACTAGCGATAGTCCTCATGGAATCTCTGCATCAGTAGTGAAAGTGCTGATGGAAAGGTATTTCAACAGGCACCACATTCTGTATACCGATAATTATTACACAGCCCCGGCATTGACAAAGTATTTGCCTGACCATGGTACTGGGTCCTGTGGAACTGTTAGGGCCAACAGAAAGAATTTCCCACCATATCCGGCAAATACTGAGAAAGGAGCCCTTCTGACAAAGAAGTATGGGAACATATTAGCCCTTCTCTGGCATGACAAGAGACGGGTTAACATGTTGTCTACAGTTCATTAGGGTGTGCTGGAGGAAACTGGTAAAACAGACTACAGGACCAGGGAACCCGTGGTAAAGCCAGATGCAGTCAACGATTACATCATCAACATGCGGCTGGTTGATAAATCGGACATGCAATTTGGTTAGGTCGATTGCCTACGTAAGTCCTGCAGGTGGTAAAAAGAAGGCGTTCTTACACCTTCTTGATATCGCCGTCCTGAACAGTCTCATACTGTTCAAGGAGCTTGTCAGGAAGCCTCTCTCTTTATGAGAGTTTGAGAGAGAGTTTGCATTCGAACTCCATGAGCAATATTCAACTGCTCAGGTGAAAGGTGATAGGCGTGGGACAGCAGCTCCAGGGGACAGGCTCAGCTGTGTTGAGTATTTCCGTCGGCACAAGATTGTGGAGATCAGGAGAATAGCAGCAGGTCGTCTGGCATACAGGCGGTCCCATATCTGCCGCACAACCAAACGCCGTCCCCCAGCACGAAAACGGACCTCATACCAATGCACAGAATGCAAGGTCCCCCTATGCCCCAAATGCTTCTCAGAGTATCACTCTGAGTGTGAGTACTGAGCAGGGGTGTGTGGGGAAGTGTAAATAATGTACAGTAATGCACAAGTTTGTGTATTTTCATAAATGTGTGAAAAGTGTGATAGTATGAGTGAAGTATAGTAAGTGCCAAGATGTAAGTCATTTATAATAAGTTCAGCAAGTGCAAATAAGTGATTTGTAGTAAGTGCAATACAGACATTGATACTGTGTATTGGATATTGGTCTGGAAATTATTGGAAATACTTTGCGTTTGCCTACGTGTTACCTAAAAGAAAACCACTTGTGAGCGGACCACAAAGAACAATACCTGCTTGGCTATACCTAAATTATTTCACTCGGTACTCAGGGAGATTGTGCCAAATATGAGCATCAGTGTATCTGTGATGTGAAGTACAAATAATGTTAGTTGTGTGAAACATATGATTTTCACTATAACCCTGATTAGTCCAAAGCGGTATTTACAGTACAAATAATTACCTCATACTCTACAATAATGCGTGAAAGAGCAACAACATTTACTTGTCAGAGTGTAATTACGCATAATGGTGATGTACAGTGCAGTTCTGTCATAATAAAGGAGAAATATGATTATTTACGGAAGGAGTGAGAATAGAAAAACGAGGTAAAGGAGAAATATTCCTTACGGAAGAAGTGAGTACAGAAAAACGACGATATATTTCCTTTCCCACTCACCTATGGGGCATAGAGGCTTTATGGATCAGGCGGTAAATCCTTGGGCGAGCCACATGAACCGGTTGATGACTCATTTTCATGGCGGTGAGTTAGGAGGAGCAGAAAAAACGAGTGGAATCTTCCGCATTCCTTCCAAGGACGCACTGCCATGTTACAATCACCACTCCAGGCAGTGCTGCCAACGCTAGCCGGCTGGGCCAAGGCCGCAGCCAGTGGCTCACACTCGGAGCAGCACACCAAAACATGAAAAACCACTCGTCTTCAACTCATCCTTACTCATCGACGGGACCACCTAGAGACCTCGGGATACCTTCATTCGAAAGAGGGAGAGTTGTTGAGTCTTATGAACTTTTATTTGAATCTCTAGCGATTATAGTTTGTCAGATATAAGGGTTTGAAGTAAGGGTATTTTTCCCAAAATCTCTGAAATCGCCTGTAGGGAGGTGTGTGCGGCAGCCGGGAACCCCCCTGGCGGATAAGGGTTAAGCATCGATAGTCATGGGGAGCAAGTAGCTGACCTAAAACTACAGTCCAACCTCTGTCATCTGAATGATGGTAGAGCGACTCGTGTAGATGATCATACTGGTGACTTTTTGGCTATTGACTTATTTTTGGCTTCCCCAGATATACATCAAGATTTCTCGTGGAACCCTTCTGACGATTCCTTGGGAGGTGATCATTTACCCACCTGTCTTTCTTATACACGCAACATTGCTTCGGACCCCCCACCTCCAAAGTTTAACTATAAGAAAGTAGATTGGGGATCCTTCTCAAAGATTGCCAGTTTAGATATATCTGGGGAGATCATAGATGTTAAAGTTGGAAATGTAACTAATTCCATAATACATGCGGCTGAGGCTGCTATTCCTAAGACTTCTACAGTTTATGCGAAGCATAGGGCACATTGGTGGACGCCAGATTGCCGACAAGCATCAAGGAAACGCAATAGGAGATACAGGATTTTCGATAGTCAGCCGACTGCAGAAAATTTTATTGCATACAAACAGGCATGGGCTGAGACAAGAAGAATAATAAGAAAGGCCGAACGTGACTCCTGGCAGTGAATCGAACTACTCCTCTCAGTAAAGTCTGGTCCACTACTAAAATACTAATAATAAAGGCTCATACATCCCTGTTACCACCCTGCAGGTTAATAACAAAATCTATGACGATCCCATGGACGTTGCTAACATCCTTGCCAGGAATTTCTTATGTAAGTGGCTCAGGCAATTATGATCCGCATTTCCAACATCATAAACGCATGGCTGAGCTACAGATATTAGACTTTGCCACAGAAGACGCAGACTCCCCATACAACCAAGAGCGTACGTTTGATGAACTGCTCCTTGCCCTTAACCCGCCCCATCCCGACGTTTTCTGGGCAGTGGTACGCCCCAGTCCCGACATTTTTGGACCTTTTTTTTTTTGGCTCAAACATACGCTTTTGGTGAGAAACATCGAAAATTCATACAGAAATCGCTCACCTGAGGTTTGAAATACTCGATTTAGGTACGAGTACTTCCTTACCTGACTTGGTTTTCTAACAGCCTGGCACCAAAGAAACGAGTTCTATGGGAGGGTAACTATTTTATCCACTCATAAACAGTATTTATTTATTTACTTGGTACGAATTTATATGTAGTACAAGAGTATATTGGTTTTCAAACAGTAATATAGGCATTATAAGCATTGTTTCACTCACTAACTCATCACCATTCATGACCTTTTTTTTCCCACATTACCTGATCATCATTTCTGACTGTTTCTTCCTCTAATGCTATGTAAACTTTGTCCTCCACATTGTCATCGATTGGGGAATCACTCTGGCCCTGAATGTCTTTATTGGCCAGGTCACTGGTAACAGGTGAATTGCCGAGACAATGGCGTGCAGGGGGGGGGGAGAGGTTATGCGGTGTAAGGCATTGTCCCTGCTTGGCATCTTGTAGAGGAATAGAGGAAGGTGTCCCGTGTATACGTGCCAAAAATCATTCACGAAAATTGAAAATTGTGCAAATTAGGGCCCTTGCAATGTTGCCGCATTAATTCACGTCTCCGGGACATGAGTGCACATCATGTGCGGACGTTAATTCACGTCGCCGGGACGGCGTGGGTTAAATCCTGCAAGGCACCAGCCCTGGACCAGACACCATCACGTACGGTATGATCCAGCATCTTAATCAGGACAACCTGATTAAGATGTTAGCATTGTACAATGAGATTTGGGCGTCTCGGACGTTCCCAAACTCATGGCACTTTGTGCACGTCATACCGATACCCAAAGAAGCTGGTCATCTTATGAATTCGACTTCATTTCGTCCTATTCTGTTGACTTCTTGTCTAAGTAAGGTCATGGAACAAATGGTAAACAATAGGCTTCTTTTTGTTGTAGAGTCGAAGAATTTGTTAAATGATCAACAATGTGGCTTCCGTAAATACAGAAGTAATGAATTTGGCATTTGCCAATAAAGAATTCATTATAGGGGTGTTCTTGGACATCCATAAAGCCTATGACATGACATGGTAACACGGTATACTGATGAAGCTCTATGCTTATGGTTTAAGAGGAAATTTGCCTACTTTTATTTTAAATTTCTTTAAGGGACAGGGCTCTCTCTGTCAAATGGCTCCATAACATAACATCGGATATATTTATCCAGGAAAACGGAGTGCCACAGGGAAGTGTGCTTAGTCCCACTTTTTTTAGTATTTTGATCAATGATATTCTGTCATCAGTTCCCATTCCCAGGAATCTTAAATACTCACTGTACGCTGACGATTGTGCAATATGGCACTCTTCTCATAATGCACAACTTTTGGCTGGGCGGATTCAAGCAGCCCTTGACTCCGTCCACCAATTGGCCTTGCAGTGGGGATTTAAGTTTTCCATACCCAATTGTGCCAGTGTAATTTTTACTACTCGTAACGTCCCCAATTTGCATTTATTTTTGGATAACCAAGTGCTACCTTATCAAAATTCTGTAAAGTTTTTGGACCTCCACTTTGATCGCAGATTAAATTTTGAACTTCACGTTAATAACTTGCTTGCTCATTGCGAAAAACCATTAAATGTCCTCAAGTACCTAGTGGGTACTACATGGAGTGCTGACAGAAAATCTTTATTAATGGTGTATAAGTCCCTTATCCGATCAAAGCTAGACTATTGCGCACAGGTGTATGACTCGGCATTCAACACCAGGTTGAATAGGTTGGACGTGCTGCAGAATAAATGTTTATGAATGTGTCTTGGAGCAGTCCGGTGTACCAGTGTAGCTCGTATGGAAGTGTAGCCGAATGCGCCTCCCCTTCGTATTCACCGTGATCAGCTGGCCCTTTCATATGGCCTATGAACCTCAAGGAAAAGTAATATTGGCAATGTGGCCTGTACCCCCTTGTGTCAATACCACCATCTTATGCCAGGGGTGCATCGGTCACTTGCCGTTCGCCTCCACTTACTGACTCAGGAGCTTGGTGTGGACCTCAGTCACTGTGACAAGTTGGTGTCCAAAAATATAGCACCTTGGGAGCTACCCAGCATTACATTGGATGTATCATGGCTCCCAGCACCAAAGGCCAAGGCGCCGGAGGCGGAGGTCCACCACTTGTTTCATAACATCATTGTTCGTCATTTGGGGTCCCACCAACTGTAAACCGACGGTTCCAAGTCGAGTGAATGTGTGGGTGCTAATGAATGGTCGACCGAATGTGCCTTCAGGTATTGGCTGCCGACTCATGCATCTGTGTTTACCTCTGAACTTTTTGCTATTGACAAAGCCATAGACTATGCTCTCAATTCTAGGCATGACTCATTTGTCATATTTTCGAATTCAGAATCAGCCCTTCAGGCAATTGCATCTTGCACTACGGACTTGCATGAGATCCAGGGCCGCATCGTTAATAAGTTTCATTCATGCAACAAGTCATTCACGCTGATCTGGGTGCCTGGTCATTGTCGCATCTAAGGCAATGAGCAGGCTGACTTACTTGCAAAGTCGGCTCTAGAGCCCGAGACCTGAGACGTTCCTCGTGATCTACAGTCAAGTCCCTCTCTCGGAAAGAAATCAATAAATCTTCTGCAGAAAGGTCAGTGGACCAGACTAAATATTCCAACACGTAAGCCGTACCTGGGCGAGTGGGACACTGCCAACCAACTCAGTCGCCTGGAAGAAAAAGTGTTGGCTCGTTTGCAGTTTAATGCCACCACCCTAACGCACATGAAACCTTATATGGAAAGGCGATTCCCATAGCACTGTGACATCTGTGATGTGGTGTTATCTATCAGTCATATCATCCTGCACTGCCGGCGATTTATTCATGAACGCACTTCACTTATAAATTACTGTGGCACAGCAGATGTCCCCTTCACCCTTTCCACTATCTTGGGTGATGGGGACATTGTTATGACTGATAAATTGATGGCTTTCTTGAGAGAGACCGGACTGATCAGACTGATGTGATTTTTTTACTGTATGGTTATGGTTTTTATCGACTGTAAATATGTATATATAGTACAATTAATTAGGGTTGACAGTTGATATATTTGAAGTAGTTCCTCCTCCCACTGATCTATTTTTAATATAGATGTCTCCTACCTTATGCCCCGTTCCCAACCTGACAGTCACCAGATGATAAGTGCAACTGTGCAATATAGAAAGGTATTGGGCACTTGCAGTCGATGGTGGTCTGTTGGGTGAGGTACTTCACTTTTTTGTACAAATTATGTAAATACATTACACCATCTTGTTTAAGTTGTGCTAATTAGGGCCGACAGCTGAAGTATATGGAAATGTTCCTGACTCGTCTGGTTCCCTTTCACATACTGATGTTCCCTATATTAGGTTGTGCCTCGACTGACAGTCAGCAGGTGATGAGTGCAGGTATGTAATGTGGAAAGGCATTACATATCTGCAGTCGATGGTGTTCTCTTGGTCGAGGCTTTTTTACCATTAATGTAGGTCTAGATATTTGCCTCTTAGGATTTAGTATAGGATAGCGATTTGTTTGTTAGGTGATTAGTTTTAGGGTCTTTAGGTATTTTTGTTTATAATGCAAAGTCAAAAAATATAAAAATATAAAAATTCATAAAAATAAAAAAATAATTATATATATATATATATATATATATATATATATATATATATATATATATATATATATATAATTTGCAGAGACTTCACTTCACCGAGAAGATATGTACAGTCATGCGTACTAATTTCTGCTCAGGGGTTACCCCTTCCTTCCCCCCTCTACCCTGGACAGAGGGAATGGGGGAATCGCGATCAAGTCTACCCCGCCCACAGCCCCCAACTCCCCCACCCTCCACCTCCAGCTGTCAGTTACTGATTAGATGCAAATTTTCTCATGTCCTGTAAACATGACTAAACTGTCGTCGCACACGCTTTCAAAGCCAAAATTTGGACTATATTTTTAGAATAAATTATTACCGTATTGAACTGCATTCTCAAATTGAAAATATTCACCAGTGTCGTCCAGTGTCGTCCGCTGCACAATTCTGGGTTCCAGTGCTTACCTTTTCACTTCCTCAAGCTGTCTCTCTCTCTCTCTCTCTCTCTGAATTTACTTTTCCCACTCACTCTTTCTTTTTAAATTTATATAACTTTCTCTTTGCTTCTCTCCCCCTCTCCCCTTTCTCTCTCGTTCTTTGTCTTAAGTCTTCCCCGCCTCTCACCCCTCCCCTCCCCCCACCTTAGGCCTGATCAGCAGTCAGTTATACCGTCACCGCTCCTTCGTATATCGTGTGCAGGCAACATTTATCACGCACACTTAGGTCAGATGTATGGAAAGCTATTTTATATATATATATATATATATATATATATATATATATATATATATATATATATATATATATATATAACTGTATTTCTCATTATATACCAAGTTCAAAAACAGAACACCAGACCAATATTCGTAATTTTTATTAGAGTGACCGTTCCACTTCACATAGCTGGGTAGCTGGGCTTATAAACTGCGCACACACACACACACACACACACACACACACACACACACACACACACACACACACAACTTAAATTTTGCACTGACAGCATGGCGACTACAAATATAGTCATTCTAACAACTGGATCTGCTGGCTCCAAATCTTCCCTGTCCCAGTCAAACTCCTCCATTTCAACTTGGCACATAATGAGAAATACAATTATATATATACATATATATATATATATATATATATATATATATATATATATATATATATATATATAAACTAGCTTTCCATACATCTGACCTAAGTGTGTGTGATAAATGTTGCCTGCACAAGATATACGAAGGAGCGGTAACGGTATAACTGACTGCTGATCAGGCCTAAGGCGTGGGGAGGGGAGGGGTGAGAGGCGGGGAAACTTAAGACAAAGAACGAGAGAGAGGGAGAGGGGGAGATAAGCAAAGAGAAAGTTATATAAATTTAAAAAGAATGAGTGAGTGGGAAAAGTAAATTCAGAGAGAGAGAGAGAGAGAGAGAGAGAGAGAGAGAGAGAGAGAGACAGCTGGGGGAAGTGAAAAGGTAAGCACTGGAACCCAGAATTGTGCAGCGGACGACACTGGATTTGAGAATGCAGTTCAATACGGTAATAATTTATTCTAAAAATATAGTACATATCTTGGCCGTTGAAAGCGTGTGCGACGACAGTTTAGTCATGTTTACAGGACATGAGAAAATTTGCGTCTAATCAGTAACTGGCAGCTGGAGGTGGAGGGTGGGGGAGTTGGGGGCAGAAGGCGGGGTAGACTTGATCGCGATTCCCCCTTTCCCTCTGTCCAGGGTAGAAGGGGGAAGAAAGGGGTAACTCCTGAGCAGAAATTAGTATGCGTGACTGTACTGTATGCAAACTAACCACAGGAGAAATGAAAGGAGCGACAGGGAGTACTTTCGTATATTACATCTTCAGACAGAGTGAGGCAGAAACGTAAAGGGTGTACATTCGTGGCCATAAATAAATAATCACCTATCATCCTGTACCCTATGCCTCAGACTGGCTCCTTAATGCGCGGCAACTCACACTGGAGTAAGGGGGGCTGAGAGGGAGGAGCCAGAGAGAGAAGGGAAGGTGGATGGAGGGACGAGCGATGGTGCTCAGGTGGAGTGAGGAAGGGTAGGTAGGGAAGGGAGAATTAAATGCGAAGTTGTGGCCACACAATTCGTCTAGTCTCTTTCATTCAGGGCATCATATAAAGGAGTTACTATTCCGTAGATAAAGCTGCGTTACACCTTGTTTAGCGGCGTCAGATAAGAAGCTTTAGTTAGGTGATGATATCAAGGACTGGCTCGTGAGAGAAATATACTGACGTGACATCAAACATTTGTGCAAAGCCAGATATTTGTGTTTATTCGTGTATTTTGATTTAAGACGCAGAATGGAATGTGGATGGCTTTGATTTTCATAATGTTTGTGTAAGAATCGTCCTCTGCCCTTACATGACATGGCTGTGTCCACAGTAAATATGATCACCTTCGCGGTATGCACTCCCTCTATTCAGTCACCATCATGTAACTTCAGTAATTATTTAATGCCATCTCTATATGAAAAGGCTATTTAAAATAAATGCGCATAAAGGTAAATAAATTGGATGTCTGTGCTCATGGATGGATATCGTTAATGGTATCTCTCATTACCTGTTAGAGGGAAAATGAAACAAAATCCTACCCAAACTCCCCAAATATATCTGAGTCAATGTTTACCGACACTGGTCAAGCCAAAGCAACCAGGAAAGCCTTATTAAGTAGTCCAGTGGCCACATGCCTTAAAAACCTCATGCAGGCTTCGCGGCATCGGGGAAACAATGTTGTTGATGGTTTGCTGGTTTCGTCTGAACAGCTCCCACTCGTCTTTGGTGTGCTGGAGGAGGCGGGCCCAAGTCCTGTCGTTCTCTGGCTTCCACGCGTAAAGTGACCAGATTTATTGGAGCTAAAAGCGGGACATCGTCACGTGTGTGTGTGTGTGTGTGGAGAGAGAGAGAGAGAGAGAGAGAGAGACTGACTTAATTGTGAGTGACAGCAACGGCTGCTACGCAACATCTCACCCTGAGGCTGCTAATTAAGCACTAATGTCTCAAACGAACTCCAGTGACCAATATACAGTACGGTACGGTGAATGGGCTGACCATAGTCACCAGTTAGTATTACCGATTTTATATTAACAATTCGGTATTTCATTTGGTTTGGATTAGGCATAATTATACTAATTCATCATAATTTCATAAATGAAGGTCATATCATATGTAATGTATTAGTAATATTCTAAAAGCGGGATATTTTAGAAAATGTGCACAAAAAGCAGGACATTTTATTCACAGTTAAAAAAGCGGGAGAGATTAAAAAAAAAAAAAAAAAAAAAACGCGAGACTGTCCCGGCTAAAGCGCGACTCTGGTCGTCTTATCCACGTGTTGATAAGCTGGGCAGAACTCAATCTCCATGGCTCTGCACTAATATTTGATCCATCACGTCAGTATACTTCTCTCACGAGCCAGTCCTTGATATTACCACCTACTTAAAGCTTGTTATCTGACACCGCTATAAAAGGTGTAATGCAGCTTTATCTACCGAATAACTCCTTTATATGATGCCCTGAATGAAAGAAAACAGTCAAATTATGTGGCCACAACTTCACATTTCATTCTCCCTCCCCTATCTACCCTCCCTCCCCTCCCTCACTCCACCCAAGCACCATCGCTCGTCCCCCACCCACCTGCCCGTCTCTCTCTGGCCCCTCCCTCTCAGCCCCTCTTACCCCGGTGTGACTTGCCGCGCGTAAGGGAGCCAGCCCGAGGCACAGGGTACAGGAGTACAGGTGATTATTTATGGCCACACTGTACTGTATGTGTGCATGAAAGTGTGTTTGGTTATATGTATGGATGTGTGTGTGTGTGTGTGTGTGTGTGTGTGTGTGTGTATATATATATATATATATATATATATATATATATATATATATAGATATGGCCTTAATGACCAGGGGCTTCAGCCCCAATGGTCGATAGGCCTAAATTAAACACACACACACACACGCACACACACATACAGTTAGTTAACAGCTTGGGTTAGACCGGTGTGTTGGACTGCTCTGTTCTGGGGATATTGGTATAATAATGTAGTTTATCTGCCACACGTGAGTTAATGTTTATTGTCATCACATGATAGATTTATTAGGTTGTTATTTTGAGATTGCTATTATTTATAAGAATTGTTGATTTAGAATCACTGTTATTGCCCTAGCTAATGTCACATGTTTTATTTGTGTCAAGAGTCCGTCTTAATTTTTAAGCCAGGTCTTTATTGCAACCCTCAGTGGTTTTACAACCCAAGGGCTAGTTTGTGTTCTGGTTTATATTTATTATTAACATTTGGAACTTTAGGATAACTAATGCAAGAGCTAGTTTGACAATCTTGTTCGAACCTGTTTGATTTTGTTCTTGTAGCTTTAAGTTAGTTTTAAGTAAATTTATTTAAGTATTTTTAATTGCCTATGTCACTCCCCTTTATTCGTCATTGGTATATGTATGTTTTACACTTGAATACTATTTTCCCCCTTTTTAAGATTACGACTTCGTGTGGCTAGGCGCAACTTAGTATTCTAAAATTTCCGTTGCGCACTTTACAAGAAACCAGATAGTTCTTTAGTCCCAGTATGTCGTAATAGATACAGTAGATAGAAAGACAGATAGATAGATAGTTAGGTAGATATATCTATATATATACAGTGTATAGATAGACAGATCTATATATATCTATATCTATCTGTCTATAGATAGATAGATAGATAGATATAGATATAGATATAGATCTATCTATCTATCTATATAGATATTGATAGGTAGATAGATAGATACATTTCTGCACTATCAGTCAATGATTTTTGTACAATATAATGGAAAACAGGCAGAGTACAGAATGGGCTAGATTATGTCCGAGAAATGTTAAACTAGATGCAGGAAGAGATCATAAAAATAACACATGCTGCAGTGTAACAATGAAAACTAAGCCAATAATTGTGTACATTTACCATTTATTTTGTGGCTATAACAGCACCATGGAAGAAGAAAAAATAAGAGCTCGTGGTTGAACAACAGGAAAAGGCAGGACAGTTTAGCTGCCTGCTAGCACTAAACCAGCCAAGCTGGCAACAATTAATAGCTGACGAAAACAACGAAGGCCTCTCTCTCCCTCTCTTCTTTAGAGTTTAATGGTATATTAAATTTTTCGAGAAAAAGTGATGGAAGATGAATTTCCGGACTTTGGGGGAATTTTTAAAACTCCACCTGAACAAAGATTTTGACAGCTAAATGCCGGACATGTCCGGGAAAATCTGGACGTATGGCAACCCTATCCTACCACCTGATCTCATAGTTCCCATTGGCCAGGTCCCTTTTAGGCTACGTCATAAGAGAGGCTATGATACCTACTGCTAGTTCTGGTAGCCTCTGTACCATCGACAGCCGTAGGACGTTATGCGACATTTTCCGTTATTGCTGTTCAACAGCCATTGGTCTTAAGGGGTTAAAGAGAAAGGCTGATATACAACGCCAGATATAACAAGAAAAATATAACACAATCAGAAAGAAGAGCTGATTTGGAAAGGTGCTTCTACTGCATACAGTAGGGTGTATGTTTCCTTACTGAATATACACCTCAAATTATGCACTTCATACTGCATTTCGTCTTCAGTCTGGCAATTATGAAACAACTGTCAAGAAAATATATTGTTGAGAAGCGGGATTTGCTAGTTAGGTAGTTATGAAAGGTTCTCATTACTTCTTGTTGTTTTTCCGTTACATGTCAGAGTTGCCAGTTAGCCTGCTATTTGTGAGTGGAGGTATTTTGTAAAGTTATGCATTAACCCGAGGCCTCCTGATAACGTAAGGATATGTTGCAACATTTTGTCACGGTGAATCCCGATGATGTATCCATACATTTTGCAATTGCAAGGTCTGTCATTTCCACAATTTTCAAATTTTGCACGTGATTTTTGGCACGTAGACACGGGACACCTTCCTCTACCTGCCGCCAGCTGGGGACAATGCCTTACCCCACGTGACCTCCCCCCTCCCCGCATGCTATTATTTCGGCAACTCACCTGTTGGCAGTGACCTGGCCAGTAAAGACATGTCACACCACGATACAAAACTCAAGGCGAGAGTGATTCCCCAGTCGATGACAATGTGGAGGACAAATATTACATGGTGCCAGAGGAAAAAACGAGCAGAAGTGATCAGAGGTAACGTCACCAAGGAAGGTGCTGTATGTTGATGTGTTCAGTGAATGAAACAACGCTTATAGTGTTTATATTATTGTGTGAAAACCAATATATTCTTGTACTACATATAATTTAGTACCAAATGCACAAATATCTACCTATTCTGAGTGGTTTGCAATTGCTACATAGAAAACGCAACACTTGCAGCATGGCTCCAGAGAACACGGTACCAGGTGTTTAAAGGGTCACCTGTTTAGACCAATTCTGAGCTCAGGTGAGCACTTTTGGGGGCATTTTTCAATGTGTCTCATAAAAAGCGGAGGTTTTAGCCTTTTTTTTTTTTTTAATCTGCCGGGATCAGGGGGGAGGGGGATCAGTGGTGAAAAATCTGTCGGAACTCGGCGGGTTAAATTTCATGCACTTTTTCTCTAAAATCTATTTTTATCCATCTATTTATCTATTGCCAGATGCCTTAATTTCGTAAGGGGTGGCCACAAACAAATCGCCTCCATGTCACCCAGTCTCTCGCCATTTCACTCCCTGCACCCAGCTTACACCCCCCCCCTCTCATATACCTTTCCACTCTATCCCTCCATCTCATCCTTGGCCTCCCCCTCCATCTCCCCCCCTCCACCTCACTCATACTCTCCTCGTCAGTCTCTAACTCTCCCTCCTCTCCCCATAGCCAAACCACCTCAGTGTGTTTCTCCTATAGCTTCCTATCACATCCACATCCACACCACAACGCTCCTTCACTTCCTTATTTGTCAGTCTGTCCCTCCATGTGACTCCACATGCTCCTCTCAAATAACTCGTATCCACTGCTCTCACTCTTGACTTCTGTTCCTCCAACAAGGTCCAAGGTTCACTTCCATACGTTAGAGTTGGTATCACAATACTGTCATGTCGTAATTTTTTCACATCCATGCTCACTTCCTTGTTTCTTATCACTCTTTTCAGGGAACCATCAACCTTTCTCTTTGTTGTACACTTTCAAGCCCTTCACCCTCCAAATTTCCGTCCTTACTCATCACACTACCCAAATACCTAAATACACTCACATTTTCCATTTCCTTCTCATCCAACCTCACTGTACAGTGTACAATCACTGACTTCATTTCTCTCGAAGACCATAACTTTACTCTTCCCGACATTCACGTTTAGATTTTGTTTCTTACACATTCTCCCAGACTCATCCACACAGCCTTGTAGCTCCCCTTCGTTTTCACTTAACAACACAGTATCTGCAAACAACAGTGCAGGGAGTTTCCAAATGCTGCCCTTTCTCATTAGGGCCACTCCAACATCCACTGTCCTACCTTGTATCTCTTTTATAACCCCTTCCAAATACTGACTGAACAATCATGGAGACATGACACATCACTGTTTCAATCCAACATTCAAATAGAAAAATTCACTCAGTTCACTACCCACACGCACTGCAGCCTTAGCACCCTCGTACATATTCTTCATAGCATTCAACAACTTCCCATCTACTCCATGTATTCCTAACACTATCCACAATCTTTGTCTATCCACCCTGTAGTATGCTTTCTCCAAATCCATGAAGGCCACATACAACTTCTTTCTACTTTCTAGAAACTTCCAATAAAGCTCTAAGAATGAATATCTGATCTACACAACCTCTTCCCATCCTAAAACCTCCCTGTTCTTCTCCAACTAATTCCTCTGTTATTTCCCAAACTCTGTCAGTAAGCATTCTGCCATATACTTTTCCTGTTACACTAAAAAGATAAATGCCCCTATGATTACAGTACCACACATTTCTTTTTCCCCTTTTCCTTTGTACAAGCGAATAATTATACCTGACTTCTAATCTTCCAGAACTCTACCTTCCTCCCAGGCAAATCCGAACATCTTCCACATCCATTCTACTACTATCTCTCCCCCATGCATCAGCATTTCACCACATACTCCCTCAATTCCTCAGGCTTTCCCCATTTTGACTTTCTTCATTGCTTCCACAACTACCATCCTACTGATTTCTTTCTCTCTTCTCATATCCCTCCTTCTCCCAGCGATTCCCTAGCATTACTTTCATTCTCTGTGTTCAACAATTCCTTAAAGTATGCTCTCCATCTGCTCATTTTTTCTCCCTTCTCCACTAGTAATCTACCATTTTTATCTTTCACTCCCCGACTTAACTTTATTGCCACCCTAACTCTCTTTACCTCTTTCCAGAACATTTTCTTACATTCTTTCCGCTTTACACTCAAATTCCTTCCAAATTCCTCATCCACTCTCTTCTTACTCATTCTCTTATTAATCTTTTCATCTCTGTCTTCCTCTCTACATATAACTCTCTCTTCAGTCTCTCAACTTCTTCCATGCCGCTGTTTCTCATCCACTCATTATATTGTTCTTCTTTTGTGCCACAGCTTGCCTCACCTCATTCCACCATACTGTTCCCTGCACCCATTTTTCTTCTTCTCTTCACCCCACACACCACCTCACATGCTGCACATATCTCTTCTGCGAATGTCTTGTACACACCTTCCAATCCCTCATCTGTTCCAGTCCATATTTTCCCAATCGCTCCTCCACTTCTCTCTTATATTCTGCCTCTTTTTTTCCTGTTGCACCTTTCCACTCTCCTTGCATATACTGCTTCCTCCTGTCCTTCCTTTCTATTTCTTCATTTCAGCTGGACCTTGATTCTGACCACAACAAGTGGTGGTCAGAAATTCCCCCCCCCCCAACCCTTATACGCTTTTGCATCCATTACACACCATCGCATCCTTTCATCCACACACACATAATCAATCATTGCCTTCCATTCACTCAGTTCACCACGCACCCTTCTCATCATTCGCAACATATACCTATGGATCATTTTGTGTCTCAAGAGGGTATTGGTTACCACCAACCCTCTCTTGGCACAAATATCCACTAAAGCACTGCCATTCTCATCTATCTCAGCAGGCACACCCCACTCACCAACCACTCCATCCAGCTTCACATTCCCTACTTTACCATTCATATCGTCAATCAAAAACATTCCCTACTTTACCATTCATATCGCCAATCAAAAACATTCCCTACTTTACCATTTGTATCGCCAGTCAAAAACACTGTCATTCCTTTCAAACCTTTCCACCCACACTTCCACATTTGTCCAGAACTCTTCTCTCACTCTGCTTGCACGATGTTGCGTTGGCACATACATGCACACAATCGCCCACATTTGTAATCCAACCTTCAATCTTAACCACACAATCCTTGATCCAACCGATCCATACTTTCTTATACCCTCCCTCCATTTGTTACTCTCCACAATACACACTCCTTCTTTTGCCCTCTCATTCTCACCTACCCTCACACATGTACCCCATCCATATTCCCATTCTCTCACACTCTCACCTCACCATTTCGTTTCAGTTAATCCACATACATCCACTTTCGCACCCTCAAGCACCTGGAAAATCTCTCTTTCACCTCATCGTTTGCACCCCTTACATTCCAAGCCACCATCTGTATCATGTCCTTTGTTTGGTCCTTAGTCGTCACCTTTTGGTCAGTCCTGGTCCGAGATTCTTGTTCATATTTTTCGTTTTATTTGTGACTGTTAAACCATATAATTTTATTTCATTTTGTATGCTAAAGCATTTAGTGTGTTATGTCATGGAAGAAATCTCTGTATATTTTTTATGTCTCCGAGCTTGTAACTTTCTTCTCCGAGAACGCAGTAGAAGTTTCTTGTATATAGAAAGCTTATGTAAGAGGAGTTCTCAGCTCAGTCTGAGTTTAGTTCAGTGTCAGTGCAGCGAAGATTGTATAGCTCCAGTACTTGTGAAAACAGTGAAGTGTAGTTGGCAAGTATTAAGTGTAATTATCTGGTAAATAAAGACAACGAACGTGAGAAGCCCGTGTTTGTTTATGATGCCTGAGCTGATATTTACCATACATTGAAAGGCAGACCCTACGAAGAACGACACACTGGGTGACGTCCTTCCTATACTGAACTACTGCTGTTGGAGCCTGTGGCAGTGTGGAACAGGGACATAACAAGTGGTGTCAGGAGTGGAATAGAAAGTGCTGTAGTGAGTATAATCTTCGATATGGAAGCAGAAGGCATACAAACGAGAAGACAGGCTAGGCAGGAGGTGTCATTGGCTGCAATTATGAAGTTTATACAAGCACAAAGTGAACAATTATGAGCACAGATTGTAGGGCAGAAAGAGCTCAAGAAAGACGTTAGTGAACAACCACAAGCACAGAGTGAAGGGCAGAAAGAAATCAAACAATTGCAAGCACAGAGTGAACATCTAGGGGTACAAAGTGAAGAACAAAAAGAACGATATGAACAGCCTGAAGAGGCATTACAGGAGCAACAAAGGGAATTACAACTGAGGATACAAGAACAGCTATATGCTTTCATGGGGGAAATGAAGGAAAAACAGCAACAGTTTAAGGAGGAAGTAGCTTCCAAGCTAGAGCAGCAGAAGTACAAGGTAAACAGTTAAAGCATGTAGATGACCACTTGAAGCATGTAGATGACAATTTGAAGATAGAGAACTAACGCTATATAGAAATGTTGCACTGCTAAGCCTGAGATTAGTGTACAGGGAGCATATATAAAAAAAAATGGATAGTGTATGGTAAATCTTGACGAATTCCAAGCATCTAAAGGTAGCATTACGGGTTGAATAATCAGAATGTAGTAGTTTTGAGTCCTGGACTTAATTATGATGCCCCAGATTTTAGGCCTCAAACCAGTGGAGTGCATGGCTATAAAAGGGATCCAATTAACCCGTGGATTGTGCAATTACCTTTTTTTACCCCACCCCGTGGTGCGCAAAAAAAAAAAAAAAATTTTTTGTTTTGTTTATAATAAACTTGAAGATAAACATCCAGGGTATCATCTGGTGAAAAGAAAAAAAAAACAAATATATATATATATATATATATATATATATATATATATATATATATATATATATATATATATATATACAGTATAGCACCATGCGTAAGTTTGCGTAGGGGTCAAGTTGTTTACGGTTATGCTTGACCAGCACCAAGACCAGTAAGACTGCCAGGTTACGCCATACAAGGGCAAATTTGTGTCCAGCTCGCGCACACCGTAACGGTGTGGACACACCTTAGAAGAGGTTGCCAGACAATGATAAACAGTGATAAAATGTTTCATCTTATGTTCTGTGATAGCATTACTGTGCGTGGCTGTGCATGTATATATTTGCGAAGTATTACATCTCAATATAATGAATAATCAATCATGCATTCATTTAGCAAAATTTGACAAAAAACAACAACAACAACAACTGGTCAAGTGTGTTTCTAATGTTCATATTTTTCCACAATATAAACTGTTCCATCTCCCGTCCATTTCAAGGCAATTTTAAATGATGAAGCTTAGCAATCACCTTTACTGTTCGACCTGATGTGCATTCCAGTAGGTATTTACATACAGTAGGATTAAATTGATTTGGGGTGTTCAGTATTCTGGAAATGTTTGGCAACTATCCCCCACTTTTCCTTCCTCTACTCCCTTTCTCTCCCGTCTTTCCCCTTTTCTCTCAGGTCTCTGTTTAATGAGACAAATTATATACCCTAACTTCAGCGTCCATGCTCCAGTTAATTATATTAAAACGTGGAACACATGATTGTTCAAGGAAGTGAAGGGAGGTGAAAGTATTCTGAGAGCATTAAAAAGAGTTACATTAAGTCATCACCATCATATTCTCATTATACTTTAACTAACACCACTACCCCTTTCACTCCACAGTCTCTTTCTAATCTTGGAATATTCATCTGATGATAACTACAACAAAATAATGAGCCGACATAGTACTGAACAGATAAAAAGAAAAAAAATAGTCACAGTATGTCTGCCTCAAGCCTACCTCTCTTCCATAGCTGTCACAAGAGCAGCTTCCTCCACTCACCTCCCAGCAGAGGGTGGGGGTGAAAGGGGGGAGTGAAGAGAAAAATAGGAGGAGACAGTCCTCCACACCGTGACGTCACCACATCTGCGTAGTAGCCTACCACTGGTTGAAGAGACATGGTAGTCTTATTGGCCTTGGCCAGCACAGCCTGAGCTGTGGCTCACTACGCAGTGCTACCCAGCCTGAGCTGTGGCTCACAACGCAATGCTACCCAGCCTGAGCTGTGGCTTGCAGTCCATGGGTTAAAAAAAAAAAAAAAAAAAAAAATTTGATGACAAAGTATCTTCTGAAGTTTACCGTGTGCAGTTTGAGTTACTTGCTGATCAAAATGGTTGGGATAATAGGAAGAGGGCATTGCAGCTTGCTATTAGCCTTAAGGGTGCCGCAGTGGAGATTCCTCTCAGTAGAGGAGAGGAACAGTTATCAGTCCTTAGTAGACGTACTGGAGTGCAGATATGGGACCATGTACCAGACTGAGGTTTGCAGAGCAAGATTCTGGAGCCATGTACGGGCTCGAAGCAAATCCCTTCAGCAGCTGGCTCATGACCTGAAGAGTATGGCACAAGGCATACCATGGAGCAGCACCTAACCTGGTGGCTATTCTTCTGAGGGACCAGATCATCAATGCTCTTGATGGAGCTGAAAATGCATGTGAAGCAGGCTCAACTAAGAAGCATGCAAGGAGCACTAGCCAGGGCTCTAGAATTTGTGTCCAACGTTAGGTCCAGTACGTCCACTTTTCAGGCACGTTGTAGTGCGGGCTTCAAGACAAGAAAGGGGCAGGTACCTGAAACGGAAAAATCTGAAGGAAGTTGCTGGTACTGTGAAAAGCCAGGACATAGGAAAGAGAACTGCTACAAGTGGAAGAGGGAACAGAAGACCGGAGGATGTTGCTGGTTCTGTGGGAAGCCAGGACACAAGTAGGAGAATTGTTACATATGGAAGAAGGAGCAAGAACAGAGCAGTGCAGGGAAATGGGACATGTGGAAAGGTGGGACACTTCATTTCTGAGGGTCCAAAGCAGGAAAAAGGGGACAAAAAGAAGGCTGCAGAAGACAGGAGAGAAGCAGAAAACTAGTAAAAGCTGGTGTCAAGAGGCAACCACCAGCCGGCTTTTCCCAAGTAGCCCCACCACCGAGAAAATGCAAGAGAACCGTAACTGACAGCATGCGAGTAGACAGAAGAATAACAAGAGGTGTTCCCTTGTGAATGATTCAGCTTCAGAGCACAGTTTTGTGAAGCCTAATTTGTTACATCATCAGTACCTGCCTGAGTCATCAGAACAACTGTGTGGCATAACTGGACACCACATAGAACTGAGGGGACCCTTGGATGTCCGGATTGATGTGGCTAGGCAAGAGGCTACACTTCCCATCTACGTGGCAGACATGGAGGATCCTTGCCTTCTTGGTCTGGAGTCTGGACTATCTGCTGTTCATGAGACGTGAGCTGGACTTCTGCTTCATGAAGCTGAAAGTTCGAGGAAAGACGGTTCCCGTCATGGCAGTAAGAAGTACCAGTTCTGGTGGGGAGGTGAGGGCACTCCGCACTACAGTGAAACCCCCAAGATCAGAACTATTGCTCCAGTGTAAGGTGAGTGGCTCTTTTGACAGCTGTCTAAGGGTAATGGAGTCTGATGTACAGTGCAAGATGAAGGCTGGAGTGGTGGTGGGGAGAACTTTGGTGGAAACAGGTGCAGGTGAAGCGCCGGTTGTGGTGGTCAGTTTCTCCCGTGAGCCACAGTATATCAATTAGTGAGAAATGCAGCATTGGGACTGTGCCAGATGGTGGACCCTAAGTGGCATCAGCGAAAGGCCTGTAAAAGGCGTGTTATCAAAGTTTGGAAGTCTGCCAACCCACTTACAAGACCTATTTTCAAGGATTTGCCAAAGCATGGATGATTCACAAGTGCTGCCATTAAGGCGCCTGCTAGTGAAGTCTGCTGATGTCTTTTCCATTGGCGACTTAGACCAGGGGTGCACTAATCTGGTGAAGCATTGTATAGACACTGGGGATCACCACCCGATTAAACAGTCAGTGCAGAGGATTGCACCAGCCCAACGACAAGAAATGGAGAAGGTGATGAAGAATCTTGAAAGTCAGAGAGTGATAGAATAGCCCAGCAGTTCTTGGGCATCAGCAGTTGTTCTAGTAAGGAAGAAGGACGGCTCTTTAAGGTGCTGTGTGGATTGTTGAGCATTGAATGAAGTGACAATGAAGGATGAATACTCCTTGCCAAGAAATGATGACACATTGGATGCTCTCTCAGATGCCTTGTGGTTCTCCACCCTTGACATGAAAGCAGGATATCACCAGGTCAAGGTTGCAGAGAACAAGGAGGAAACAGCCTTTTCAAATGGGTGGGGTTTATGGCAGTATAAAGCAATGCCATTTGGTCAATGTAATTCCTCCCTGCTACTTTTGACCATCTCATAGATCATGTACTGGAAGGCCTGCACTGACAGGCAGCTCTCATCTATCTGGACGATGTATTTGTGTTTAGACAGACTTTTGACCAGGAATTGGAGAGGCTGTCGAAGGTGTTCAGCAGAATCTGAGCAACACATCTCAAGCTGAACCCCAAGAAGTGCTACTTGTCCCAGAAGGAAGTGACGTACCTGGGACATGTTGCAGGCGAGGGCGGCATCCGTACTGATCGAGAAGGAGTGACAGCTGTGAAAAACTGGCCGATTCCAACTTGTGTGGTTAGGAGCTACGGAGTTTCCTGGGTTTGTGTACCTCCTACCAGCGTTTTGTTAAGAACTTTGCAATGACAGCTGCACCTCTACACAAGTTGTTCGGGAAGAGGCAGAAATTTATGTGGACTACAGTGATTCAGAAGGCCTTTGATGAACTCAAGCATGCGTTGGCAACCTCTCCAGTATTGCCATACCCAGATCAAAGTCAGCCATTCTTCCTGGACTGTGATGCTAGTGACTATGGTATTGGTGGAGTCCTGTTGCAGAAGAAGTATGTGGTGGCATATTGCAGCAAGAAGGTCAGCCCACCAGAGTGGAACTACTGTGTGACCCGTAAAAAGCTCTTGGCAATGATGAAGAGCCTTAATTTCTTCCATCCCTACTTGTATGGGTCCTACTTCATCATCAGGATGGAACATGCAGCACTCAGGTGGCTGAAGATGTTAAAGAATCTGGAAGGACAACGGGCACACTGGATAGGGAAGCTGGACCAGCACTGCTATGAGGTGCAGCACCATCCTGGGCAGGTACATGGCAATGCTGACAGCCTAACTCGTCGGCCTTGAGACCCAGAGTCCCAGCAGTGTAGTAAAAAACAAAAAGGTAGCAAGAAATGCAGTCATATTTCAGTGACAGGGCCAGCATCAGATGGAGACGACTTGAAGAGAATGCAGATGGAGGATCCAGATTTACAACCAGTGCTGCAGAGGAGTACAGTGTGACCATCCTGGGAAGAGGTTTCCAGATTCAGCCCTGCAACTAAGAGCTGCTGGAGTCAGTGGGACCTTCTTTGTTTGAGCAACAGACTACTAGAGCATCAGTGGGAGACACCCGATTGCTTTAGCAAGTACTGGCTACTGGTGGTTCTGGAGAAGCTTATGTCCCATAATCAAATCACTAGTGGGCACCTGGGAGTGAAGAAAACTCTAATTCAGCTGTGACAGATGTTCTACTGGACAAGCATTAGGCAGGATGTTGAAGAGTGGTGTCAGGCCTGTGATGTATGCTGTGCCAAGAAGGGACCCAAGAAACGTGGTTGTGCCAGTCATTAGCTGTACCAAGTGGGTGCACCAATGGAAAGATTTGGGTTGGACTTTGCTGGACAACTGCCACTCACTGAAAGAGGAAACTAGTATTTATGTGTGTCGCCGTGGACTACTTCACAAAGTGATGAGAAGCCTATGCCATCCCCTATCAAGGAGCTGCGACTGTTGCTAAGGTCTTGGCTGACTAGCTTTTCTGTCGTTCTGGGATGCCACAAGAGCTACAGTACATTCAGACCAGGGTAGAAACTTTGAGTCTGCTGTGTTCCGTGTGTGCTGCAAGTTACTAAGGATCAAGAAGACCAGGACGACCCCACCAAGGCCACAGTCAGACGGAATGATGGAAAAATTCAACTGGACCCTGGGAAAAGAACTGGCTGAGTACTGCATAGAGGGACAGATTGAATGGGACCAGACATTACCTACATTGCTGATTGCATATCAGTGCTGCATCTCATGAGTCTACTGGCTACACCCCTGCAAAATTGATGCTGGGCCACGAGTTATGTTTACCTGTTGACTTGTTAATGGGAAGACCACGTGGTGAAGAGCTGCCTACAGACACCTCCAGCTATGTGAAGTATCTTCAGGAAAGGTTGACTGAGGTACACTCGGCAAGAGTTCCAACTGGGCCACCTGGTTACAGGGTTTGGCTAAAGTGGCACCAGCGCGCACCCGTGTGTTCGTGTGTACTGTACATATCCGACAATTTTTCGAATCGCTAAGCTTCATCCTCCGAATTACATTATGTGGCCATTGCATTATGCTGTGATATAGGCTAATAAATATTATGTGATTGTTTGGGATAATGGACTGTGCACTATACTATTTATAAAGTCTGAGTTATATAAGTAATTCTCTTGCCTTGTAACGTGAACCACGATACAGGTTGAGTTGTGGTTCAGAAACTGAGGGCAAGTTCATCCACAAATGTCGTGATGTAGGGGAAAGGGGGGAGTATGGAAGTGAGTGACAAACAGTTAAACATTCTTAGTCATTACAGTATAGTTATTAAGGCGTCAACGATATCCTGTATCCTAAATAGTAATAAACCTATTTATTTTTAGTATCTTTATGTAGACCCAATTACACACTTTACACGAAACATGGGATACCCCCTCCCTCGTTAACGGAAAACATGGAGCCTGCTCCACCAACTCGACTCTCTCTCTCTCTCTCTCTCTCTCTCTCTCTCTCTCTCTCTCTCTCTCTCTCTCTCTCTCTCTCTCTCTCTCTCTCTCCTCAGCTGGCTATCAGTATACACACACACATATTATCAGTTTGTGCTAATGGGTAATGACGTTGCATTGAATACGTTTGCCTAAAATTTATTACTGTGTCAAAATACAAGTGCAATACATAACCACCTCACATTACGGATAAAGTTAACCAATAATTAATACTTATTTGCATGTCTATGTTTCAGTAAGTCATGTGGTAGCCATACCCACAGTGATATTTTCGTTAATGTTAAAGGTTATCATGTGCTCAGTGGCGGATACCAGTTAGAGGGAAGGTGGCCGATGACACCACCAATCCTCATAGCTACTCTAGTGAGTTGTAGTGTCACTGCAGAGGTTCCTGTTCCACCAGTTACAATATGTCAATAATTAAAGTTAACATACTGATGAGCAGCCATTTCTAATGAAAAAGAGAAACAGCCTATATGGAACTCTCAAAGTACATTATGGAGCATATTGTGGGAGCCTTGCAGCTCTCACGCACCCTTCACAGTCTTGGTCCGTTTGTTTTATAGTATTGCCAGCCTAACAGTGTGCACTGTTAATGAACATGCTATTGATGTTAGTTCTGTATCCTTATTCGCATTTGGAACAACAGTATTCAAAGCAGGATTTCATTCAGTACACAGAATGCCAAATACAGTATGTGTGTGTGCGTGTGGGTGTGGGTGTGGGACAATACGTGTGGTGGAGGTGGGGGGAGTATTAGTATGAAAAGTGGGTCATACTGGTACTGTAATATGGGTGTGTGCATATGTGGCTAAGGACCTCCAAGACTGAAATGTAATCTTTGCCTCACACACCTCAGTATTTATTAGGTTCTATTAATAACTTTGTAGCATGTTACATTATTATATTACATATGATTATGTTTTGGGGATGAAACCTGAAACACCATATAAAGACAAACACTGAATTATTAGAACATTACATTATATGTGGCAAACTACATGAATAACAATATTTCGGGAAGAAATATTACCTTATTATCCGTTTAAATAAGTTGTAGGTGCAGCGTTTCTTAATCTTAGATTATTGAATTTTCTTTGATCAGTAAGTTACGTTATACTGTAGCTTTGAGTTAAGTAATATGTTATATATTGTATTATAAGGGATGTCATGGTGGACATTCATTTAATAGTACATCGAGTAGACAGCAAGTGCAGTTGTTTGTAGTTATTGATTACACACCACCAACTTATTCCTGAGTAATTTTTAAAAAATCTTTACCATGATTGGAAACCAGCACCTTAGGCATGTCAGCAGGGGCCGAGATGTCTAGCTAGTTGGTAAAATGTCTAGAGAGTTGTCATTGTGCCAGTCAAGAAAGCATCATATTTTAACGGAAAAAACTTGCCATTGTAACAGGAAAGTTGCGTTTAGAAATGTATATAAACGTCACTAATTCCTGTATAAGTGCTCCGTAATAAAAATCATGTCAGTGAGCAAAATATATAAGATACTGTCGTATCAGTTACATTGTCAGGTAAGTAATAGTAAGTTATTAAAGTTACTGCTAGGTTGTTATACTGCATGGAATAATATCCATTATAATCAGAGGAATTAAAAAAAAAAATAAGATTTGTATGTAACTCATTCATTAGTAGGAAGTCAACCCACCCTCCTTCTCGATCACCTCCCGCAGTCTGTTTGGCATAGAGGCGACATGGTTCCGTATGAGCTGTTGCTGGCTTCTGAACTGTTCCCACTAGGCATGGATGTGGGCCAGTAGTTCATTTTTTTTTTTTTTTTTTTTTTTTTTTTGATGCGAGGAAAAATGGGCCGAGCCCACAAAACGTTCCTTCCAAGAAAAAACAAAACAAAAACAATACAAAAGATAGCCAAATTCAAGATCCATTCACTTCGAGATCCCTGGACACACTGCGTTTGAAAGACTGGAGATCATTGGAAGTAGGAAATACAAAGACAGGAAGACAACTTCAGAGTTGACTTCTTGCATAAGTGAAGGACTGGGAGTAACGGTTAACTCTTGCATTAGAGAGTTGGACAGAAAAGGGATGAGAGTTTGTTGCTAGACGGGTGCTACGCGGCCGTTGTAGAGGTGGAAGGATGCAAGTAGACAGTTCAGAGAAGCAATGACCATTGAAGTAGCGATAGAAAAGAGATAAAGAGGCAACAGTGTGGCGATGAGACAGAGGTTGAAGGGAGCCAGTAAGAAGAGAAGAGTTGATGAGATGACTCCACCCTATTGAGAAGAGCTGTATGTGGAGAGCCTCCCCACACATAAGAGTTGTACTCAACACAGGGGAGGATAAAACCCCTGTATAGAGTCGACAACTATGCAGGGGTAAAGAAGGCACAGAGTCGGATTAGCACACCCAATTTCTTGGAAGCAGATTTTACAAGAGATGCAATATGATCTTTCCAAGATAAGTCCCGTGTGAATGAAACCTCAAGCATGTTCAAGGATGATGCAGGATTGAGCTGGATATTATTAAACATTAGTGGGTACTCCCGTGGAAGATTTTGTCAGGTTGATAGGTGTAAAAACTGTGTCTTTGATGCATTAAAAACAAGATTATTTTTACCCCAGCCACAGATACAAGCCCAGTCAGACATTAGGTGTGCCCTAGCCTCATCCCTTATTTGTTGAAGTAACTGCTGAGATGGACATTGCGGAAACCGAATGGAATCGGAGAGAGCCCTGAGGAATACCACTGTTGATAGATCTAGGAGAAGAACAATGGCCGTCTACAACAGCAGCTATAGAACGACCAGAAAGGATGCTATAGATGAGGGCACATATAGAAGGATACAAACTGCAAGAGGGCTGTTTGGAAATTAAAGATTTATGCCAGACTCGATCGAAAGCCTTTGAGATGTCAAGTGCAATGGCAAAGCTTTCGCCAAAGTCCCAAAAGGAGGATGACCAGGAGTCAGAAAGCTTGGTGAGAAGATCGCCAGTGGAGCATCCCTGATGGAACCCATACTAATGATCAGAAAGAAGGTTGTGATAGGAGAGATGCTTGAAAATTTTTCTGTTAAGAATCGACTCGAAAACTTTTGAGACACAGGATGTTAAAGCAATTGGACGATAGTTAGAGGGTTGGGAGTGGTCACCATTCTCTGGGACTGGCTGAATGAGAGCAAGCTTCCACCAAGAAAGAAAGGTACAAGTTAAAAGACAAAGTCGAATGAGTTTACCTAGGCAGGGTGTAAGCACGGAAACACAGTTCTTGAGGACAATAGGAGGGTCTCCAGCAGGTCCATATGCCTTGGTAGTATTGAGGCCAGTGATGGCAGAAAATACATCAGCTGAAGAAATTTTACTGTCAGCCATGAGGAAGACAGAGGGGGGAAGTGACAAAGGAACAGGATCAGAATCGTCTAAGGTGGAATTGGAGTAGTGTGATCGAAATGATCTGCTTTATCAGTAGAAGAAATAGCTACAGAGCCATCAGAGTAGAGAAGAGGAGGGAAGCATGATGAGGTAAAGTTGTTAGTAAGGTTTTTGGCAAGGTGCCAGAAGGAGCAGAAAGAATTTAAGTTGGAGAGTTTGAGAGCATTTAGTACGGATGAAATTATTTTTAGCAGAGCAAAGAACAGGCTTAGCACGATTCTGGGCAGAAACATAAAAAAGATGTGATTCAGGAGTGGGTTGGCTCTGGTATCTTTTATAGGCCCTCTCCTTGTTGTGAACAGCAGTAGAATAAGCGTGATTAAACCAAAGCTTTCTTGCATTAGTTAAAGGATATTACAAAGGAATGTATGCTTCCATGCCCAAGAGAATAACCTCTGTAATGCACAAGGCACACTCAGATGGCTCTCGGCCATGGAAACAATAATCATTCCAGGAAAAATCAAAGAAGTACTGCCTGAGGGCCTCCCAATTTGCACCTCTAAAGTGCCACAGACAACGTTTCTTTGGAGGGTCCACAGGCTGTACCGGAGCAATAGGACATGTTAAGGTAATAAGTTTATGATCGAATGAGCCCAATGGAGAGAAAAGATGAACAGTGTAAGCAGAAGGATTAGTTGTAATGAAGAGGTCAAGTATGTTGGAGCTCTCTCCAAGGCAGTCAGGGATATGGGTAGGATGCTGTACAAGCTGCCCTAGGTCATTAACCCGCCCCGTCCCGGCCACTTTTCGACCACTGGTACCCCCCAATCCCGGGCAATTTTCGACCTTTTTTTTTTTTGCTAAAACTTTCGCTTTTGGTGAGAAACATCGAAAATTCAGAGAAATCGCTCACCTGAGGTTTAAAATACTCATTACAGGTAGGAGAGCCTCCTTACCTTACTGGGTTTTCTATCAGGCTGGCACCAAAGAAAACGAGTTCTATGGGAGGATAACTATTTCACACCACTCATAAACGGTATTTATTTATTTACTGTTACGAATTTATATGTAGTACAAGAGTATATTGGTTTTCAAGCAGTAATATAGGCATTATAAGCATTGGTTCACTCACTAATACCTGACCTTTTTTTGCCACATTACCTGATCATCATTTCTAACTGTTTCTTCCTCTAATGCTATGTAAAGTTTGTCCTCCACATTGTCATTGATTGGGGAATCACTCTGGCCCTGAATTTCGTACAGTGGCATGACATGGCTATACTGGCCAGGTCACTGATAACAGGTGAATTGCTGAGAAAAGGGCATGCAGGGGGGGGAGGAGGTCATGCTGGGTAAGGCATTGTCTCTGCCTGGCATCTTGTTGAGGAAGGTGTCCCGTGTATACGTACCAAAAATGACTCGCGAAAATTGAAAATTGTGGAAATTATGAACCTTGCAATTGCAGGACGTTGAAGTACGTCCTCGGGATTAGCTGTGACAAAACGTGAGGACGTGGAAGTACGTCCTCGGGACGGCGTGGGTTAAGGATAGATAAGATGTATGCTTGTTTCACCAGGTGGATTAGTGAAAGGAGATGAGAGCCAAAGATGGTGGTGATCATTGAAATCTCCTCGAATGGAGATTTCAGAGAAAGGAGAAATGGATAGAATGTGTTCCATCGTAGAAGTAAGATAGTCAAAGAACTTTTGATAGTCAGTAGAATTAGGAGATAAGTAAACAGTGCAGATATATTTAGTCAGAGAATGACAAGAGAGCCGAAGCCAGAGAGTAGATATTTCAGAAGAATCAAGTTCAGGAACACGAGAGCAAGACAGGTCGTTGTGTACATATACACAACATCCGCCTTTGACTTTGAAATGAGTATAGAGAAAGTAGGGGGATACAGATAAGGGTTTGCTGTCAGTTGCCTCAGACAGCTGAGTCTCGGTAAGGAAGAGAAAGTGAGGTTTAGTGGAGGAGAGGTGGTGTTCGACAGAGAGAAAGTTAGAGGAAAGGCCGCAAATGTTGCAGAAATGAAGAAGTGAGTCAGACAGTGGATCCATGCAGCTCAAAGAGTCGTCACCGGGAGAGGGGAGGATGGTGGGGGCATTTGTGGTCCCCCTCCCTGGGGACTTCGAGGCATTGTATAGGTGCCGCATTTTCCTTTTTTTTTTTTTTCTTTTTTAAGAAGCATACTGTGCATGTAGAATGGTGTTGATAATTACAGAAACTTGTACTGGAGAGCATCCTGTGTTACTGAAACACTGAAAAAGTTCAGCAAAAGGGCATGGTCAGGAATTACTCCCGAGGGCTGATGAAATGGGAGCTCCAGCTCTCCCTGTCATCAGCTTTCCATCCACCTTGGGAGTACTGCCCTCCTTGACTGGTGCTAAAGTCTACTCCTATCTGGTGTTCGTTCCCTCTCAGTCTCCCAGCAGTTAACCATATTCCCCCATACATTTTGATGGAGTTCATATCTGCTCCTTTACTGAGCCAGTGGAGCACCTGCAGGTTCTCTTGATCTCCAAACCATTCCGAGACTCTTCTCGCCGTGTGGATGGAGCAGAGGTCCTAAACAAAAATAATAGGGGCGGGAGGAAAAACACAGTTCCGCTCCTGGACTTAGGTGAATGAAGAATCCTGCAAAATTTCAAAGCATTTTTTTTTTTTCAACAGTGAAACTCCCTTCTATCCTGGTGACGTCACCCATGCCGTGGATCCACACCCACCCCTAGACATTGACGGTGTCGTGTCCACTTCTAGCCTCCTCGTCGATGTTCCTATGGTCGTATTTGCACATGAATACAATTCAACATATCACTCATATAATTTCATTTCTAATATCTTTGACTCTTAGTGAAAAGCCACTGTTTTTCAAGTTATGGTTCATTATCCAATATTTGTGTGGTATATTTTATGGGGATTGTAAGGCTTAATAAACAGTGGTGGAAATGTTGGTTATATGCGTTCATCTAGATGTATTCTTACTATGAATATCAATTGATCTCCATTTTTTTTAACCCGCTCCATCCCGACGTTTTCTGGGCAGTGGTACACCCCAGTCCCGACATTTTTGGACTTTTTTTTTTTTTTGGCTGAAACATCTGCTTTTCGTGAGAAACATCGAAAATTCATACAGAAATCGCTCACCTGAGGTTTAAAATACTCGATTTAGGTATGAGTACTTCCTTACCTGACTGGGTTTTCTAACAGGCTGGCACCAAAGAAAACGAGTTCTATGGGAGGGTAACTATTTTATCCACTCATAAACAGTATTTATTTATTCACTTGGTACGAATTTATATGTACTACAAGAGTATATTGGTTTTCAACCAGTAATATAGGCATTATAAGCATTGTTTCACTCACTAACTCATCACCATTCATGACCTTTTTTTTCCCACATTACCTGATCATCATTTCTGACTGTTTCTTCCTCTAATGCTATGTAAACTTTGTCCTCCACATTGTCATCGATTGGGGAATCATTCTGGCCCTGAATGTCTTTATTGGCCAGGTCACTGGTAACAGGTGAATAGCCGAGACAATGGCGTGAAGGGGGGGGGAGAGGTTATGCGGTGTAAGGCATTGTCCCTGCTTGGCATCTTGTAGAGGAATAGAGGAAGGTGTCCCGTGTATACGTGCCAAAAATCACTCGCGAAATCACTCGCAAAAATTGAAAATTGTGCAAATTAGGGACCTTGCAATGTTGCCGCGTTAATTCACGTCTCCGGGACATGAGTGCACATCATGTGCGGACGTTAATTCACGTCGCCGGGACGGCGTGGGTTAATATTAAAAATTTTTTATGCTATGATATAAAATTATGTTAGTTATACATATCGCCAGTAAATTTATACATATGCATTAGAGTACTGTGGCCTCCAGAAATCTTCTCTCTATCATTGAATTTTATGAATACAAAATACATGGTAACAGTCATATAGAGAAGTGTCAGGCATACGATGAACATATTTCTATCCTCTGGTCTTTATCTACCTACTGCTCTTTCACACTTTCGAATCAGTTTTTCCTCAACCCGTCTGTTAATTCTTACAATTCCCCACCATATTTCTGTGTGTGTGTGTGTGTGTGTGTGTGTGTGTGTGTGTGTGTGTTTCTCTCACTATTTCCTGATAACCATACACCCACATATCTTTTTAATAAAGAAACTTGATACTGGCTAGATTATATTCAACCAATCCACGTGGGCTATCGTCTCATTTACTCATATCCGTTCCAAGTGGGCCAACATTAAAATAAATAAAACAAAGATTTGTGGTAGGTCTCCATATTATAATTGCAAATCATACTAGATAGATAGATAAATAGATAGATTGAGAGACAGATAGAAGCAGGAAGTCAAATGATGAGAAGGTGTTGTGTCTGCGAGAATCGAGCAGTGCTAAGCATGCTTACACACTCTTAACACTGAGGAAAGCTGACAACAGCAGCCAGTAAGGAGATGATGCAGTTAGCTGTCAGCAGTCCTCTCGTGAACAAAGATCTAGTCCACCCCTGCTATACCAGAATTTAGGAAAGAGAGCTCAGACGGAGATTAGCCACCGAACAGGCTAGACAGAAGGAGACAAGCGACCCTAGAGAGAGGTCGAGACGGAGATTAGCCACCGAACAGGCTAGACAGAAGGAGACAAGCGACCCTAGAGAGAGGTCGAGACGGAGATTAGCCTTAGAACAGAAAGAGAGAGAGATAGCGAGACAGGGAGGTAGCTACCCGGGACTTATACTCTTATACCTGTTTAATATTTCCAAGACAAATAAAAATAGTCCCATACTATTCTTTACCTCTCCCATCACTACATGACATCTGGTGGGGAAACTACTACAAGATATAAAAGCCGCTCGACCACAAGTCTAAAATATACGCCTCTACAAGCAAATACAAAGTCGCTGCTTTATGATACAAAGTCTTTATGACATTTGGTAGCAGCGAACGTATACGAACCTCGTCTACGAATCAACATTAAATTCCTACAAAATATCAAGATTGAAAACAACCAACAACATCAGCTCCTGACAGTATTCTCTCCGTCCTGCCCCCTCCGTCTCCCAGATCATTACGCTGATGCAGAGGTCAAGAGATCACTCGACGCCTTGCAAGTAGCTTAACGACAAACCAGCAAATCTGCGGACATCGTCTCCGAATTAAAAGCAAATTTCTACAAAAGCAACCGAGACTACAAGATTAGCTTCAGTTCTACATTGAATCCTACAAAATACAGCCTACAGTGCAAATAATCTACAATCAACTACAGCCATCTACAATCAACTACAATTAACAACTCTACGTCGTCTGTATAATCTTCTACACGCACCTACAAGTAGCGGCCGTCTTCATCCTACAACGAGTAAATCACAAGAAAAAAGGACCAAGAATACATCAAGAAAGAAAGAAAACATACAAACAAACAAACAAACAAACGAAGAGTGAGAGACGACTCACAACTCATAACCACCAGACCTCACCCTCCTCTCTCTGCTACATCCACCCAACCCCCACCGCTTACGCAGGTGTGAAGAGGTCAAGACAGCAAAACATCAAGTCCATATTCACAACTCGTCTTACTCACCCGTCTTCACTCAAGTTACTCATCGCTACTCATTCACTCACCACAGCTACCAGTGTGGGAAGTTGAGGTCATCATGCGTGCTTGCTGAACAGACGCCACGTCAGTCAACACACCACCTGCACCACCACTCACACCATTTCCCACCACGGTAAAAATTAGTAAGTTACATAGTTACTTCATTTATACAATACACAGTGATAGACAATAAGCTTCTGCACAAACATATAAAACGTGCTGTATAGTTACAGTTTAAATACACATACTTCAGTTATCTGCATAACTCAAACACTAAATGATCACCAACGATAAATATTCTACACTGTATATATTCATTCATTTATTATAACATTTATTTACTACCAACGAGTGTTACCATTTATACCTACATAAAATACGTGTTTCATATATACAACTATACATTAGTACATCTACAAAGTAATAAAGAAAATATCCAATCACAGTTACTCAGTGAGCAATTAAAAGAACTATATTAAACATTTATTAATTAAAGCTACCTAGTGGAAACAGACAAATTAAGTTACAAGGTAAACTAGAGAGAAAAAAAAAAATGGCCAACACAAATGCCGTTAGCAAGAGTGAACATCTTCAACACAATCGTGAAGACAATGATTTCCACAGAGTGCTGACACACATATTACCCACGATAGGTACAGGTGAACAAGTCAGTGTGTATAGTTAATACTGTATATATATATTTTTTTTTATATAAAATAACAAAATATGGGACTATATAATATCATTTTCAATAATATCTGTGTAATATAAACTAAACTTTAAAAAGGTATCCCAAGGAAATTAGCCAGTAATTATGTAACCATGAACAACATGAAAAAAAAAAAAAAAAAAAAAAGTGTACACAAGCAAAGAGAAACAAACTATAGAAAATCAATACATACAAAAAAAAAAAAAAGAAAAGAAAAAAAAAAGAAGAAAGGAAAGTAAAACAGAAAAAAGAGAAATAAAGTAAGATCACATAACAAATAAATGAAAATAAGTGTAAGTGTTACTATATATGCCAAAATACCACATAAACTACAAACAAAAAAGCAAATTGTTGTCTCCACAAACAAGTGGCATGACACGTCATCACTATCATCGACCGCAGCATATGTTAGGACTGCAGTTATTACAATTATGTTACTCCATATTATAATTATGTAACTACAAACAATAAGTACCAATTTATGTGACAGTTGCATTAACAAGATGTAACTTTTATGTAACTTTAACTACAATTATGTAACTACAAACGATAGGTAACAATTATGTAACGACAAACGATTTCATTATGTTACACTAACTACAATTATCTACCTACAAACGATATGTAACAATTATGTAACGACAAACGATTGCATTACGTTACACTTTGCCAATTATGTAACAGTTGCATTAACAAGATGTAACTTTTATGTAACTTTAACTACAATTATGTACCTACGAACGATATGTAACAATTATGTAACGACAAACGATTGCATTATGTTACACTAACTACAATTATGTACCTACAAACGATATGTAACAATTATGTACCGACAAACGATTGCATTATGTTACACTTTGCCAATTATGTAACAGTTGCATTAACAAGATGTAACTTTTATGTAACTTTAACTACAATTATAAGGCCAAGACATTTATGTAATAGTTGCATTAACAAAATGTAACTACAATTATAAGGCCAACACAATTATGCATTAACACAATATAAGTCATACAATTATAGCACAATTCTGTATTACCAGTATCATCATACAAGTTAGGTGAAATATTAGACATTACTAAAGTGATAACTCTATGTAATGTAATAACCTAGCAGTATTACCATTGCACAATTATATGCGTAATATTACTGAATAATCACTATTTACTATGAATAATATATGTATACAATATTCATACAATTATGTTACTTTACAATATTATGTATTTCACTTAATTAGCTTATAAGTTCATTATAATGTGTATGTAGTATGTATTAATATATTATAACTATTAAATGTCGATGGTACGCCATTTTTGCGCGGCCGAGCAATGTGGTAGGTCTCCATATTATAATTGCAAATCATACTAGATAGATAGATAAATAGATAGATTGAGAGACAGATAGAAGCAGGAAGTCAAATGATGAGAAGGTGTTGTGTCTGAGAATCGAGCAGTGCTAAGCATGCTTACACACTCTTAACACTGAGGAAAGCTGACGACAGCGGCCAGTAAGGAGATGATGCAGTTAGCTGTCAGCAGTCCTCTCGTGAACAAAGATCTAGTCCACCCCTGCTATACCAGAATTTAGGAAAGAGAGCTCAGATGGAGATTAGCCACCGAACAGGCTAGACAGAAGGAGACAAGCGACCCTAGAGAGAGGTCGAGACGGAGATTAGCCACCGAACAGGCTAGACAGAAGGAGACAAGCGACCCTAGAGAGAGGTCGAGACGGAGATTAGCCTTAGAACAGAAAGAGAGAGAGATAGCGAGACAGGGAGGTAGCTACCCGGGACTTATACTCTTATACCTGTTTAATATTTCCAAGACAAATAAAAATAGTCCCATACTATTCTTTACCTCTCCCGTCACTACATGACATCTGGTGGGGAAACTACTACAAGATATAAAAGCCGCTCGACCACAAGTCTAAAATATACTTCTCTACAAGTAACTACAAAGTCTTTATGACAGATTCTGGGTGTGGTCATTCGGGAGGGTCACGCAGTAGTCATATATTATTGTCAGTGATCATTTTCAAACTACTATACGACATAGGTTATTGGTTTTACACTGGACCAATTGGCCAGCAAAGGGCAGCTGGATTTCTATCCACACCAAAAAATACGTGAACTTCGTAAACTACTAAAAACTGAACTTGCTGCCTTTTCGAAGTAGTTTACGTGAACGTCCACCATGTGAGCCTTCATGACATAGTTAATACAATATATAACGGATATACTGCATAAATCTATGCTATAGCATAACTTAATAAACTGATAGCAAGGAATTCGGTAAGCTAACATTTAAAACAGTTGCTCCTACAGTGTAATTTTGTAATGCACATTAAATTTACATCATTTTCTCCTAGAAGAAATAGTTATTCATGTAATATGGATTCCATAAGAACGTATTATAATACTTCAATGTTTGTTTTTATATGTTTTTTTCAGATTCCACCCCAAGAACATAATCATGATAATATAATTAAGTAACATGCCACAAACTTTTAAACGAAACCTAAATAAATACCGAGGCGTGTGTCATCAAGTGTTAAAGGTGAAGATTACATATCAGTCTTGGACGTCCTTAGCCACATATGCACACACCCATATTACAGTACCATTATGACGCACATTTCGTACTCACTAATATTCCCCTCACCCCCACCACACGTATTGTCCCACACCCACACCCACATGCACACACACATACTGTATTTGGCATTCTGTGTACTGAATGAAATCCTGCGTTGAATTCTGTTGTTCCAAATGTAAAATAACATATAAAACTAATATTAATAGCATGTTCATTAACATTGCACACTGTCAGGCTGGCAATACTGAAACAAACGGACCAAGACTGTGACTGGTGTGTGAGAGCTGGATAGTTCCCACAATATGCTCCATAATGTAATTTGAGAGTTTCATATAGGCCGTTTCTCTTTTCATAAGAAATGGCTGTTCATCAGCATTTTAACTTTAATTATTGACATATTATAAGTGGGGGAACAGGAACCTCTGCAGTGACAGCATAGGGATGAGGATTGGGGGTCTTATCGGTCACCTCCCCTCTAACTGGTATCCGCCACTGAACACAGGATTACCTTTACCGTTAACGAAAATATCCCTGTGGGTATGGCTACCCCACGACTGTTACTGAAACATAGACTATGCAGTTAAGTATTGATTATTGGTTAACATAATTTGTAATGTGAGGTGGTTTTATATTGCACTTGTATTTTGACAATAATAAATTTTAGGAAAACATATTCAATGCAACATCATTACTCATTAGCACAAACTTTTAATATGTGTGTGTGTCTACTGATAGCCAGCTGAGAGAGAGAGAGAGAGAGAGAGAGAGAGAGAGAGAGAGAGAGAGAGAGAAAGTCGAGGTGGTGGAGCAGGCTGCATGTTTTCCGTTAACGAGGGAAGGGGTATCCCATGTTTCGTGTAATTTAAAGTGTGTAATTTGGTCCATATAAAGATAATAAAAATAAATAGGTTTATTACTATTTAGGATACAGGATATCGTTGACGCCTTAATAACTATACTGTAATGACTAAGAATGTTTAACTGTTGGCCACTCACTTCCATACTCCCCCCTTTCCCCTGCATCACGACATTTGTGGATGAACTTGCCCTCAGTTTCTGAACCACAGCTCAACCTGTATCGTGGTTCACGTTACAAGGCAAGGGAATTATTTTATATAACTCAGACTTTACAAATAGTATAGTGCACAGTCCATTATCCCAAACAATCACATAATATTTATTAGCCTGTGTCATAGCAATTTAATACAATGGCCACATAATATAATTCGAAGGATGAAGATTAGCGATTCGAAAAATTGTCGGGGATGTACAGTACACATGAACACACACACACGGCCGGGCGCTGTTGCCACGTTAGCCAAATCCCGCAACCAGGTGGTCCAGTCGGAACTCTTGTCGAGTGTACAGTCATAAGAAAAAGTATCGTTACCCCCAGGACTGCTCAATTCGAAACGAACGTTAGCTGGACTATGTGGGCGGGTCCTTGCTGTTCGCCTCTCCCCTATCTAGTGTTGCCAAATCACAATCCCATTACAAGAGTTGGAATAATGAGCAAGAATGAGCCATATGGCGAGGAAATATATAAGACATGTATGCGTTACCATGAGCGCCCCGCCGGGGATTAATGAAACTCGGCACTTTTATTATTTTCCTACTATTCAACACTTATTATCTATTGAATACAACAAATATGTTATTTTGAATGGTATTAAATCTATAGACATCGACTGTGTGTGTGTGTGTGTGTGTGTGTGTGTGTGTGTGTGTGTGTGTGTGTGTGTGTGTGTTGTTAATGATAGTCTAGCAGGGGTGTACGAGTTCATTTGTTTGCTTTAAATGGGTGGTTAAATGCTTCAGATGGATGCCTCAGACGTCTAGAGGCTGTTTTCGAAGCAGGGGGTGGGTATACAAAATATTAAAGCAATGAGACTGAACATGTATTATTATTTTCCTTCTACTCAACATTTATTATATGTAGAAAGCAATACAAATCATTATTATACTGAAATTTACTAAGTTGGCTTGTATCGGCTGAAGTACTATCATACGTCTGGCATGGGTGCACATACTCATTGCCCGTCTGCATGTGTGTTGCCGACTTCAGACCATTCGGTTATATTTTTTTTTAATGAATTCGGTACCGGATAATAACACGTACTGTCTCTATGCACAGAGGCCAAACGATCTAATTAGCTTTTATTACCTCTAGCACAAATTCTAATATCTGTGTCTCACATAACCGACATGGACGGGTTTGAGGTACAAACTTTCCTGTCCCGTCATTCCACAACACTTCGTCGTTGTGTCGTAGTGCATAGCTCTGAAGGGTAACGATAGTTTTTCTTATGACTGTACATCATCAAGTGCGAGAAGCTCTAAAGTTTTTAGGCAAAATGATGAAGTGCGAGTATGATGCCACGGTATGTGATGTGAGCTTCAAGGATGGTGACAAAGTTTGGTCATACAATCACCAGCAGAAGACAGGACAGTCACTGAAGCTGCAGAACCCATGGGATGGACCTTACGCTGTGCTGAACCGCCTGTCAGACGTAATGTACCGGATTAAGGAGCGCAAGAAATCTCGCCCAAAGGTAGTACACATGAATTATCTGTGGTAGTACCTTGGGCCAGGACAGCGTAACTGAGTCGTCTCTGAGGAATAGTGCTCACCCACAGCCGAGGATATTGATGAGGACAACAGAGACGAAGTACAAGAGGATGGTGACAGTTACCAGATGGAAGTAGTGAATCAGGAAGAGGACTAAGACATTCCAGGAGGAGTGGACTGTGTGTAGGGGCAGGGACATCATCGGAAGCAGCGTAGGGGAAGACCTGATAAGTTGTAGGATTCTTTTGTGTATAATTAAATGTTTAGTTTGGATTAAGGACTGTCTGTATACACTGTATAGTTTAGTTGGGACGACAAAGGACTAGGGAGTGGGTAGTGCTGAGAGGCAGGATTTGCCAGTTAGGGAGTACTGGAAGGTTCGCATTACTTCTCTTTTTTCTTTTCTTTTTTCAGTTTCGTGCAGAGTTGCCAGTTAGCTTGCTATTTGTGGGCAGATGTATTCTGTAAAGTTATGCATTAAATTTTGTGCCTTCTTTTCTCTATAACATTGGTTCTCAAACTTTTTATTGTGACCCTATTTGGAATATTTCAAGACTATGACCCACAGGGGAGAGGGAGAGAGAGAGAGAGAGAGAGAGAGCAACCGGTATATAGCCTATCGTAGCTATTATGAATGCTAATAGTGTAATAAGGATAATTACAATTTCAGTTAAGTAAATAACTGTTATGCAGCATATCCTAAGTCCCGACTTCTCGGGTTCAGGTACGGTGTGACCATGGGTTCTTTGTTCTCGACTGGGTCAGTCACAGGCAAGGAAGGAAAAATGCAAACCCACTGGTCAAAGACACACTCATATATATCAAAAAGACAAACACACACTGTTCTATGAGCAAAACTAAGGAACTTACAGTGACTTAGAAATATATGTATGCAACAATCACTTTCCACTTAGTTCAGCAAGTTTTGGCTGATACACGGGATTTCACCTTCCTGAATTAAGAGTATATCCATATAGTGTCACAGGCAATATTACCACAATAGGTCAGGCATGTCATATTCCCATATACAGACAGTATAGTACAGTATATCCATTCGATCAGGCGCATGACATATATGACGGCATATATTCAAGTCCTTATGCCCAGAGATTCGCGTGACATAGACAAGGCCCTAGCTTATACAATAGTTATGCATCACATAGAACGAGGACATAGCTAACCTTAGACTATGGACGTGTCACATAGGACGAGAGTGTATGATGACTCGCGCTCGGCTTTGGGGGGGAAGGGGGGGAAGGGGATGAGTGAGTCTAGGGTAGGATTATTCGTGAGGGGGCCGGGGACTGGGGACCTGGGGGAGGGAGAGAGAGAGAACACACTGGAAGGGATCACACTGAGGTATACTGCGTGGAGGGAAGCGGCACTGTGGGGAGGGTTGTCACTGTTGGGGAGCCGACTCCGTGGAAGAGGTATCGAGCACTCTGCGTACGAGCTCACAGATTAAGTCCGCTATGACACACTGAAGGGAGATGACACCGTGGTTGCTGGGAGGAGGGGGAGGTGTATGAGAGGGTGAAACACTGAGGAGGGTTATATATCACTGGGGAGGCACACCATGAGTACAGGGAGGAGGCACAGGGGTTGGTTCACTGGGGGAGGGATCTAATAGCACTGGGGGAGCAGATAGTCACAGTGTCTGGTACTCACAGTTCATGTGGAGGGGAGGACATGGCCCACGGGGGCAGAGGAGCCTACACCGGGAGCTTTGGCTGGCAGCTGGGCATGGGAGGTGGGCTGCCTGGGGAGTCATGTAGGGGATGGTGGTCCATGGAGCTGCCACTAGTCCGGGAGGAGTGGGTGGGTGGTGTGTAAGGCTGCTCCCTAGCTGCGACGGCCCGGCTGGAGGCAGGGCTTTCCGGGCTAGGGCCGAAGAGGTCCAGGAGGTGTGCTGCTCGGCGCCGGCCCTTAGTCATCGTCGGGGTCCTGGGAGAGGACCTAGAGAGGCCCGGGCCTAGGGTCAGCCAAGAGGAGGCTGATGTCCTTACTGGGCTGTCGTCTCGTCTGGCAGGGGCAGCCGTCAGGGAGGAACTGCGGCCACCTGCACTGGGGGAGGGCTGACTGCCACAGCGGGCGTCTGAGGAGGCCCATTGTCTCTGGGAGCTGCAGTCTCGACTGGAGTAGGAGGCCATCAGGGTTGGACTGTGACCTCTTGTCCTGGTGCAGCCCGTCAGCACCTTGGGAAGGTGAGGCTGCAAGGACTGGACACCTGGCCTCAGGGACGTCTCGACCAGTCTGGTCTCGAGTGAAGAACCTGTAGCAGACCAAATCCCACCTTCTCAGGTAGAGAGGTGGGGAGGGGGGCACCTTACTCCGCCGCAGAGGTTTTGGGCAGCATTAGAGGCATTCCCCTCTACAGGAGCCTGGGGACTGGTGGAGAGAAAGCGACCGAGGGTCGAGCGTCCTGCTTGGCGGGCCTGTAGGGCCCTGCCCAAACTCTGGTCTGGGGTATGCAGGGGAGATCCAGGGGACTCTCCCTCCGTCAGGCAGCCCCGTTGGGCACTGCCTGGGCTCCTAGAGGAGGCAAGAGAGCGAGAGGAGTCAGAGGAGACCCTCAGGGGCACCTCCGACCCAGGTGGCTGGGAGATAGTGCCCGTTGGGCTCTCCCGGCCACAACCTCAGATCCAACAGGGCTTGTGCTCTGGCCGTAGAGCCTGGGACTCCTGCCCCTGTGATGGTGGGAGGAGGAGGTCAGACGATCTCTCCCGGATTTTACCAGAGCTCTGATGGAGCGTGACCACCTTCCGTAGGGGTCGGGATTCCTGTCCTGGCGCTGGTGGGAGGAAGAGGTCGGACGAACTCTCTCAGCTTTTGCCACAGCTCTGATGGAGCGTGCCCTCCTGCCACAGGGGGATAGTAACCCTTGAGGTTCCTCCTGAGTCCTCTATTAAATAGGAGGCCGATCCAGGGGACTCAGTGTCCAAGGGTGTGCTTGGGAGCTTGTTAGTACCAGTCCCACCCTGATTCTAGTGAGCGTTCCCACTGCTGGAGATTAGTGTACTTTCCCTGCGCACTGCCGGGTGGTCTGGCTGCCGGGAAGAGGGGCGCCGGGTCACGGGAGAGATATGTCGCTTTAGCCTGGACAGTGAGCCAGGTAAGCCAGCCTCTCCGTTGTCCCCTTGCAGGGTAGGTGTCACCCCCTCAAACTCTCCTCCTGGGGTGGTGGTGGCGGGCTCACCCCCCCGCGCGGGTATTTCGATAACATACGCTGAAAGCATTAGGCCTATTCTATGTCCCTGTGACCCATCAAAATTCCTCTCACGACCCACTCTTGGGTCGCGACCCATAGTTTGAGAATTCCTGTTCTATAATGTTTTATTTATGTGACTGTTATATCATGTAATTTTATATCAGTTTGTATGCTAAAGCATTTAGATTATGTAATAAAAAAAAAAACTCTGGATATTTTGGATGTCTCCGAGTTGGTAACTTACTTTTCCGAGAATGTAGTAAATCATTCTAATATACAGGAAGATTATATAAGGACAGGGAAGGTGTTAGAGGAGTTCCAGTTCAGTGTCAGTACATCGTCAGTGAAATGACTGTAGGCTATAGCTCAAGTACTTGTGAAAACAGTGAAGTGTAGTTGACAACCATTAAGTGTAATTATTGATAAATAAAGACAACAAACGTGAAAAGCCCGTTTTTGTTTACAACACCTGAGCTGATCTTGTGTACACATTGAAAGGCAGACCCTACGAAGAACGACTCACTGGTGACGTCCTTTCTATATTGAACTACTGCTGTTGGAGCCTGTGGCAGTGTGGAACACGGGCATAACAATATGTAATTGCATGGACGTACAAAAAATTAAGGAAATTCATGACAGAACAATGCACGTTCGTTCGTTTAAAGATTTCTGCACCTATAGTGCATGCCGGACCATACATTGGCCAGGTCAATGGAATGTGGGCTGAGTTAAAATAGTAGGGGAGAAGACAGGGCCTGGGGACTGCCCAGCACACACGCCCCATCTTCTGGCTGGCTTTCTGGTGTGAGAACAATCCACATTTAATGTGATTCTAATATTTTTTTCTGTAAGCAATTGGAAATGCTTCTGCACACTAAAAGAAAAAGAAAAAGAATGAATATTTCCATTCTTAGCAATGATTAAAAAAGTAACTTTTTATATAAAATTTTGACCTAAAAATCTAAGAGCATACCTAAACATGAAAAATAAGGGAATAGAAAATTATACAGATATTCATTAAAGATTTAATTATAAGACCAACGCATTTAACTTCAGATTCTAATATTTACCTATACAAAATGTAGAAAAAGCCTTTTGCACCCTTTACAATAACTAGGAACAATGAGTTTCCAACATTATAATTTCATAAACAAGTGACTTTTAAGATAGTTAAACCTAAAATACGAAACAAAAGGCTATTTGAGTAGTCAGGAAATATGCATATTTTCCAGAAAATTCATGTACCAATACAAAATGTATAAAAAGTGGAAAGAAATATTTCTGCACAGTTTACAAAAAGAAAATAGAAGTTTCAAAACTTAGCAACATGTAAATGATTTGTAACATTCTAAAACTTAGAAACCTGGAAGCATGCCTAAAAACAAAATTTGGGGCAACTTTCATCCGAATCGACTCATCACCCATGACCATGGCTTTTTCTTCTATTCTTTTTTATTTAATCATCTCCATATTTTCCTTCATATAAATCACATTACTTGGTTTAGTAATCCAACATCGGGTGGCACGTTGACACGTCACTAAGGAATTGTTTGTAGCCATTGGGTGGCCCATATACGTTTTCTGGACATTTTATATTTGCATGCCAGTACTGGGAGTCCATAAGTTATTGAGCATTAGGATGCGGCAAGACTGATGAGTTGCCATCGTGGGAGAACTATTTTATTGTCTGTTATTTTCATCGCCTATGAGAAGTATGTCGAGGCTGCCGCATGCAGTACGTGACGTTTTGCTGCTGCAGCAGCTTACTTGGATCTGTTGGAAGCGATGTCTGATGACTCAGATTATGTTGTCAGATGAAAGTGAGAGTGAAGATGAAAATACTATAATAAAAGTGAATAAAAGAACAGCTTTGTGTTTATCTTTATACAAATGGTATACGTCTGGCAGTGGAGGAGCTCCAACACCACAGGTTTTAACAGCTCACCACACAGATAATTTTTAATTATTACTGTTATTATTATTATTATCATTATTATTATTATTTACATAATGTTAGACATCACGTTACTCAGGAAAATATGGTCTACATTAGTTTTCGGTGTGGAATATTTTATCAAAACAGTTATCTTTAGACATCTCAAAACCCGTGTATGGGACATCTATCTATCTATTGCCAGATGCCATAATCCCGCAAGGGATGGCCATTTGACTTAGAGTTATTTGTTTTATGGGAAGGGGCACTAACTCTCCACCAACCCACTTGTTGACATGTAGGGAGCACGTATGGTTTGGTTATATGGTTACCACCCACCGTTGTAAATGGTTTCTTGGCTTACAGGAAACCATTTGGCTCGTCACTCAATATAAAGCCACCTGTAAAGGAAAGAAAAAAATAAGAAGTGAGAGGAAAGATGGGAGAAATAGGAAGACAGGAGGGCAGGCACAGAGAAAGTATGATAAAGGTTAAGGAAGAAGTAGGCAGCACTACGACAGGTTGAGTGGATGATGGTCGCCACCACCTACCACACCAAAAAAAAAAAAAAAAAAAAAAAACACCCGAAGTGAAAGGGTTAACGGAACTCTATTTCTACAGCCATTAAAATAGTTATAGGCAATCAAAATTATGTAACAGTTGCTAACATGCAATAATATGTAACAGGTAGTTATGTCTGAGTTCTCCAGGAAGAGGTTACATACACTTCCCCGTAGCCAGACACTCAAGTATCCCAAACACAGGATGAGGTCTCTGATCAGGTGACGAAAACGTGCCCGACACACATGTCACCAAGCCGGAAGCACGCTTACACGCACTCACACATACAGTACAGTACGTCACCGAGCCAGAAGCCTTGGCATTAGATTTATACCCCGAACACACGTGTAGGACCTCAGAGAAACTAGGAGCCAGGGAAGAAGGGAGGAGGAGACTAGGAGCTAAAGAGTGGGAAGGCGGCAGCTAGCACAAACTGCCCCTGACAATACAACGGGCCACGTCAAGCTCTTCAACTTTTTCAGTCAAGCAACTGTCTCACAATAAAACTCCATCGTCCCCAATTTGCCTGTTCATCACCTCACCTTTATTTCAGTACAATGAGAATGAGACAGAGACGGCCTGCTCTGCCGTTCCCCTACAACGTCGATATTATTCTTTCTTCTGCTGGGTCTCTTCGACTAACAAGACATTTCTCCCGAACTTGTCATCTAAAAAATATTCAAGAATTATGCCAACTGTCCCAGTTTTTTCCCCTAGAATTATGCTAAAATCAGTTATGCTAGAATTATGCTGACCTTGTAAATTTTGGTCAAAATTATGCTGAAAACACAGATACACGTATGTTAAATATGGTAACACTGGGTCTCTCAGTCCACTTTAGTAATGATCCATAATATTTGGCACCAACCTCTGTCAACACTCGCTGCACTGTTGTCTTTCCATGCAAGGACTATTCTCAATTCTTCATATTACTTAATATTTTTTCTGTATTATTTGGATTCTTTATAGTTTTTATTCACGTAGGTGATAACTGACTGTAGATATCTGGTATCTAAAATTTTTATAAATCAATCAATCAATCAATCACTTCCTGTGGCACCCCACGGGATGCATAGGGCCTCAATGAACTCTCTCCACCAATATTTGTCTCTTGCCATTTCCTTCAGGTCGCACCAACACTCCTCTCCTGCTTCTTTTTTCATTGTCCTCAACCAGGTTTCCCTCGGCCTACCTCTACCTCTTCTTCCTCTAGCGTCCACTCTGGCACATCCTGTATTAAACTACCTTCTTTTCTGTATATGTGCCCCAGCCACTTCCAGCGAGACAGTCTAACATATTCATTAACTGGTTCCACTCTCGTAATATCTCTTACTCTTGCATTTGTAACTCTGTCTTGCCAATTTACCCCAAGAATCCTTCTCAGTGTTTTATTCTCAAATCCTAATACTTTCTGATCTGTTGCAATTGTACTGTACCATGACTCATGGCCGTAAATTAAAATTAGTCTAACCATGGACTTGTAAATTTTCACTTTAGTATGTACCGAAAGCATATTATTATTCCAAACAGATTTCAACATTCCAACAGCTCGCCAAGCCTGTCTAATCCTCTCCTCAATTTCATTGTTTAATGATCCATTAGATGATACAATCGTTCCCAGATATTTAAAGTTTTCTGGATTCTTCACCACATTATTCCCAATTACACAATCGATTTGGTTCTCCACGTTCATATTAATAATTTCAGTCTTTCCACAATTTATTACCAATCCCACTTTTTCTCCTTCCTCCACCAGACAATCAAGTACCCTCTGCATCTCGTAAATACTTCTACAAATCAGTACAATATCATCAGCATAGTCCAAATCCATCAGCTTCTTATTTTCTTTCCAGTTAATTCCTGCACCTGTTCTCCTTACAACCTTTTTCATAACATAATCCATAATCAAAACAAACAACAATGGCGAAAGAACTCCTCCTTGAATCACTCCTGACCTAACTTGAAATGGATCACTCAAAGAACCACCCACCATTACCTTACAAAAAGTACCTTCATGCAGACTTCTAATAATATTTACAAACTTTTCTGGTATACCATAGAATCTCATAATTTTCAACATAGCTCCACGTGAAACACTATCAAACGCCTTTTCAAAATCCACAAAACACATGTTAAGTGGCATTTTCATCTCAGTAGCTTGTTGCATTAGATGCCTTACAATAAAAATCTGATCATTACAACCTCGACCCTTTCTAAATCCCGCTTGTTCTTCTCTTAAAATGTTATCAGTTACCGGCTCTATTCTGTTCAACAAGATTTTGGAAAAGACTTTTGCAACAATAGGTGTCAAAGTTATCCCCCTCCAATTGCCACACACACTTAATTCTCCCTTTTTTTGGTATTTTTATTATCACTCCATTTTTCCACTCTTCTGAAATTCCACCATTATCCCAGGCCACATTAAAAAGTTTCAAAAGCGCATTCATCAACTCGTCATTTTCCACCTTAAGCATTTCAGGGAATATTCCATCCTCTCCTGGGGCCTTAAAATTCTTTAACTCCTTTATAGATTTTGCTACCTCTTCCAAAGTTATATCCCCTGTTTCTATCTGCAAATCTCTCTCGGCTGGCAAAATGTCCTCTTCAGCTGGGATTGGTCTATTAACAACAGATTCAAAGTGCTCTTTCCACCTTCCTTTGATATCCAAATTTTTAGTCATCAAATTACCATTTCTATCTCGTACAGGTATTTCCTTCCTTCTCTTTTCAGTCCCAGTTAACTCCTTTATGGCCTGATACGCTGCTCTTGTGCTGTGACCGTCATTTTTACTTAATTTAATTTCTGTCTCTGTCGCCTTTTCATCATATAGTCTCCTCTTATCACGTCTCACGAGTCTTTTTACTTCAGAATGTAAACTCCAGTACTTTGCTCTAAGTACTTCAACAACCTGGCCATCAACATGTTGTTCTTCACTTTCTAACTTAGCCTCTTTCCTTTTCTGAATTGCATTCCATGTTTCATCTGACATCCACTTTCTCCTTGTCGCTTTTCCCTTTTTCTTAATAGTAACCTTAGCACTCTCATGCAAAACCTCTTTTACCTCTCTCCACATTTGATTAATATCATTGTCCTCAGATTCCATCAAAGTCTGCAGGACTAGAAACCTGTTCCTACATTCCCACCGAAACTTTTCCTTCGTGCTCTCATCACTTCTTAGCTCATCCAGATCATTATTATTACCTCCTGTACAATTATCATTAACGTTTCTCTTAAGTTTTATTTTAATCTTTGACACAAGTTGATGATCACTACCTATATCTGCCCCCCTCTTTACGCAAACATCTTGCAAATAACTCCTATGCCTTCTGCTAATTGCAATGTGGTCAATCTGGTTACAATATTTACCACATGGTGAAATCCAAGTAGTCTGATGTATTTTTCTATGCTCAAAGATAGTTCCACCAATGATAAGGTCATTTGCCAAACAAAAGCTTCCAAGTCGCACTCCATTTTCGTTCCTTATACCAACACCGTCCTTACCCATACAATCTTCAAAGCCATCCCTACTACTGCCAACAATCGCATTAAAATCACCAATGCAAACTTAACACATCATGTCTTGCCACTCTATTCACTACATCCTGCAGCTTCTCATAAAAGTCATCCTTCATTTCATCAGCAGCCTCATTTGTCGGAGCGTACCCTACAACCATACTGATATTACCATGGTCAGATTTTAAACGAGCATAAAGCAAGCGCTCATTAATTGGTTCAAACTCACATATTGCCTTACAAGCATCTCTACTCAGCAGTAAGCCTTTTGATTTATCTTGCCCTATTTGTTAAATTTATTATTAAGAAGTTGGATCTGTGACTGGCTGACTGGAAAATAGTCGAAGGTTTGCCGCGTCTGTGACTTGAGTCCGACTTTGTGAAATAAAACTTGAGTTTCGAGTTAGCATATGGCCGATTCAAGCTGGCTGAGCCCTACTTCAGCAAGCCGTGAGCCAACGCTTGGGACCGTCCAAAAGTTCGACCTCTAAGTCCAAATTTGGGCCATAGATTCTGATATAGGCGTAAATATGGCACAGAGGGGCAGGGAAACACATTATGAACATACATACTTTCATGTAATTGTATAAGTTTATGGTCCTGTCTGTCTGTCTGTTTGTCTGTAATGAGAAGTTTCTACACAGCACCTTGCACAAACGTTGAGATTTGAACAAACTTTTAAGGTAAAAGCTATGAAGAACTCTTTAAGTGGTCAATAGGCCAAAATAGTTTTCTGAAAGAGCTGACCACACTCTTGCCTCATGTCAAAATAGTTGTGTGATGGAGCATCACACGCAAACTATAAGAGTATCAAGAAAAAAATGCTAAGGACCCTTTGAAGTATGTTTCAAGACAAAAACCTTTCTGGAAAAGTTAACTGCGTACCTAAGTCGTGCCAGGATAGCCGTTAATAATAGATACTGAGGACCAGGGCTTCATGTACACCCTCCCAGAAAAGTATCGGCACTGTTATAGCATGTATCATTCTGAAACATGGATGAAGCATTATGATATATGGAGCATCCTGTAATTATAAGTTCAGATATTATGTTTGGAAATCGTTAGAACTGAAAATTGCAAAAAGATTCACTTACGGGGTGGTATATGTTTTGAGGCACCTCATCTATAGACTCACGTGTGTCTGCAGAAATTGCTTATTTTCACAACCATCGTAGCCAAAGGGGCCGATACTTTTTTGGGGAGGTGTACTTGCATACATACTATCTTTTGTAATCTTAAGTTTGCGTCTCTCTATCCATCTCTGTCTGTTTGTATTGCAAACTTTGTGCATATCAGCAAATCTATATGGTAAGAAATATAAACACTCAAGAAAACTTCAGAAGTAAAAGTTAAATACCATTTGGGGTGTGTTTTGAGCCTTAAAAAATATGGAAACCAAATGTAGAATGCGTACTTGTGTCATGCCAGAATACCCTTAAACGGGACACAGTGGCACGGCAATATTACATACATACGTTACATGCAATCCTAATATAGTACCTGTCTTTTTGTAACATGAGCTTTGTGCAAAATATCACGCAAAAAAAAAAAAAAAAAAAAAAATCACCGAACTCCGAAAACAAAAGTTGTTAAGGACTCTCTGGAGTGTGCTTTAAGTCAAAAAGCTTCCAGAAACTATCCCAGTTTGCCTGCAACCTGTAATCAGAGAAAGTGTAAACTTCTTAAACTTCAACATTACTAATAGTAATGACCATGGCAAAGAGAAAGAAAGGACCGAAGCCTCTTATATTCATATATATATATATATTGAAATACATGGTGTGTGGGGTGGGCGAGCATCATGTATGTACAGTTCATATAGTTTTGCCTTCAGGTAACTCTACACTGGGTGACAAGTCAGATATTTTGCTGCAACCCAGGAAACCACCTACTGCAGTGGATGATAGCCACATTACCAAATGACGCCCTGAGGTCTATTTGGTAAAGGTCCTGTAAGTGGATGAGGCTTAATAATGTGGTTGAATTTCATTGCCTACACATTAAAACGCAGATAAGCATTGTCCTTCCTGATACTGATACAGACTGAGCATATCTGGACAAATAATCACTTCTTTGAAGCTAGTCATTATCATCCTTATATTTCTGATAACGGTTATTTGGACAGCACTTTCAAGATAAGTTTTGTATACTACTCTGCTGCATGGGAGGCAGAGATAAAAAGATAACGATGGTGCTGTGACTGCAGATCAGTTAGGTAACCATCATTACCATCATGAACAGCCAGCCTCTTTTTCTTATCCACATGTGGCATGGCGTAGGGCCCGAAAAGCAAGAAGCAGGAAAACCTCAGCTGATTTTATTCAGCTTCTGAGGTACCTTTTGTACGAGAGAGGCTAGGTACAGCTTTCATTAACTTCCTTACAAATAATGGGCTGTCCTAAAATGTTTAAAATCGTCTGGATATAGTAAGACTAAAGTGATTTAAAAATCTGTGGGGTAAGTAAGTGAAGGGGTTCATTATTTGTCCCCCCCTGGGGGTAGGGGAGTTTTTCAAGAATACTCCCCCAGTATCCCTGCTTGTCGTAAAAGGCGACTAAAAGGGTTGGCGGAGGGTTAGTGCCCCTCCCCGGAAAACAACTAACTAAAAAAACAAACAAGAAGCCTCGGACAAGGACTGACCAAACGATGACGACCAAGGACCGGACAAAGGACATGGGTATCGGAACGTGGAATGTAAGGGGAGCGAATGAGGAAATGAAAGAGAGAGAGATTGTCCAGGTGCTTGAGGGTGCGAAAGTGGATGTATGTGGAATAACTGAAACAAAATGGTGAGGAGAAAGTGTGAGAGAATGGGAGTATGGATGGGGTATATGTGCAGGAGTAGGTGAGAATGAGAGGGCAAAGGAAGGAGTATGTAAAGTTATGAGTAAAAGATGGAAGAGGAGCATAAGATAGTATGGATCAGTTGGGTCAAGGATTGTGTGGGTAAAGTTGAAAGTTGGAATATAAATGTGGGAGATTGTGTGTGTGTATGCGCCAACGCAAGATCGTGCTAGAAGAGTGAGAGAAGAGTTCTGGACAAATGTAGAAGTGTGCATGGAAAAGTTTGGAAGGAATGAGAGAGTGTTTTTGATTGGTGATATGAATGGTAAAGTTGGGAATGTGAAGGTGGATGGAATAGTTGGTGAGTGGGTTGTGCCTGCTGAGATAGATGAGAATGGGAGTGCGTTAGTGGACATTTGTGCTGGGAGAGGGTTGGTGATAGCCAATACCCTCTTCAGGCATAAAATGATCCACAGGTATACATGGCGAGTGATCAGAAGGGTGGGTGGTGAACTGAATGAAACGAAGGCAATGACTGATTATGTGTGTGTGGATGAAAGGATGCGAAGATGTGTAATGGATGCAAGAGTTTATAGAGGTTGGGGGAGTGGACTTTCTGACCACTACTTGGTGGTGGCCAGAATTAGAATTCAAGTAAGATGGATGAATAGAAGAAGGGAAAGACGAGAGGAAGGAGTAGTTTTAAGGAGAGTGGAAAGGTTACAAGAGGATGAGAAAAAGGCAGAGTATAAGAGAAAAGTGGAAGAACGATTGGGCAAATATGAACTGGAGCAGATGGGAGACGTGAAAGGTGTGTGTAGGATATTTACAGAAGAAATATATGCAGCATGTGATGTGGTGTGTGGAAGGAAGAGAAGACGGAGGGGGGGTGCAAGGAACAGCGTGGTGGACTGAAGAGGTGAAACAGGCTGTGACACAAAAGAAGAAAGCATACAATGAATGGATGAGAAATAGGGGCGTGGAAGAAGTTGAGAGGCGGAAGAGACAGTTATATGGAGAAAGAAAGAAAGAGGTGAAAAGATAAGTAAGAGAGAGTAAGAAGAGAGTGGATGAGGAATTTGGAAGGAATTTGAGTGTAAAGTGAAGGGACTGTAAGAAAATGTTCTGGAAAGAGGTGAAAAGAGTAAGACAGGGTGGAAATGAAATTAGCAGGGGAGTGAAAGATAAAAATGATAGATTACTAGTGGAGAAGGGAGAAAAAGTGAGCAGATGGAGAGAACACTTTAAGGAATTATTGAACGTATAGGATGGAAGTAATGTGAGTATAAGTGGCTGGGGAATGGCTGGGAGAAGGCGCGAGGTGACAAGACAAGAAGAAATCAGTAGGATAGAAGTCGTGGAAGCAATGAAGAAAGTTAAATCGGGGAAAGCCCCAGGAATTGGTGGAGTGTGTGGTGAAATGCTGAAGCATGGGGGAGAGATAGTAGTAGAATGGATGTGGAAGATGTGCAGATTGGCCTGGGAGGAAGGTAGAGTCCCGGAGGATTGGAAGTCAGGTATAATTATTCCCTTGTACAAAGGAAAAGGGGGAAAAAGAAGTGTGTGGTAATAATAGGGGCATTTGTCTTCTTAGTATAATAGGAAAAATGTATGGTAGGATACGTATTGACAGAGTTAGAGAAAGAACAGAGAAATTAGTTGGAGAAGAACAGGGAGGCTTTAGGAAGGGAAGAGGTTGTGTAGATCAGATATTCATTCTTAGATCTTTAGTTGAAAAGTTTCTAGAGAAGGGAAAGAAGTTGTATGCGGCTTTCATGAATTTGGAGAAAGCATATGACAGGGTGGATAGACAAGGATTGTGGAAAGTGTTAAGAATATATGGAGTAGATGGGAAGTTGTTGAATGCCGTGAAGAGTATGTACGACGGTGCGAAGGCTGCAGTGCGTGTGGATGGTGAACTAAGTGAATTTTTCTCTTTGAAAGTTGGGTTGAAACGGGGATGTGTCATGTCTCCATGGTTGTTCAATCTGTACGTGGATGGGGTAATAAAAGAGGTATAAGGTAGGGTAGTGGATGTTGGAGTGGCCCTGGTGAGAGAGGATAGTGTTTGGAAACTCCCTGTACTGTTGTTTGCAGATGATACTGTGTTGTTGAGTGAAGACGCAGGGGAGCTGCAAGGCTTGGTGGATGAGTTTGGGAGAGTGTGTAAGAAACGGAATCTAAAGGTGAATGTAGGGAAGAGTAAAGTGATGGTCTTTGAGAGAGGTGAAGTTAGTGAATGTACAACGAGGTTGGATGGTGAGGAATTGGAAAATGTGAGTATGTTTAAGTACTTTTTTTTTTTTTTTTTTTTATGTGTCCGACACTGGGCATAGGCTTCACAGCCTGCCCTCAAGCCCAGTAGTCCTCCTACATACCATACACCTCTACATGTCACCACTTCGGCCCTAACACCCACCGTCCATATTGAATACATGCTAGGGGTGTCTCATACAGGACTGGTATATTGGTATTAGCGGGGGTATTTTTACGACATGTCGGCGGATCTTCTGGGAGATCAGTAAAGTCTGATTTTGTGAAATTCAAATCCTTAACTTGGGTAGTGTGATGAGTAAGGATGGAGGTTTGGAGGGTGAAGTGCTTGAAAGGGTACAGCAGGGAAGACAGGTTGCTGGTTCTTTGACAGCAGTGATAAGAAACAGGGAAGTGAGCATGGAAGTGAAAAAGTTACTACATGACAGTATTGTGATACCAACTCTAACGTATGGAAGTGAAGCTTGGACGTTGTTGGAAGGACACAAGTCAAGAGTGAGAGCAGTGGAAATGAGTTATTTAAGAGGAGCCTGTGGAGTCACATGGAGAGACAGGCTGACGAATGAGGATATAAAGGAGCGTTGTGGTGTTGATGTGGATGTGATAGGAAGCGTTATGAGGAACACACTGAGGTGGTTTGGCCATGTGGAGAGGATGGAGGGTGAAAGACTGACGAAGAGAGTGTATGTGAGTGAGGTGGAGGGGGGAAGAGGAAGGGGGAGGCCGAGGATGAGATGGAGGGATGGGGTGGAGAGGTATATGAGAGAGGGGGGTGTGAGTTGGGAGCAAGGCAGTGAAATGGCTGGGGACAGGGGGACTTGGAGGCGATTTGTTTGTGGCCACCCCAAACGGGATTGAGGCATCTGGCAATAGATAGATAGATAGAACTTGGTGGAGATTTTTGTCCTTTTCTTTAATGCTGACGAACAGCTCATTAGTCTGCACGATGAAATGAGCCACAAACTCATTCACTCACCGTTCAACCCCCTGGAATCCCGGCTCCATTTATAGACACACCTTCCACATGTTCCTTCTGTATTTCCTAGCAGAGTCGCTCTGACGACTGCCAAGTAAAAAAAAAAAAAAAAAAAAAAAAAAAAAAAAAGGGAAATTTCTAATAATGTACCACTAGATACATCAGTCATCCAACCAGCTTGATCCCTTGTCAATTCCCCAGCCTCATCCACCTTTATACCTCTCTCTCGCTCCCTTTTCATTTACCATAACTATCCACCTTCATCTCGGACTACCACGCCCTCATACCCACTCTCATACGAGTATACCTTTACCACAGCGCTATTTACATCTATTAACGTCCAAAGACCATACCATCTAACCATACATTTTTTTAGTCTGTTCACCCGCTTCCTTGCTTTACATCTGTAACGAACCAATTTTTTTCCCACCTACTCTTTGCACTGCCCTCACATTTCTTAATACACCATCTCCACTGCTCGAATTACTGACTTTTCATTTTCATGCCACACCAAAGTCTAACACTCATATGTTAATGTGGGTTCTCAAATTCCGTCATGCAATCCTTTTGCGGCTGCAGCACTCAGATTTCTGTTCCATAGTACCAGCCAAATTCTTTCCCTCTGTCACTCTACTTTCCACATTCTTTGCATACATTTTCCATCACTGCACCAAGGTATTTAAACTTTCACCAATTTAACTATCCATTCATCACAGTAACACAGTGGGAATCACTTTCCTTCTCAGCAATCATCTATTTCTATATAGCCAGACGCCTTAATCCTGTAAGAGATTGCCACAAACAAATCGTCTCCATGTCACCCTGTCCTCTGCCATTTCGTTTTCACCCCCCAACGCACACACACCCTCTCTCATATAGCTCTCCACTCCATCCCTTCATCTTCTCCTTGGTCTTCTCCTCACTCTCCCACATCCACCTCACTCACACACACTCTCCTCGTTAGTCTCGTGCTCTCCATACTCTCCACATGGCCAAACCACCTTAGTGTATTTCTCCTAACTCTTTCCATCACATCCACGCCCACAATACAACGCTCATTCACTTCATCATTTGTCAGCCGGTCTCTCCATGTAACTCCAAAGGTTCCTTTCAAATAACAAGGTCCAAGCTTCGCTTCCATACATCAAAGTTGGTATCACGTCACATGCAATGATTTTTTTTGCATCCATGCTCACTTCCCTATTTCTTACCACTGCTTTCAGAGAAACATCAACCTTTCTTCCCTGCTGAACACTTACAAGCACTTCATCCTATAAACTTCCATTCTTACTCACCACACTATACCCAATTACATAAATGCACTCGCATTTTGTTTTTCCTCACCATCCAGCCTCACTGCGCATTCGGTGGCTTCATTTCTCTCGAAGACCACAACTTTGCTCTTCCCCACATTCACCTTTAGATTCCATTTATAACACACTCTCCCAGACTCATTCACCAAGACCTGAAGTTCCCCTTCGTCTTCACATGACAATACAGTATCATCTGTAAACAACAGAACCGGAAGTTTCCAAACACTGCCCTCTCTCATTAAGGCCGCTCCAACATCCGCTGCCCTACCTTATATGTCTTTTACAACTCCATCCATATACAGTTTGAACATGGATGGAGACATGACACATCCCTGTTTCAATCCAACATTTAGACAGAAAAATGTTCTCACTTCACCATCCACACGTACTGTAGCCCTAGTGCCCTCATACATACTCTTCACGGCATTCAACAGCTTCCCATTTACTTCATATGTTCTTAAAATTTTTCACATTCCTCCTCTATTCACTCTGTCATAATGTTTTCTCCAAATCCGTGAAGGCCCCATACAACTTCTTTCCCTTCCCTAGAAACTTTTCCACTAAAGACCTTGGTATGAATAACTGAACTACACAACCTCTTCCCTTCCCAAATCATCCTTGTTCTTCTCGAACCATTTCCTCTGTTTTTTCCCTAACTCTGTCGATAAGTATCCTACCATATACTGTACTTTTCCTATTATACTAAGAAGACAAATGCCCCTATGATTACCACACACTTCTTTTTCCCCTTTTCCTTTGTACAGAGGAATAATTAAACCTGACTTCCAATCATCCAAGAATCCCTTCCTCTCAGGTTATTCTGCACATCTTCCATATCCATGCTTCAACATTTCACCACACACTCCATCAGTTCCTGGGCCTTTCCCTATTTTGAATTTCTTGATTGCTACCACTACTTTCATCCTACTGATCTCTTTCTCTCGTCTCATTTCCAGCCTCCTCCCTGCCATTCCTCAGTCACTTATATTTGGGTTACTTTCATTTTCTTAAGTTGTTCTCTCCATCTGCTCACTTTTTCTCCCTTCTCCACTAGCAATCTGCCATTTTTCATCATTCACTCCCCTACTACCTTCTTTATCACCCTTTCTAGCTCTCTTTACCAATCTTTCGCAGCAATCATCACCTTTTTTTATTTGCATTTACTTTCAAGACACGACGGTCACAGACAATATAACTCTGTTCCAACCTGCAAAGTACTTGTTCACTACTAAATACATATCACAGGATCTTCTGCATATATCTGATATGAAGTACCCCCACTCTTAAACAAGTCTCGCTACCGTAATAAAAGCTCCTAACAGCAATCACCACATGTCTGTCCACACAACACATAGGCAAAACAATATAATTATGTCCACTCTCTCTACGAGTATCTTTTCAGACTCTTTTTCTAGGTCCATCAATGTCTTTAATCATTACAGTCTCATTCATCAGCTTTCGCAACTATCTGTCATATGAATATTTGATTCTCACATCCCCTACTCCTCAGGCCTCTCTGTTCGTCACTCACCTGGCCTCCTGATATATTCCTTACTTCATGAAAGTTTTCCGGTATATCTTTCCTACTATGCCCAGCAAGCTTATACCACGACAATATTTTGCACTCACTTTCTTACATATTTCTAGGAGACACTTCACTTTAATTTCTTCAAAACACGTGATCATCTATGCATATACCTCATCAACACCTGATACCTTCCCATTTTCCCTCGTTTCACAGCATTCTTCATTTATGCCAAAGTCACATTTTTTGGCACCACATTCCATCTCCACAGGCCAAGCCCAGTCACGTTTACAACAACACTGCTGTCACCAGTTCCATTTAACTGCCCTTCAAAAAATTATTTTACCTCTGTTCCAAACTTCTGTCTCATTTGTTAGTATTTTTCCACTTTAATACTCTCACTCTTTCACGTGTTCTTCCACTCTTATTTCTCCATTTCGTACCTCTTTCCAAAATGGACCGCTATTACCAAAATAAACATCAATCATTCTATTCCAGGATGATAATTTATCTATCTCTTGTTTGTCCTGATTCGTCTGTACACATCTTTATTACTTTCAGTATATTGTGTGTTTCTTTCATTTGACTGTCTTTCTGCATCACTCTAGCCACTTTATTTTCTTCTCCCCCACTGCCTCTTCAATTGTTGCATCCTTCCAAGCTATAACTTTCTCACTAATAGGAAGTCATGCAAAACTACATGCAGCCTTAACGTCCCTAACCAAGCACTTCCAATATGCGCTCCACAAACTTTCCAGATAAGTAATAATGCATATAAAACAAGAAGAAACAATCAGAAAGTGCACTACCTCCGTCCACCAGTTGGTCTAAAGGTCGAATTTTGACTTTGTCATAAGGCCTTAGCCTTCGACCAACGGCTCTCCAAATCCAATTCCTTCATTTCTGTCTAGCGTGTAAACCTTCCACCAAGTTTGGCCCAAATCGGATCAGTGCTGTTTAAGTTGACCTTGTTTTATGATCTTGGCCTTTGACGTTTTCCTGTAACCTTGAACTTTGAACGTTATGTTCTCAAAACTAAATTCCCTTGTCCTTAACATAAGGTGAACGTTTCTACAAAGTTTGGACTGAATCGCTTATAAAAATGTTTAAGTTGATTTTGTCATGCGACTTTGGCCTTCGTCTTTTTGTCTTCTAGGCTTAAACATTTCCGCAGTGATTTTTCCAGAACATTATCAAAAGGGTTCTAGTAATTTTATCCACCACTGAGTGATTCTCAAAATTGAGTCATATCGCCATCTTTTCCACCTAGCTTGGTCTAATCGAATAAAAACTGTTACTGTTGATGCTGGTAGATCAAACTTGACCAAGTTCTGTAATACTGACCTTTGATTTATTCTCTAAAATATAGGTTTTTCTCTTGGCTAAACTTCAGCCATTTCACCAATTTTGGCTAAAATTGGATAAAAACTGAGTTATTGTGTTCACACACACACACACACACACACACACACACACACACACTGATCAAAGCAAGATAATACTCTTGTCAGTGAGTGCGGGAACAATGGCTATGGGCCTGAATTTTAGTTGTGATGCACGACTATGAGGTTGTCCTTATCGTACCCTGGCAACCTACCTGTCAACAGCAAGTCCGATTCGTATCATATACACGAATATTATTATATACGAATATATTATCACGAATATTATTATACACGACCATATAAACGTATCACAAGCGTATTATGCACGAAATTGGAAGTACTGGTGATGGGCAGGTTGCCAGGGCACGATAATGAAACTCAGAGTCGCACGCCGCTACCATAGTTCCCAGTATGTTCACGTTAATGGTGATGAAACTACTTGAACAATCAAGCTGTTCACTGCCATCTACCACACCCTCGAGGTTTCTTGTTCCAAAAGGGCCAAAATGAGACAGAAAAACATAAAAAAGGAAACACTGTGAATATGACATTATTCATAATAAATCTGGAAAATGTTTTGCTTAAAAACCTTTATAAATATGGCTTACATCATATTTGTGATCGAATAATTATTCACATGGGTCCCAAACAAAATGGGCCTTTCTAGGTCACTGTTCGTGTAAAATCCTAAAGTACTGGCAGTCGTCAATTTATGAAGTTCCAACCTACGAATTTTTGGATACGAAAAAATATACCAAAAGGACAAAAAATTCATCTATCAGTTCAAATTGTACACCATGTACTACTTAAGTTTCCAAACAGCAGGCGGTATTAGAGTGCACTGACGCGACCTCTTATCAGAATCAGAGCGTCAGTGTTTTCATTTACCCGTGCACTGCAGCAGGAAGGTTGCAAAATAGGCTTTGTGCTGAGGCTGTTAGCGGTGGCTCAGTCGGTAGAGAGGTGGCCTGCAGTTCTATCGGACCCAGGTTCAAATACACGCTGGGGCAGGGAAAAGCTAGATCTGAATTTCATTAAAATCAGACTTTACTGATCTACCAGTAAACCCGCCGACATGTCGTAAAAATACTCCCGCTAATACCAATACACCAAAACTGTATGAGACAGCCCTAGCATGTATTCAATATGGACGGTGGGTGTTAGCGCCGAAATGGTGACGTGGAGGTGTGTGGTACGTAGGAGGACTACTGGGCCTTGAGAGCAGGCTGTGAAGCCTATGCCCAGAGTCGGAACACAAATATATATACATATATATAGAGAGAGAGAAAGCGACAATTGCAACATTTCCATGTGTACATCATCGTCTTGTAAATATTGTTACACACCTACCCACGAAATATTTTCCCCCATCTCACCATAGTTATGGCGTTCTTGTGGTCGGAAATTTCCCAATTGGAGGGAAACCGGCAACTTGACAAGTGGGACTCACTCCAGTTAAAAGCCTTGGTGAGTTGCCAGGTATTCCAACAAGCCATCATCTAGTATGATTGCTACTTTCGATAATGTTCCCTCTTCCCTGAGCCTTTGTCGGCCTTGCATTCGATGTTTTGTTAAATTTTTCAGGGAGGTTTGAACCTTCTTCTGGTGCAAACGCCATTGTAAATGGATCGGGAAGTGCATGAGTTTCGTTCATAGTAACTTATTGTTAATTTGTTTCTGGGCATAACCCTGACCCTGGTGCTCGCAAGCACCACTGTGCTCTCTGATGGTCTGGCAGTGCTCTTTCACAGTGGTTAAAATCGTGCTTGCGAAAACCAGCTCTTTGTAGGCCTAACTTCAATATTCATAATCCCCTGTAAGGCCATGAACATCATCATCCGTTTCTTTTGTTATATATATATATATATATATATATATATATATATATATATATATATATATATATATATATATATATATATATATATATATATATGCTTGATTGGTGAATGTTAATAACTTCTAATAAATATCCAAGCAGTACAAATTAATTTGTGAATCTTCAGTGCAAATAATTTAAAGTTTTTGTTGCCTCTGAATAAACTAAGTCTTACACTTACTAATTGGACTGCTTCTTAATACCCAAACTATGAAATTATAGTGGTGCTCTCATAGTTATCCGGAAAACAGGTGGGTGCTCATCAGCTTAAAAAGGTTGGGAACCCCTGATCTAGGAGGTGGGGTTGAGAGATGATTGGAAACCTACCATCCCATAAATACTGTACTTCATGACGCTCCTTGTACGGGAAACTTCGTGGTGCTCTCGTTCATTACAGGCTGATCGTATGCACCCGCTGTTGACTCAGATGGGGTACGTCGCATTCCTTGGGATAAAAGTCATTTTTTTCTGCCTTAATAATAACAATTTCAAAGACAAACAGCCACTCCTTATGGGATTATGGCATCTGGTAGATATATTGAATTGTAACCACTAGCATGTCGAAAAGTGCAAGAAGAGTTATAATGGTGAGGGTACCCAGAAAAAATATCAAAATGTGATGATCCAGTGAAAATGGGTACAATTAAGCGTGTGGAGAAAGGGGTAAAATGACTTGATATCGTGCATGTGCTGGGGCTGAGTCGTTCGACTGTAGGAATAATTTTAAAGGAAAAGGAGCACAATCTTGAACGTGTGAAACAGTTGGTACCAATGCATTCAGCTATGATAAGCAAGAAGAGGGGTACAAAATTATGGATGGAAGATATGGGGAAATTTCTGGGAGAGTGGCTTAAGAACCAAAAGCGGCTTTGTCTGCCAATTAGCCTAATGGTGATCTAACAAAACGTACGAAGCGGATATGCTGATGTGAAGAATAACATGGTGAAAGTGCATTTATATAGCACCTATAATGTTGCATTATGCACTTGGAGAGGTACTGTATAAGTGGATAAGGAGAGTGATGAAAGATTTAGGGGGAGGAGTTCATCTTGGTTAGTGATGTTCAGTGTGTGTAAGAGTGAAGTTGAACGTACGAATACATTCAACCTATGAACAAGCTTCAGCAGTCAAGTTTGTAAGTTGGAGTCTGCTTATATATACAAAGTTATTAACTAAACAATCTTCCACGATATGACTTATGTACTGCACCGGGAAATAATCTTGGGAGGTCTAGGAAGGCACCGGCAACTGTCCTAGAAGTTGTACGAGGGCTTAAAGGGCTAATTTCAAATCAACCCCACAGTAAGTTAACAGATCAACAATTCAGTGCAATTGGTCCTTCTAGGACAGTCCTTCAAAGCGTCCTTCCTATTCAAAGGGTAGTAACGTACAGGTACAGGTATACTAACAAGGTATAAACAGTTTTTATTTGCATGACAAGGCCGAGGGCAAAATTAATCTAACAAGATATAAGTATTACCATAATGGTTATTTTCTCCCTAACGATCCCCAGAGTGGGAGAATTTTGCCTGAACAGATTGTATATAATTATTCCATGTGAATAACTCCAGGCATAACAAATATAGACATATCCAGAAATAAAGTTTCCATAAACTCCTGCTGGGTTTACAAATATTTATTGCATATAAGTGACTGAACATACAGAGATTCAGTTCCTTCCGTTATATAAGATTAACTCGATATTTTCAATGACTGGCTTAAGGTGTTTTTCTTTTTTTTTCTTTTTAGGTAAGAATGATATGTGATACATAAGACGAAAATCTTTGACGACTGTACAAAGAACCTGCCGTTGCAATATGGAAAAGAACATCAAAGGGTGGCATCAAAAAGTCCTGGTAACTGGAAGGGTTTTAGACTTGCCTCTGACAGAATACCCTGCAGTAACACAGGAGACAAGCGACAGTATTCATAAGGATTTCCAGCACAGTCATCAAACATTCGTTCAAGCTTGGTGCATCGAGTGAGTTGCATGCGCTGAAATAGATTGTTTCATACATGCAAAATTCTATTATCAGTGGCCACAGGAGCTAGTGACAATGTGTGCTCCATCTTAAGCACGATTGATGAGAACATATATAGATAGATAGATAGATAGATAGTGTGTGTGTGTGTGTGTGTGTGTGTGTGTGCTTGTGTGTGTGTGTGATTAATCCAAATTTCATAGCTTCGAAAGTGACCAAAAAAAAAAAAAAATCTTCAAGTGATACTTTTTCATAAAAAAAAAAAATGCATCACAATATGCTAGTAAGTTTAAACATAATGAACATGTGTTACCCCGGCAGGATTTGTGGACACCACTTATTTTACTTACGATTCTGGTATTTATTTTGAACGTGCACAGTCAAGCGCCCCATTTCTGCGTACACACACACACACACACACACACACACACACACACACACACACACACACACACAGGCTCATCCCTTCATTCAACGACGTCAGTTTTGTTTTATTCCTGCTGTCTTCCGGATTTATTGGATTAAAGGGAACAGACAAACTCCAGTAGAAATAGTGCACATGTTGAGCAGATTCGTCTTGAGGTTACAGAAGGAAAGTAACATGTTACATCCTTGGGATTAGCTGCTGATTCCTTACCTTCTGACATAGCTGAGGTTAATGGTCTGGAGGTAGAAATAAATTCAACCCAACGGTGATTCTCTGACACGAACCAGTCACCACCGCCACCTCGCCTGTACTGCGCCAGAGGCCACGTCACGTGCCTGCCACTTCAGCTATACTGAATGTTAACGTGGACTGGGGGAGGGGGAGGAATAAGGAGGGACGCGTGATGTTGCTGCATCATCAGTTGCTGGGGAGAGCGTGGCTTAAATCTCTCTCTCTCTCTCTCTCTCTCTCTCTCTCTCTCATAACTTGAGAGTCCCCTCACGGAGACACACAACTTATACTATGTGTACTGTACGTACCACGCATGTTTGCATGTCACCAGTTCAGCAGAAAAACCTACCTTTCTTTCTGAATACAATCTAATGTTCTCTGAGATAATGATAGTAATGGGTTGTTTTTACATGTCCAGGAGGTCGTGGAAGATCAATAAAGTGTTGCACAAAAAAAAAAAAAAAACTTCCCTGTTGTAGCATGGAATCGTAAAGACGTCTTTTCGATCAAGTGGCCACTTCTCTAGCCACCTGGAAATACACACTGTACTGTGAGAGTAAGGAAGAAGAGGTTTGGGGAAGTAGAACAGAGAGGTTTTATGGTGTAGGCTACATAAATAAAGAGAAAGCAGTGTGAGGGAGGATTTGGCGTGAGGAAATGAAGATAGGGAGGATGTAGCTTAGGGAAAGAGGGTAGGGAGGATGTAGCGTGAGGATCTGAAGCTAGGATGTGGCGCTGAAGTGCACAGCGAGGAGGATGTGATTCACGAGAGAAACGTAGAGAGCTTTTATTTTTGCGGAAAAACGAAGGTAGGAACGGAACGGCATGAGGTACTGAAAATAGAGTGGTGTGGACGAATGAACGTAGAGAGAGAAAGGAGACAAAGTGTTGCATGGGACAGTTAAAGTAGGAAGGTTGCGGTATGAGACATAGCAGTGGGGAGGTAGGGGTACAGGACACTGGAGGTAGGGGGGATGTAATGTAGTACTGGAGGTGGGGAGGTACGGGTATGAAACACTGGAGGTATAGGAAGGAGACAGAGTTGGGTACGGAGATAGTGCTAAGTGACTCTGCTCATGAGGTAAGGTAGCTGTAGTGGGGTAGTGTGAGGCAGGGAGATAATAGAGGTATGCTTGGGTAGTGTGAGGCTGGGCTAGTGTGAGGCGGGGTAATGCGAGATAGGGAGATAAAGGAGGTTTAGTGGGGTACTGTGAAGCAGGGAGAAAAGGATGGTGTAGAGGGGTAGTCAAGGCAGGTAGAGATGGGAGGAGGATAGGGGTAGTAAAGACAGAGGGAGAAGTAAGTCTTAGATGGATAGTAAAGGCTGGGAGAGAAGAGAGGTGTAGAGGGGTAGCAAAGGCTGGGAGAGAAGGTAGGCATAGGGGGATAGTAAAGGCTAGGAGGTAGGGGGCAAAGGTCGTGAGTTACAATGACGATATGGCATCACAGAGTACAATGACGAGCTTTGTGAGGTAAGCCACAGTGATGGGTTGAGTAACGACGCAATTGACAGTGAAGGCGAGAAGCATGAAAAGAGGCGCCTAAACTGAGGTGCACGATGACGGGCACATTATTTGATAAGACAAGGGGGGAATCGCGGTATGATCTTCAAAACACAAGGTGATTTACTTCAGTTTGCCTGAATATTGACCATTATAACTTTCCAAGACTTTAGTGATGAGTAATAGACCATAACAACCAAACAAAACAGAGATAGCTACAGTAACCGATTGCTTCTGCTTCGGTTGCAGCTGTTGTTACTGAAGCTGCTTCTGCTACTAATGCTGCTGCCACTGCTGCTAGTGATGATGATAATAATGATGATAACGGTAATTCAGCTCCTCATGAAATATGGTTACATAGTTGATGGGATGGAATATCAGGTAACAAAAGTGCTCAGTGCCTTCATTCAAACAAAAATTGTATAAACTACTTGCCAGCATGTTGTGTAGGAATCTGATCTTCCAAAAGTATTTTAGACGTAGAATAAAATAATATAAAATAGAATAAATAAAATAGATGTTTTATCAGGCAATCAAAACGTTCATTGGAAAACGTATACGAATTAATAAAAAAAAAATCTTTATTCTGTATAACACGAGGACATCTTACCCAAGGCTGAAGAAATTGTCTGGTGCGATAAAATACAAGTGACAGGACTGTGTTGAAGTGGTCATTGTGACTATTTTGAAGTATAAATCAGAGTGTTGCCACAACATGAACTCACAAAATTTATGAAGGAAATTTTTGGTGTGATTATTAACAAAGTTTCGGTAAAAAATTATTGATTTTTATAAGTTATAGTCTGTGTCTCGTTTCAAACAGTGCACATCAACATCGACTGGTGCTCGTCTTACTGAATCTTTATGCAAGACCAGTGGACAACCCAGCAATAGTAACACAACCGTATATGAATTCAGTGTCGGTTTCGCTGTACTTGATGGCTATAACACCCGCAAGTGACAGCAAATACATTAGAAAATTGCAGCTATTACAATCTGCACCATTAAAAGCCAAGGATATGAAAGCAATGTGTGCTTAATTAATTTTTGTTGTTATTGTTGTTGTAGTTGTTGTTGCTTGGCCTGGTGAAATATTTGAATTAAGTCTTTGACACACCCATGTTCGGCAATCTACAGCGTTCAGCTTCAGTCGGTGTACTCGTCCTACCCTGAATCACCATCTAGCCCATTCCACGCGCCCCCTCTGCCCACTCCACACATACGTGCACACACATACAATATATATATATATATATATATATATATATATATATATATATATATATATATATATATATATATATATATATCCCTAGAGTTAGTCAGAACTAGCATAAGCTAGACAAAACCAGTGTGTTGTACAGTCGCGGCACATAGTCCTTGACCAGGGTGTATGGGAAAGCCAATGCCACCACAGGGATGCAGTGCATCGGAACACGTTCCCTTACACCTCCTGCCTCCTTCCCCCACCACCCCTGCAGGAGGTGTAAGGGAAAGTGTTCCGACCCACTGCAGCCCTGTGGTGGCATTGACTTTCCCTTACACCCTGGTCAAGGACTATGTGCCGCGACTGTACGTACCTGTGTACAGCAATTATAACGAAAGCAGAACTAATTGCATCAAAAGATGCTAGTTATATATAGACATATCAAGATATCAAGATAAAAAGAAACGGTTAAGCTCAGACTTAATTAAACTTTCTGGTCAAAAACTAATTTCAACAGTTGCGTTTTATTACGATACTAGATCTAGTAAATAACCACAATGAATTCAGACAATAACATCTCGGGACCTGATTAATATAAAAGAACTTCATTCTTGTCACCTTTATCAGTAGCTTCAGAATACTATTAGTTTTAAAAATCTGAAATTACTTAAGTCCATTGTACCATTTTTCTTTTCAGTAGTTTATGCGTCCTGCATCTTGAGATTTAGAAAAGTACAGGTATCCTGAATAAGTTTGTTGTAAAGGGACGATTTGCTCTCGTCTCTCTTCAGTATGGATTGTAACAACTTTTCCTTCCATCACTTTCTGTTACTGGTTCAACAGGATGGGCAGATGTGCTGGGGACTTCCCTATGTTATTATATTGGCACTCGAATCAGGAGTATAATATTATCCTTCTGACAAGCAGCTTAATGAAAACGAACAAGCCATCCCATAAATAGCCACAGTATATGAGGTCTTCAAAGAAAAAAAATCAACGAAGCTAACGTAAACAAGAGGGAGCACTTACTGAATGCAACGGCATCACCCACCAGTTGATCTAATGGTCGAATATTTGACTTTGTCCTGTGCCTTTGACCTTCGACTGCTTCTCAAATTCAAATTAATTAATTCTTGCTTGCCTTTTAACCATCCACTAGGATTGTTCCAGTTCAAATAAACACTCTTTATCTTGACTTTGCCCTGTGATCTTGACATTTGATCTTCCCCTATGGCCTTGGCATTTTACTGATCATTCTCATTTGCGACCCCATTGTCACTGCACTCTTAACCCTTCCACAGTGTATGGTCTACAGTGAATAAAAACTTTATGAAATTGAATGTGCCATGTGACATTAACCTTTGACATAATATTCTAAACAAATAATAATACTAATTCTTACCGCATCTGACGCGGTAAAGAGAGAGAGAGAGAGAGAGAGAGAGAGAGAGAGAGAAAGGGGGAAGGATGCTGACACAATGTTTATGTATACGGTACGGCCGCGTAAGCATAACATCCATTACCTTGAAGACAAGAGCGAACACCATGCCCTGAAATAGACGCTGTGGGCAAGTGTGGGTCAGTGTGTGGGTACCAGGAATGAATGAAGGACAAGGCAGCAGTGATCCTGTGGATTATTTGGACATACTCTGCAAGGTGGAGTTCATGCGCGATGTGCAACTCCACGACCTTCCTGTGAAGGTGCTATTCCAGTGAGGATATAATGCTCGTGAGGGACTAGTGTTGCTACCTCACACCCCCTACCCACACACTAATACTGTACGACAGAAAATGGACCCGCCACACGTGAGTTCCCCTTGCTTACCTTTAGAATACTTATTAATCTGCATCTGGTTGATGTCACGACATAACCCGATTTTAAACATGGGAAAATGAGGATGAGAATTTAAAGTGATACATGTATACGAAGTAAACTGGGGTATAACATAGCATATTGAGGATAAATTGTAATTCTGTGTATAACCAAGTGCTTATAACAATGATGAGTGATGCCATTATAGCATATTGAGAGAGTAAAATTGCAATTCCAGGTATGACTGAATAAATAGTCGAGTCCAGCTGGGCAGGTTTCATTACCCTGTTTCCCCCTCCAAGAGTGCAGGCAGCTACAGTCATACTTGGGGTCCGCTGGTGGGGGGAGCAGGCCGACCACAACCGACGACAGCACTGGGCCTGCCCTGTGCAGGGTATGAGTATTGTCTGTACAATGCCTCAAACCTGTTGGGCTAGAGCAACTGTTGAATGTCCAGTGAACATGTTACAGTAAGATGTGGTAACATGTTGGACTTAAACTGTTGGCATGTGCATTAAACCCGCAGCACAAGAGGGGTGCCAAAGTTCCCCATAATGTGCATGTCATTCCCTCTACTTTTTGGTTCCTGGACGAGTCTGATGTGAGTGCGGCCCCACCCTTGTGGTGGTAACGTAGACTGGGGCTTGTGGCACTTGGCTGCGAGATCAAACACTCATGCCCTCATCTCCCCAGCGGGTTCCATCCTCCTCGCCCTAGCCTGGGATTGGCTTCGGTCGCCTGGGCGGCCCTATGGGGCCACTATTTCCCAGAGGAGGATGGGGGTGGTTCGGTCAGACCACTTGGGAGAACATCAACAACAACAACAACAACAGCACTGGGCGGTGCTAAAGTCTACGGAGGCGGCCTACCTACGATCAGCGATACCGCCGCTCAGGACATCTTGGATTGTGAATGGGTAGACTCCGCAGGACTGTGAGTGTTGATAAACAACTTTACTCAGGCGATTGAAAGCCAGGAGCTGATACACTACGTCTGGTTCATTGTGAAGAAAATACAGCATTACGTACTGGGGTAGGAGTTTATTACCTGTGCCAGACAATGTTAAATAATTGTGACACATTGAATGTGAGAAATGTGAGTGTAATATTTTGGAAGTCGGTATTGATATCTTGACATCGTTTATATGCTATAAAGTAGTGAATTAAAACTAATAAGTGTACCTTGGATATTAAGAGTTATGATTGATACTGGGCTGTCATAGAGAAGATTCTGGTGTGCCACTGTACTTTAAAGGCTAAGCTCAGTGCTCGCTGTCTGGCTGTTTGGGTGTATGATGGGATAAACACTGCACGAATGAGAGTGTTACTAAGAGAGTTAAAAAAAAAAAAAAATACCACGTAGAACACAACCTATTACATATCAGGCGGAACCTAACCTAAACATACCAGGCAGAACCCAACCTATTACATATCAGGCGGAACCTAACCTAAACATACCGGGCAGAACCCAACCTATAACATACCGGGCGGAACTGAACCTAAACATACCAGGCGGAACCCAACCTATAACATACCAGGCGGAACCCAACCTATAACATACCGGGCAGAACCCAACTTATAACATACCAGGCAGAACCCAACCTATACCATACCAGGCGGAACCCAACCTACAACATACCGGGAGGAACCTAACCTAAACATACCAGGCAGAACCCAACCTATAACATACCAGGCGGAACCCAACCTATAACATACCAGGTGGAACCCAACCTACAACATACCGGGCAGAACCTAACCTAAACATACCAGGCAGAACCCAATCTATAGCATACCAGGCAGAACCTAACCTAAACGTACCGGGCAGAACCTAACCTGTAACATACCAGGCAGAACCTAGCCTAAACATACCAGGCGGTACCTAACCTGTAACATACCATGCAGAACCTAACCTAAACACACCGGGCAGAACCTAACCTGTAACATACCAGGCAGAACCTAGCCTAAACATAGAGGGCACAACCTAACCTGTAACATAACAGGCGGAACCTAACCTGAACATACCAGGCGGAACCTAACCTGAACATACTGGGCAGAACCCAACATATAACCTATAACTTACCGGATGGAACCTAACCTAAACATACCGGGTGGAACCCAACCTATAACATACCGGGCAGAGCCCAACCTATAACATACCAGGCGGAACCTAACCTATAACATACCAGGTGGAACCTAACCTAAACATACTGGGTGGAACCCAACCTATAACATACCAGGCAGAACCTAACCTAGACATACCGGGCGGAACCTAACCTATAACATACCAGGCAGAACCCAACCTATAACCTATAACATACCGGACGGAACCTAACCTAAACATACCGGGTGGAACCCAACCTATAACATACCGGGCAGAACCCAACCTATAACATACCAGGCGGAACCTAACCTATAACATACCAGGTGGAACCTAACCTAAACATACTGGGCAGAACCCAACCTATAACATACCAGGCAGAACCTAACCTAGTCATACCGGGCAGAACCTAACCTATAACATACCAGGCAGAACCCAACCTATAACATACAGGGCGGAACCCAACCTATAACATACCAGGAGGAACATAACCTATTACATACCGGGCAGAACCTAACCTATAATGTACCAGGCAGAACCTAACCTATAATATACCAGGCAGAACCTAACCTATGGGACATATCTAAAACAGAACATACCAGGCAGAACATATCAGCATGGACAACCCAGAGGGAAAGGAACAGGCAGAACATGACAGGCAGAACATAACCTATGGAATGGCCCAAAGGATGATTGAGGAGGCCAGGGAAGCAACGGAGGGAGAGGAGTACGAGACGGATACTGTGAGGACGATCATGGAACAAAGGGAGGAGGAGAGGGCCGAATCTGGGCTGCAAGAATGCTTAGAGAAGTGGCCAGCAGTCGAAGGCAGACAGCCTGAGGCACACGAGAACATACACATGAGAGTCCTCAAACCAGCTTTGCAAACCCTGCAAGAACAGAACAAGGCAATCCATGATCGCCTGACACAGTTGGAGAGCATGATGGGAATGGAAGGAAGGAACGAAATCAGCTTGAGGTCACAGGTACAACCAGAGACGGTAGTGGTACATGAAGGACCGGCAAAGAGGCTGAGATACAGTGATGACACGGGAGACAAACAAACGTGGGAGACTAGGGAACCCCAGTGGGGGTAGCGAGGACAGACACAAGAGGCCACAACTTTTCATCAAGAAGAGTCGACAGTTAGCAGGCAAGGACCAAAGTGGCAGAGGTCAGAAAACCTGAAACCGACTAGATGGGAAATGGAAGAGCCAACACGTGCTACCTCTATGGGCATCGAGGTGATAGCCTTCGGCTTGAAGGAATTGATTGCCACCATGAGGTTGCCACAGACCCAACTACCAACCTTCGAAGGAAATAGCCAGAGGGAGTACTGGGAGTTCATCCGTGCATTCGAACAGCACATTGGGAGGGCCGCAGTCCCAGAGGAATGTAAGCTGCAGACGCTCATGCAAGCATGTACAGGGCCTGTCAGGAACACGCTACAAATGTGCAACTATTTGGACCCACGAGAGGGTTATAAGAAGGCAGTGGCCATATTGGAGGACAGATACGGAGACAGACATCAGTACGTTCGAGATATTGTAGAAGGAATACTTGAAGGGCTCATGATCAAAGATGAGGATGAAGGTGGCCTTAGAAAATTCGCCAATGAGTTAGGGTCATGTATTTTGAGTCTGGAGATCTTCAGGAGATTACGGGAGTTGGACATCGTTCGCTCGGCAGACACACTGTCACATCGGTTACCTGCGAAGGCACTTATGCAGTATGAGGACGAAATCTCTGCCCACAACAAATGATATGGGTATTATCCTGACATTAAATGGTTGAAAACCTTTATTCTGGAGGAGGTGGACAGAGTGAGTGTGAGGAGGAGAACCGAGGAAAGGGGAGCATCCACCAAGCAAGCCATTGAGGTTGGTACTAGAAGGAATTCAGACAGGCATGTGATTGCCTTGCCCATCATTGGTGATGACGAACCTGCAAGTGAGAGAGACATGTGTCAGCTGTGCAGGGGGCCGCGGTCAGATGGCTCAGATACTACTATGTTTGCTTGAACAATATCCACTTGACAGCTGAGTGCCAGGCCTCAGTATGGTGTGACATAGGGGGTTGTACTGGGAAGCATTCACAGTTGATACACCCAACTGGCCCAGTAAGGCAAAGGCAGGAGTCCTGGTACCATATGACCATATGGAACCCAGGAAGGGAGACGAAGCAAAAACGCAGATGGAGGATGAAATGAAGCCGGGAGATGATCATCGTCGATACACTCAGTGGGAACAGGTGCATGGAAGCAAGCAGGGAATACACTGAGCAGAGCTGGAGAGGAGAAGTGATTCCTGTGGACAGGCCGACAAACGGGATGAGGCAGGTATGGAGGGGGCACTTAAGAGGCCCAGGCTCAAGAAGGGCAAAGGCGGGAACAAATGACTCACCACCACAACAGGGACAACGTGGATGCATGGGCAGCTTCGCAAGGTGGCGTTGCCCATTGATGAGGTAAAGGTGGCTAGTGAATGATCAGATGCCGTGGTTCAGACGAGGGCACTTTTGGACTCTGGCAGCAACCGAACCTTTTGTATGACCCAATTGGCAAGCAGACTAAGGGCACCACGGAGAACCGTATGGGTAACACTAGACACTATAACTCAGGTGATGGTGCAGCGAACTGAGGAGATAAACTTAGACCCCGATCTCCAACGATGTCAGCAACCTCAAAGTGCCTACCCCGCTGCATATTCTGTGCCCTAAGACAGTACCCTATTGCTCATTACGAGGTAAAGCCGAAGAGCCTATAGGGGACATCTACCAGAAGAGTTGGAAGCATGCACAGTTCCTAGTGGACCAGTTCTGGAAGCAATGGTTGAAGGTGTACCTACCATCCTTACGACAATGCCAGAAGCAGTTCAAGCGGCTGTGTAATTTTCAAGTGGGGGACCTGGAATTGGTGGCGAATTGGTATGTACCCGTAATCACTGGGTTCTCGGAAGGCTGGTAGAGGTGAATCCCGGTGATGATGGTGTGGTGAGACACATAATTAACTTGACACTTTTACACACCACATCGAGGTGGACGAAATATACGATTACAGTGTTTATCTTATCTTACAATATGGATAAAATAATCATAGCTTATTGCTATTTTATGACTAGTTAAAAAATTAAATTAGTTTCATAAAGTGCTTCAACATTAAATGTTTTAACAGTTTTCATAGAAGGATCCGGCAAGTAAATAACAGAAAAGCGCACAGTAGTTCTCTCAGGCAGTGCAGATGTTAAAACTAGTTTTGACACATGTTTAATTCAGATTATTATTATTATTACTATGTGGTAGTGGGAGCGCTCACCATCCACTCACTTGATGTAGTGCTGCTCTTGGGTGTCTGCCCTTTCCTTGCCTCCATCCTTCTTTCCGTCCATCCTCTTGTGTCTTTCTTTCCTTCAATTTTTCCTCTTTCTTCTTCCAACGGGTGACTCTGCACTCAGTGACAAACCAAATGGTTTCCTGTACGCTAGGAAACCTTTTACTACGTTGGGTGGTAACCATATAACCAAATTATGGCGCCTGGTGGTTTAGTGGGTAATAACGACGCTTCAGTCGGATTGAACCGGTGAAGCATCCAAGGGGTGGTTGGGGTTTATTGCTCACGTAATGCTACTCAGGGATGAGTGAGGCTAGTCATTCTCATCTTAAATGCCAGGACCAACTTGCCTAGGCCTGGGCTTCTACTCTCCTCATGGGGCAACGTAGGATTGGATGATGGATGGATGTATTATTATTATTATTATTATTATTATTATTATTATTATTATTATTATCATCATCATCGTCATCATCATCATCATCATCATCAAATCTTGCATTTCGAGTTTTTCTCTGCCTCGTTTGAGATTTGTAAGGGGAAACAAAGAAAAATGCCGGAGCACATCTTGCCTCGGTTCTGTCTGGACGAACGAGTACAGTTGCCCACCCCAAGTGCAAACTGTATATATATATATACATATATCATCTCATCTCATCAGCCGTTTGAGTGTCCACTTCAGGACCAGCCTATCCCGACCGAAGTGGGGACGATACAGCCAATGTATCTCTACCAAGTGGCTTAGGCTGTCTGGTAGAGATTGTATGTAGAGTGAGAAGAGCTTGTAAGTGTAATTGTAGTGTTGGAGTGGCTTTGGATGTTTGTGTAGTCTGTGAACCAAGTGTAATCGGCCCGTGGAAGCCGACTGGGTGCAAGCATACTTTATAGTATGCGACACTGGTTCAATCACACACCCCTTGTGTCCGCCAATGCAGTACGTGGCCTGAAGAACGCTCTCAAAGTTTTTTACCCTGGCGGGGCATGAACCCTCGTTCTTCAGTGTACGAAAACGCACACCTTACCAGTGTACCACAGAGGCTCCATATATATATATATATATATATATATATAAAGTATATATATATATATATATATATATATATATATATATAGATTTATATTATGTACTGGGCTACAGTTGATTTTAAGTTGATAATATTGTATGGCCCGCGAATGATGTTAAAAACATCCAAATGGCCCTTAATAGGATAAAGGTTTTCCACCCCTGCCCTAAAGTCTGTGTAACGAAGCAAGTGACTAGCTGAACTGTTGAACATGGAGAAAATAACATATCCCCTTTATATTCCAAAAGGGTACCTGATGTGTAGCTGAGTAAAATGTAAAATAAATGTAATAGAATATAAATACGTTGCAGATGAATATAAGATGTAAAAAACAGACAAATTAAAGAAACAACTATACTTCCATAATCGCATTAACCGTCATCGTTGCACGTAGCCAGAAGCTGGTGGTCAGTAGAATGGATTCGTTTCAGGTTAACCGAAACAGCCGGACTGCATAGTGCATACCTTTGACTATTTTTAACCTAATGTCGCATTAAAGAACATGGGAAAATTTACATTACTTTTAATTAAAGGTATTGCACGGAGTTTCCTACAGAATGCTATTAATTACATAATACATAAGGGATTTTCTTGGCCACATAATGAGTTCGAATAATCAGAAAAGAACATACGAATATTAAGTCTTAGGTCTTACTAAGAAAAGCCAGATTATGAATACGAGGTGGTAAGAGAAGTATAGGAACAATTTTCATTTAATTAATACAGACTTTTCGCATTGTTCTCTCTCTCTCTCTCTCTCTCTCTCTCTCTCTCTCTCTCTCTCTCTCTCTCATTGTTTATTTGTTTGTCCTTCAGTCAAGCCCAAACCAAGGGCTAGAGACCCCCAGACCCATGTATATTCTGAATCAGGTGACACAAGGGTGGTTTTAGGGAGTCAATATTCAGATCTGGGTCATTTGAGGTCACTGATAGTGTGTTCGCCTTTTTGGCCCGGACAACGCCGGGTGGCACTGAGTCCAATTTTTGGCATGGAGACTCACATAACGTCCAGTTCGGACATGGGCTATGTGAAGTTCACTTCCGAGGTCATTTAAGGTCGCTGGTCGGAGGTCATTTGAGGTCAACGGTAATTGAATGCACGGTCAAACGACTGGATACAGTGGCCCAATTTTTGGCATGGGGACTCACATGGCCTCCAGTTCAGACATAGGCTATGTGACGTTGACCTCCACATTCATTTGATGCCACCGATCAGAGGTCATTTGAGGTCGCCGGTAATACACGCTCGAACAACTGGATGCAGGAGCCGAATTTTGGGCATGGATACTCACATGGTCTCCAGTTTGGACATAGGCTATGTGAGGTTGACCTCAAAGGTCATTTCAGTTCACCGGTAATAGTAAACAAGTGCACACAAATACTGTGCGTTAGTCTGTGAAAGCTGAAATAGAAAGTTCCTGGTAGAAAGATTAACTAGAAAAGGTAGGATTAGATTATTCGTCTTTTTGAAACGCCGGTTACTCCTGCTAGTACGCATACATACTGTACAGTACATGCATACAAACATATATATATATATATATATATATATATATATATATATATATTAAAATGTGTGAGCTGCAGCATAGTGCCCCCAGAAACTCACCAACACCCCCACCCGGACCCCATGGAGGAGCCACAGCCGAACCGTAAGATGCAGTGCGACAACAGCACAAGTCAGCCCGGGCCATGTGCCCCTATGACACTCATCCTCCTCACCGTCGCCCTAGCAGGAATTCAACACTACCTTCGGGGAGAGGTACTGCCAGATCAGATCGGGGTGGAGCTGCCTATCCAGCTCCAAACAGCGCCCCTCAGGAGACGACTGATAGCCGCTCCCGCCTTCAACAGGAGAGTGCCTGTAGCCTCTCCGAAGGTGTCTTCTCCTTTGGGACAGCCGATAGCCGCCCACCGCTCGTAAGGGAATCGGTGTCTCACCAACCTGAGGGTGATCAGGAGATGGCTGATAGCCACTCCTGCCTTCGGCAGAAGGTGTTCTTCCAGGGACGGCCTGTAGCCGCCCTACACCCCCTCCTGCAGGAGACGGCCTATAGCCGCTCCTCTCTCCGGCAGAAGGAGACAGCCTGCGGCCACTCCCACCTTCGTCAGATGGCCGATAGCCGCTCCGAAGATGCTGCCCCCGAGTCAGCCTGTAGCCACTCCTCCCTCCCTCCTGCAGGAGACGGCCTGGAGCAGCCCCCACCTTCGTCAGACGGCCGACAGCAGCTCCGAAGGTGTCCAGAGGTGCGCTGATTCCCCCACTCAGGCCATGACCAGTTGCTGGGCCTTGGCGCCTCATAGTTGCGCCCTTGGGCAGCCACGGCCAGTAGCCAGGCCCCACGGCCAGAGAGAGGTGAGAGCGGTGTTACCGCCCCCGTGAGACGAGAGTCAGGACTCCCAACGCAGAAGGACCCCAGAGAGGCCCTACAGCCTCCCCCAGCCTCTGCTCCCTATGCCTGGCCCTGGAGAACGCCAACCTGACGGACCCTGATTCAGGTCGGTGCCGCAGCCCCTCCCTGACGGCGCCCCTTGACTCTGGGGGCCGCAGTCCTAGGGTACTTCAGACCCTCCCCAGGACGCCCGGGCGAGATTTCCCCACGACCTGACGGCGGAAGACCTCCGCGTTCGGCCGAGACCTGAGCCAGAGATTTCTGGACCTGTTTGGCCCCAGCCCTGAGGGCCACACCTCTGTACCCAGCCCGGAGAATATGGGCCCCTTCGCCACCTGCAGTCCCAGACGAGAAAAGACACCCCTGCGAGTCGTCCCATGCCCTCTCGGCACGCCCTACCCTGGCGGTGCCCCTGTTCCGGCAGAATTGTTGCCGGCGTGCCTCCCCGCCGCCCCCACCGTATAAGTGAGTTTTTACGCCAGGTCCCCCCTTATTTGGATAAGGGCTAAGGCGTTGCACCTGGGTAGAGGACTTTGGTTTGGAGCGTGTAGCATTTTATGACCGGATGCCCTTCTTGATGTCTACCAATGACTCTTGGGTGGATTTGATCCTCCGACCCTTCGGTCAGAGCGGAGCGCTTTAACCAACTGAGCCACGGCTGCTTATGTTAAGTGTGATGTTGCCCCAAAGTTAGTGTAACAGTGATACAGTGACTTAGTACATGTCGAATGACAGGGCAAGTGTTCAGAAGATAGCAGGAGAATACGCGATATCACAGATCTAATTAATAAGGACGAGTGCAGAGACTAAGTTCTGGTGAATCAGACTCATGAGTGATGCCCTTGTATAAAATCATTAAGACCCAACACGAGAGATTTTCCTTAGTAAAATATCCAAACGTCCTTTGCTACCAGGAAATAGTGAAGAGAAAGTGTTAATAATACCCTCCCGCTTGTATTACCATAAACTTAACGAGACTCTCAGTGCCTTCCGCTCTCCCCTAATAAATCTCCTCTCAGCAGTCAGTGCGTATGTAAAGACCTGGACTAGCAATATAATCAATTATCAAAATCCCCATGCTACCAGAAAATATCAAGTCAGAATCTGTAACCTGAATTCCCACCTAATATTACTATAACTATAATCAGACCCTCCGCGCGTCACCTCTTGCTCCACCCCCCCCCTCCCCCCGTGTGAGACCCACTCCTACTCTCCCACGTGCACCGCGACCCTGTGTTGCAAGTAAACCTGTGCACTAAATCTAGAGTGTTAGCATCAGTGTCTGTTAAGCTAGTATCCTGTAAGATACTGATTATCTAATTAAGGTTTTATTATCCACCATATATTGTGTTGTGCTATCTGCTGTTTTTGTCCTGTGTCTGACTGTGGTAATATAAGTGTAAAGGTTATTGGCTGGAGTTTTTGTGTCCTACCTCTCTTTATTGCAATAAGCCCCGGTCTCGAAAGAGGACCCCGCTACACGTTAGGTGTTATATATATATATATATATATATATATATATATATATATATATATATATATATATATATATATACAGCACCTCTGTTTCTCTCTTTGTCTCTTTTTCAGTCTCCCTGTCTCGCTTAGTCTGTCTCTGTCTGTCTCTGTCTCCGTCGTCCTGTCCCAATCTCTGTCCCTCTGTCTCTGTCTCTGTCTGTCTGTCTGTCTGTCTGTCTGTATATATATATATATATATATATATATATAGCTTCCCGTCCGATCAGCGAAGTTAAGCAACGTTGGGTCTGGTTAGTACTTGGATGGGTGACCGCCTGGGAACACCAGATGCTGTTGGCATCCCTACGTGTCAAGTGGGGTTGGTGGAGTATTAGTGTCCCTCCCTGTAAAACAATTAACTCTAAGCCCTTGGCCACCCCGTTTGGGATACATGGCGTCTGGCAATGAATGAATGAATGAATATATATATATATGTATATATATATATATATATATATATATATATATATATATATATATATCTTTGTCTCTCTATGTCTCTGTCTCTCTGTACCCCTCTGTTCTACTGCCTCTCCCTGTACTCTGTGTCTCTCTCAGTCTCTGTCTGTCTTTCTCCATATCTGTGTCTTTTTGTTCTCTCTCTCTCTCCCTGTCTCTGTCTCTATCTGTCTGTCTGTCTGTCTGTCTGTCTCTCTCTCTCTCTCTCTCTCTCTCTCTCTCTCTCTCTCTCTCACACACACACACACACACACACACACACACACACACATTCTCTCTCTCCGTCTCTTATTCTGTGTCTGTCTCTGTCTCTGTCTCTCAGTCTCTGTCTATCTGTGTGTGTGTGTGTGTGTGTGTGTGTGTGTGTGTGTGTGTGTGTGTGTGTGTGTGAAGTTGTAAGTCATATTGTTGTGGTCCATGCTTGGTGGCCAAGAGGGTAGAATGATGGGCGGATGGGTGGCGTGGCTTGGAGGGTTTTGTGGGTGGACATGGTGGGTGGACATGTGGAGCGAGTGGGAAGTTAGTTGGGGTCGCAGGGTGGATGGGTTGCGTGGGCTTTTGAGGTAGGTGCTGAATGTGTGGGTTGCCAGAGGGGAAACCAGAGACGAGCTTACTTCACATACAATATGTTAGTCAATCGGTGTACTGGGAGGTTGACTGGTGGGTTGGTGGGTGGATTGAGGAAAATAGGCCCATTCTGGAATAGGTCTGTTGGGTAAATATGTCTATATAGTGAATAGGTTCATATTTAGAAACTAGTCCATGGAGATATGTCGTAGGATAATAAAGTTTTTGCAACATGTCTAATGATAACTATAGACTATTTAAAAAAATATATATATATATATGTATATAAATGAATAAATGAATATATATATATATATATATATATATATATATATATATATATATATATATATATATATATATATATATATATATATATATAATAAAAGAACAGAGATGGAAAAACATATGTATGAAAAAAAATCATCCATACACCAGATTACTGGAGTCCTCCATTCATAAAAAATCTCCAACATTTGAACTTGAACAGCTGTAGGTTAAAGTTTGGAGGGAAACAACTCCGGGGAAGGAAGTTCCAGAGAGATGCAGTTCAGGAAATAAAAGAATTCTGATTGGCAGAAGTTCTGAAATATGGCTTTGTGACATTCCAATCATGAGCGCTACCAGATGCCCTTGTAGCACGAGAGGAGGCACGGAGAAGTGGTACAATGGACGCAACTTCGTCTGAGCCTTTGTCATAAAAGTATCTGTAAAATAATGCAAGGGAGGCAACATTCCTTTTTACTTGTAGGGGAGGTAGTTTATTTGTAATAGCAGGGTTATTAATATTTCCAAGCGCTTCGTGCTGCATTTTGTCTGGTTGTTTTAGTGTAATCTCTCCACATCCATTCCACAAAGGTGAGCAATATTCTAGCTAGGAGTGTAGATCACTCTTTATAAATTATAGCTAACTGCTCGTCAGCGAAGAACTTACAGCCTCTGTACAATAATCCAAGTTTCTTTGAGGCTGTTTTAGTAAGCGATCTGACATGAGAGGTCCAGCTGAGGGTATTATTAAGTGACACACCGAGAATATCAATACTTTTGGAGATTGGACTATTTGTAGCATTGAAGGTAATATACGAATCTGGCAATATCTATCCATCAGTAACCAGTATACATTTGATTTTACTAGCATTAAATGAGACCAGATTATTTTGTCCCCAAACAGTGATCTTAGATGAGTCTTGATTTATGGGGATGGTTGTACAGTTACCTCCACTTCTAACGACTACAACGGGTGGTGTGTTTGGTGAAACGTGGCACCACTGTGTTTGTTTACATCGTAATAATAGTAAGAGAATGGGCAGACCCGGCAGAGCTTCCCCTCCGCTACTGTATCTAGTGCCCACAAAAACAGTGTTCAATCAAGTCATACTCTATCTGCGAATCCAAGTGTTTGCCACGTATATATAATGGAAGATAGAGAAGAAAAAAAACATAGTAATGCCATTGGATCCCATTGTTTCTTTGACAGGAGACGACTATGAGGCGAGGTGGAACGGAGGGGAGGGGGGAACAGGTGGTGGGGGCGCACGTATCGAAACTTTGTTGTGTTTCGTTTTTAAAGATGAAGGGTGTGATTATACAGATGAACTGCGGTGATCTGTAACTCTGAATGCAATAACGTGTATTGCATGAATGTCGGAGTCTTAATGTTCATCATATAATGTGATGAACAACTGTAGTTGAGCATAAATGTTAGGTGTGATGTCCGGTGTCTCGAAACATGGTTCACCTGAGTCTAGTGAGTGTGCGACTCAACTGCTGTAACATTTTTGTGGCTGAACCAGGGTGGCCATAAATGATTCATGATTAAGCATGTGACACAACGGTCATGCCATATTGTGCATCATCCATTCTGTGCTGTTGTGAGGAAAAACAATCATTATATTCTCAATCCATGGTATAAGTACTGTAGCTGTTATGTTGCATATGATAATAGCTATTTTGAGTGCTGGACGCTATTGGCATGTTTTGCGAAAATGTTGACCAGCCATCATACTGATGGATCATGCCGAGGTAATGAGATACTGTATTTCCATAATGAATGCATATCTTGTGTAATAATAATTGAAATAACGGTGTTACGGATGTTCAGTCCACAAATGTCGCTTTCTTCGAGGTGGTATCTCATTAGTCTGGGTAGTTGTGACACAACATCCAAAAACATTGACTATCGTTCATTATATTCTGTTTAAAATATTCATTCATTAGTTTTCATACAAGCATTACACATTTAGGGCCTGCTTAGCTCCAGACGCATTATATTATTTAATCGTGTGTCTACTGTACACTCACACACTGTTCATCCAGAGGGAGCAATATTTCCCATACCAACACCAAACATCACATATGTTGGTGATGACCCTACTACCACCTGCCCACCTCCTCACTCGCACCTACTCCACAACAGTCCACTTCCACACACACCTTACCACCAAGCAGGGTGGTCAAGCCATACCACCCTCTCTATTCCTGCAACATTTCCCTCCTCTCCTAATACGCCGTCCCACTGACCAACCTCTCCTCAAGTATACCCCCTTACCCACCAAATATTCCATTCTATTTCTAACTGCCTTGGGAACATGGTTTTAGATGTTCAGCATCATGGGACACGGCATCACAGATATCCGTAATATCACAATCTACTGTCGAACTTGTTATTAGGAATCTCGTATGATGGTTCTAAACAACTATACCATACCTACGTTTCGCTTCCCATCTACAATCACCACCACCACAGTGCCCGGCACATAACACGTCATGATATTTTTGGTCCTGCTTCCCTTTGTCCCACGCTTTATATACTGTGCGAGTCCATTGTCTGTCATGAAATTGCAAGGATAGTTTCCGATCAGAATACATTGTTACCGGGGCATTTCTTTGGTGAGGTTTTGCAAGGAAAATTGCGTAGTCTAGCCTTGTTCGTGCACTCAGTAATGCACCTGGCTATTCCAGATCCATGTCAACACAGTAGATGACGTCTGCAACGATTCCGTGTGATAAACGGATATATAACGAACTGCAACTCTGGACAACATTATGCATATCTGTCAGTTGTATGCCATTATAACACAAGGTTGTAGTATGTGGCCATGGCTACACAAAATATATCGGTGGCGTGGTGCTGCTGGGAGAATGTAAAATTGCGTTACTATAGTCAACGTGTGTTTGTGCAGCGAGTCTGGTAATGCATTTCACAGACTTATTCGCACTCATGCCTAGATAGCAGCCAAAGTCGCGGTTTTGGTGAATATAATGACTGACCATTGATCACTCTTTCACCTCTCAGCAGTCTGAATGAGGTCCTGTTTTCAAGCAACAGAACCATTAAGTAGTGCAGTGAACAATGCAGTTTTATATGTAAAGTAAGGAGTGATTTGTGCACCGTGTCACCATACAAACTTATACAGTATAACACAGTTAAGGATAAGGTGGACCTTCGGTAGGATAAAAGCTGAGTGCTCCTGTAGAGTCCAAGTAAACGTAAACAACATTGGTCCACCAGCATCTGCATGGTAAAACCCCAACCACTGCGCTTTACGCAAAATACCCCCGTGTTCTGAAGCTACCCCACGTCATCCAGTAGATTTACACAAGGTCATTGATAAGGCTGCAATCTTGTCGTGTGATGCGATATGATAAGAAAGTCGTTATCAGGTCTCGTCACCCATTATGCGTGGAAGGGCCAGAATTTTGTGAACGAGAGAGAGAGAGAAAGAGAGAGAGAGAGAGAGAGAGAGAGAGAGAGAGAGAGAGAGAGACAGACAGACAGACAGACAGACAGACAGACAGACTGGTGCATGCATTGTGTCATTAAAAGTTGCTACAATACGATATAATAACAGACCCAGAGAAGGATAAGGGTCCTTGTCTCTGTAACAGTGAATACTGGCCCAATACTATCCTTGCAGTTTCACTGACAGATATGAACACATAGTATATCAATCGTGGGACAAAGGGAAGCAGGACCTAAAAAATCATGACGTGTAATGCGCCGGACACTGTGATGGTGGTGATTGTAGATGGGAGGCGAAACGTCGTTATGGTATTATTGTTTAGAGCCATCATACGAGATTCATAATATCCTCAAGCTCGACAAAAGATTTTAATACTACGGATATCTATGACGTCGTCTCCGATGGTGTTTAACTTTGAAAACGATACTCCGAAGGCAGTTAGAAATAGAATGGAATATTTGGTGGGTAAGGGGGTATACTTGAGGAGAGGTTGGTCAGTGGGACGGGGTATTAGGAGAGGAGGGAAATGTTGCAGGAATAGAGAGGGTGGTAGCGCTTGACCACCCTGCTTGGTGGTAAGGTGTGTGTGGAAGTGGACTGTTGTGGAGTAGGAGCGAGTGAGGAGGTGGGCAGGTGGTAATAGGGTCATCACCAACATATGTGATGTTTGGTGTTGGTATGGGAAATATTCCTCTCTCTGGATGAACAGTGTGTGAGTGTGGACACACGATTAAACAGTATAATGCATCTGGAGAGAGAGAGAGAGAGACAGAGAGAGACAGAGACAGACAGACAGACACACACACACACACACACACACTCTCTCTCTCTCTCTCTCTCTCTCTCTCTCTCTCTCTCTCTCTCACAAGATTCCGGCCCTTCCTCGTATAATGGGTAACGGGACCTCATATTGACTTCCTTATCATACCGCATCACTAAGACGAGATTGCAGCCTTATCAATGACCTTGTGTAAATCTGCTGGATGACATGGGGTTGCTTCAAGACCAGGGGATATTTTACTAAGCGCGGTGGTTGGGTTTTACTATCCAGGTGTTGGTGCACCAATGTTGCTTACGTTTATTTGGATGCTCCAGCAGCACTCAGCTGTTAACCTACCGTAGGTCCATCTTATCCCTGGCTGTGTTATACTGTATAAGTTTGTATGATGACACGGTGCACAAATCACTCCTTACTTTACATATGAAATTGCAATGTTCACTGCACGACTTAATGTCTGAATTGCTTGAAAACAAGACTTCATTCAGACCGCTGGGAGGTGAAAGAGTGTTCAATGGTCAGTCAGTATAGTCAACAATACCGCGACTTTGGCTGCTATCTAGGCATGAGTGCGAATAAGTCTGTGAAATGCATTACCAGACTCACTGCACAAACACACGTTGACTATAGTAACGCAATTTTACATTCTCCCAGCAGCACCACGCCACCGATATATTTTGTGTAGCCATGGCCACATACTACAACCTTGTGTTATAATGGCATACAACTGACAGATATGCATAATGTTGTCCAGAGTTGCAGTTCGTTATATATCCGTTTATCACACGGAATCGTTGCAGACGTCATCTACTGTGTTGACATGGATCTGGAATAGCCAGGTGCATTACTGAGTGCACGAACAAGGCTAGACTACGCAATTTTCCTTGCAAAACCTCACCAAAGAAATGCCCCGGTAACAATGTATTCTGATCGGAAACTATCCTTGCAATTTCATGACAGACAATGGACTCGCACAGTATATAAAGCGTGGGACAAAGGGAAGCAGGACCAAAAATATCATGACGTGTTATGTGCCGGGCACTGTGGTGGTGGTGATTGTAGATGGGAAGCGAAACGTAGGTATGGTATAGTTGTTTAGAACCATCATACGAGATTCCTAATAACAAGTTCGACAGTAGATTGTGATATTACGGATATCTGTGATGCCGTGTCCCATGATGCTGAACATCTAAAACCATGTTCCCAAGGCAGTTAGAAATAGAATGGAATATTTGGTGGGTAAGGGGGTATACTTGAGGAGAGGTTGGTCAGTGGGACGGCGTATTAGGAGAGGACGGAAATGTTGCAGGAATAGAGACGGTGGTAGCGCTTGACCACCCTGCTTGGTGGTAAGGTGTGTGTGGAAGTGGACTGTTGTGGAGTAGGAGCGAGTGAGGAGGTGGGCAGGTGGTAGTAAGGTCATCACCAACATATATGAAGTTTGGTGTTGGTATGGGAAATATTGCTCCCTCTGGATGAACAGTGTGTGAGTGTAGACACACGATTAAATAATATAATGCGTCTGGAGCTAAGCAGGCCCTAAATGTGTAATGCTTGTATGAAAACTAATGAATGAATATTTTAAACAGAATACCATGAACGATAGTCAATGTTTTTGGATGTTGTGTCACAACTACCCAGACTAATGAGATACCACCTCGAAGAAAGCGACATTTGTGGACTGAACATCCGTAACACCGTTATTTCCATTATTATTACACAAGATATGCATTCATTATGGAAATACAGTATCTCATTACCTCGGCATGATCCATCAGTATGATGGCTGGTCAACATTTTCGCAAAACATGCCAATAGCGTCCAGCACTCAAAATAGCTATTATCATATGCAACATAACATCTACAGTACTTACACCATGGATTGAGAATATAATGATTGTTTTTCCTCACAACAGCACAGAATGGATGATGCACAATATGGCATGACCGTTGTGTCACATGCTTAATCATGAATCATTTATGGCCACCCTGGTTCAGCCACAAAAATGTCACAGCAGTTGAGTCGCACACTCACTTGACTCAGGTGAACCATGTTTCGAGACACCGGACATCACACCTAACATTTATGCTCAACTACAGTTGTTCATCACATTATATGATGAACATTAAGACTCCGACATTCATGCAATACACGTTATTGCATTCGGAGTTACAGATCACCGCAGATCATCTGTATAATCACACCCTTCATCTTTCAAAACGAAACACGGCAGAGTTTCGATACATGCGTCCCCACCACCTGTCCCTCCCCCACCCCCTCCGTTCCACCTCGCCTCACAGTCATCTCCTGTCATAGAAACAATGGTATCCAGTGGCATTATTGTTTGTTTTTCCGTCTACCTTCCACTATACATATGTGACAAACACTTGGATTTGCAGACAACGTATTACTTGATAGAACATTGTTTCTTGGGTACTAGATACTGTAGCGGAGGGGAAGCTCTGCCGGGTCTGCCCATTCACTCACTATTACTACGATGTAAACAAACACAGTTGCGCCACGTTTCACTAAACACACCACGGGCCACGGGCTGTACTCGTTGGAAGTGGAGGTAACTGTACATAGCTGAGAGTTAGAAATATTAAACTTTGTAAATGGGAGTGTGAATGAACTGTGAAGTGTTGAGTCATCTGCACATGAATGGATGGCATGGTGGGTGACAGGTAAGAGATCATTAATATGAACTAGGAATAAGGTTGGCGCCAGAAGTGATCCTTTTGGCACGCCGGATTTAATTGAGTGGTACTTGGAATATACATCACCTACACTTAGTCTTATTTTTCTGTCACTGAGTTTTGAAGAAAGCAGAGGAACATTCTATCCATTTCTCCTTTCTCTGAAATCTCCATTCTTGGAGATTTCAATGTTCACCACCACCTTTGGCTCTCCTCTCCTTTCACGGATCCACCTGGTGAACAAGCCTACATCTTTTCTATCCTTAATGACCTAGAGCAGCTTGTACAGCACCGTACCCGTATCCCTGACCGCCTTGGAGAGAGCTCCAACATACTTGACCTCTTCCTCACAACTAATCCTTCTGCTTATTCTGTTAATCTTTTCTCTCCGTTGGGCTCCTCTGATCACAACCTTATTACCTTAACCTGTCCTATCACTCCGGTACGGCCTGTGGACCCTCCAGGGAAACGTCGTCTGTGGCATTTTGGAGCCGCGGACTGGGAGGCCCTCAGGCAGTACTTCTTTGATTTTCCCTGGAATGATTATTGCTTCCATGGCCGTGAGCCATCTGAGTGTGCCTTGCGCATTACGGAGGTTATTCTCTCGGGCATGGAAGCATACATTCCTTTCTCATATCCTTTGACTAACGCAAGAAAGCCTTGGTTTAATCACGCTTGTTCTAATACTGTCCGCAACAAGGAGAAGGCCTACAAAAGGTACCGGAGCCAACCCACCCCTGAATCACATCATCTTTACGTTTCTGCCCGGAATCATGCTAAGTCTGTTCTTCGCTCTACTAAAAATAATTTCATCCATACTAAATGCTCTCAACTCTCCAACTCGAATTCTTCCCTCTCCTTCTGGCACCTTGCCAAAAATCTTTCTAACAACTTTACCTCATCATCCTTCCCTCCTCTTTTCTACTCTGATGGTTCTGTAGCTATTTCTTCTACTGATAAAGCAGATCTCTTCGCACAGACTTTCTCCTCCAATTCCACCTTAGACGATTCTGGTGCTGTTCCTCCATCACTTCCCCCCTCTGACTTCCTCATGGCTGACATTAAAATTTCTTCAGTTGATGTATTTTCTCCCATCACTGGCCTCAATCGGTAGAGAGGTGGCCTGCAGTCCTGACGGACTCAGGTTCGAATCCCGGCTAGGGCAGGGAACAGTTTAAGGATTTGAATTTCATTAAATCAGGCTTTACTGATCTACCAGAAGACCCGCCGACATGTCGTAAAAATACCCCCGCTAATACCAATTCACCAGTCCTGCATGAGACAGCCCTAGCATGTATTCAATATGGACGGTGGGTGTTAGCGCCGAAGTGGTGACATGTAGGGGTGTATGGTATGTAGGAGGACTACTGGGCCTTGATAGCAGGCTGTGAAGCCTATGCCCTGCACAATTGTTGACTCTATACAGGGGTTTTATCTGCCCCTGTGTGGAGTACAACTCTCATGTGTGGGGAGGCTCCCCACATACAGCTCTTCTCAATAGGTTGGAGTTAAAGGCTTTTCGTCTCGTTAACTCTCCTCCTCTTACTGACTCCCTTCAACCTCTGTCTCTTCGCCGCACTGTTGCATCTTTATCTCTTTTCTATGGCTACTTTAATGGTCACTGCTCCTCTGAACTGTCTGCTTGCATTCCTCCACCTCTACGACGGGCGTGTAGCACCCGTCTGGCAGCAAACTCTCATCCCTTTTCTGTCCAACTCTCTAATGCAAGAGTTAACCGTTACTCCCAGTCTTTCATTTATGCAACAGGTTAGCTCTGGAACTGTCTCCCTCTGTCTGTATTTCCTGCTGCCTATGATCTCCAGTCTTTCCAACGCAGTGTGTCCAGGCATCTCAAAATGATCGGATCTTGAATTTGGCTCTCTATTGTATTTTGTTTTTCTCTTGGAAGGAACTGTTACTGCGGGCTCATGGCCTTTGGTTCCTTCTTCCTCGCATAAAAAAAAAAAAAACATAGCAGGGAACGATGCCACACTGTCGAAAACTTTAGAAATATCAAGGGCTACTGCATGAGTTACTCCATGGTGATCAGTTGATTAATGAATGGTATAAGTCAGGAGATCTGGTATATCAAAGGTGGATCTTTCGTGGGGAGAACCATAATTATCTATCACTAATTAAGTTGCTGTATTCAAGGTGTTTAACAATATGCTTATTAAATGCACTTTCAAATACTTTACCAAGAGAAGACGTGATAGCTACAGCTCTGTAATCAGAGGGGTCAGAGGAACTTCCTTTCTTTGGAATTTACTGGATATTCGCTTCTTTCTTTGAATTAGGGAATGAAGAAGTACGTATGCATATTCTGAATAATTTAGCTAGAACAAAGGTAAGGTCTGGGGAGCACTTTTTCAAAACAAATGGAGGAATTCCATCTGGGCCTGGAGCTTTGTTGATTGGTAAATTGTTTAGGATGGTAAACTGTCTAGGATTTTGTGTATCTAGTCTGCATTTTAAATGGAACAAGTTCTGGAGAGTCAAGTTCTAGTACAGGGACATTCTGCCTGACATCGTCCAAGGTAGAATTTCTGACAAATGTACTGGCAAGGATATTCGTTTTACCCCGCGGGTCATTTGTAATGTTGCCATCTGAAGATTTTAGTGGGGGAATGGGTGATGACTTGTTAAAGTTATTGTTGAAAGAATTGAGAGTTTGCCAGAATATTCTATTGTCATTAGGATTGTTAAGTAGATCTGATGCTTGGTTTTGAAGAAAGTTTGATTTAGCGATATTCATTACTGCTTTTGCATGGTTTCAATGTTAAATTGACAGAGTGATTCAGATGTTACTGACTTTGAGTAAGAGTAATATGATGAAGACTTAAGGGCCGTTGCTCAAGCACAATTGCCATCAAACCATTTTGGAGAGTTCGATCTTTTAGTGAATTTTTGACTTAATTTGAACAACTCCACGCCAGCTTGTATTAAATCATTAATATGAGACTGGGTAGAATTGATATCACTAGAGAAGAAAGACTGCCATGGAATGTCAACAAGATAATTTCTAAATCCATCCGAGTTTGCCCTGTAAAAGTGTCTGACAGGTTCAGAAGAACGAGAAGGTTTGGGGGAGCCAACTGATGAGGATTTTAATGAGACTGTAGTCGGAGGATCCAAGTGGTGACAGTACGTCTGTCTTGTATTGATCTGGATTATTTGTCACGAATAGATCCAAGAAGTGGGCGTTATGGCAAAGATTTTCTGGTATTCTGGTTGATTGCTTTGCCAACCGCGTGAGATTAAACGATTCTGCAATGAAACTACAGATGTAATATGTACACCGGTATATATATATATATATATATATATATATATATATATATATATATATATATAGTGTGTGTGTGTGTGTGTGTGTGTGTGTGTGTGTATAAAATATCTATCTATCTATCTATCTATCTATCTGGAGGGTGAGAGGATGCCGGAGGAGTGGAGAAAAAGTATTCTAGTTCAGATTTTCAAGAACAAGGGTGATGTGCAGTGCTGCAGCAACTACAGAGGTATAAAGCTGATCAGCCATGCAATGAAGATATGGGAAAGAGTGGTGGAAGTTAGGCTGAGAAAAGAAGTGAGGATCTGCGAGGAGCAATTTGGTTTCATGCCAGGAAGATGTACTATAGACGCCATATTTGCTTTGAAAATGGTTATGGAGACGTACAGAGAAGGCCAGAGGGAGATGCACTGTGTGTTTATAGACTTGGAGAAGGCTTATTATAGGGTACCGAGAAAGGAGCTGTGGTGCTGTAAGAGAAAGTCAGGAGTGGCAAAGAAGTACGTGAGGGTGGTGAAGGACATGTACGACGATAATGTAACAGTAGTGAGATGTGCAGTAGGAATGACTGAGGGTTTCAAGATGGAGGTGGGATTGCATCAAGGATCGACTTTGAGTCCCTTCTTGTTTGCAATGGTGATGGACAGATTGACAGATGAGATTAGACAGGAGCCTCAGTGGACAATGATGTTTGCAGACTACATTGTGATATGTAGTGAGAGCCGGGAGGAAGCTGAGGCAGAGCTCAAGAGATGGAGATATGCACTGGAGAGAAGGGGAATGAAAGTAAGCAGAAGCAAGACTTAGTACATGTGTGTAAATGAGAGAGATGACAGGGGAACAGTGAGGCTGCAAGGTGTAGAGGTGGCAAAGGTAGATGAATTCAAATACTTGGGGTCAACTGTACAAAGTAACGGAGAGTGTGGTAGCGAGGTAAAATAGAGAGTGCAGGCGGAATGGAGTGGGTGGAGAAAGGTGACAGGAGTGATCTGTGACAGAAGGGTCTCTGCAGAAATGAAAGGGAAAGTTTATAAGATTGTAGTGAGGCCAGCCATGTTGTACGGAATGGAGACGGTACCACTGACAAAAAGACAGGAGGCAGAGTGGGAGGTGGCAGAATTGAAGATGTTGCGTTTTTCACTAGGAGTGACGAGGTTGGACAAAATTAGAAACGAACATATTAGAGGGACAGCGCACGTAAGTCAGTTTGGGGACAAAGCTAGAGAGGCGAGACTGAGATGGTTTGGACGTGTGCGGAGGAGGGATGAGGAGTATGTCGGGAGGAGGATGCTGGAAATGGAATTACCAGGCAGGAGAAAGAGAAGAAGACCAAAGAGAAGGTTTATGGATGCAGTGAAGGACATGCGGGTTGTAGGTGTAAGAGAAGAAGATGCAGAAGACAGAGTAAGATGGAGACGGGTGATCCGCTGTGGCGACCCCTAAGGGGGGAGCCGAAAGGAGAAGATATATATATATATATATAACAGAGAGAGAGAGAGAGAGAGAGAGAGGAGAATTGCCGGCAACTCTGAGTAGGTCTAGGTGTAAACCTGTAACACTGTAGGCATAGGGGGTACATGCTATCCCAGTACGGGAAAAAAAGAAGGCAACAAAAAATTTTGAAACTTAATATTTACTAAACTAAATACACAGGGTTACTCTTTAGCATTATGTATGTGTGTGTAACATGAAATAAAATTGTAAATGACGAAAATTCCTTATTTTCGTTATAAAAGAAAATAACAGGTTTGAGAAAATTTAATAATTTTGAAACCGGTTAAGAAACAAACAAGATAACGATATAAGTTCTGCCTGGCAGTACAAACCTACAGCCAATACCCAAGACTTCACATGGGAGGAAGGAAAACTGCGTAGACTTCTTACATTCCTAGAGCGGGGAATTTTAAAATTACCCCTTTTTTATAAGTTTTTATCTTATGTTCATATTATTTTAACTGAAAATTATTCCTTGTTTTGTACTATTTTATCATATATTCAGATTATCATTTTTACACTATGATTATTTTATACACCTTATTATAGTATCATATTATTATTATTATATATGTTAGGTTATATTATTATATTCCTCTAACATCATTTAGATTACGTTAAGTTATATCTGTAGTTACCCTCCTTTTACAAGCAATCAAAGCAGAAATGCAGGTCATATTTTGTGCAGACTGGAGACTGACATCTGCAGCACACAATTGTCTCTTGGTCATTCTTTATTCACACACACACAAAAAGGGTAAATTATAGGTAAAAAGAACATGGGGCTCTATAGGTATAGAGGGTACATCCTACCTCACTGTGCAGGACAGTATAGGTTTAGAGGGTCGGCTATATCCTATCCCACTGTGCATTTCAGGTATTCACTATTACCAACACAGAGCAGGAAGCAGCATCACCTCACCACCACACCTGATCACTCACTGGTACTGTACCAACAAAGTTAGGGACGGCCATGCTGCTGCCAGCCTTCGTTTATGGTGAAACATGAAATGACGTCATAGCGTGGTGTAGGAGCTACCCCATAATTCCTATTATGGGTAGATCCAACTTCCCGCTCCGCCGTCGCTTGACATGGCTTTTCCTACAAGCAAATCACTGTGCGATGGGATATATTTTAACAAGCGAGCCGAGTTCAGAGGTAAGATGAGGAGAGGCGGGAGAGTATGTGGAAGAAGAAGAGCGGGGTGAAGGGAAAGAGCAGAGGAGGATGGTATTGTGTTTGATGAAAAGTATGGCAATAATTGCTAGTATTTGTCAGCATGTCTAATTTCCTTATTGTCTTCATGTATCATTATGGTCCCACTGTGAAAGCGAGCAGTATAAGTTAGAATTTGAGTTGCAGTCCCATATATGTGATTGATGGTTCTACCAAGAGGAACATAGCACGGAGGAGCTCGTTCGGGAACCTATTTTTAAGTAGTTTGACAGATTCAGAACGAGGACCTTCAATGTGGGTTGCTTAAGGGATCAATCTGGAATAAATATATTTAACTGGATTTCACTACTGCATCCAAAATTTTTTGTATATATCCGTTGAACATGATAACCTGTTTATATCTCTCTGGACTATATAATTTCTGTGCAAGTATGTGGGAGAGGAGCAGAATGAAAGACAGGTAAGCTTACTAGTGGCGTACAGGGAAACACGAATCAAGGCCTACTTAGGCTATCGCTTTCCACCATACCTTTTGTCCATTGTAAAACTTTTGTTCACTATATCTACTGGGCCCGTTCCACTTCCCCCAAAAGCGTGAGTTTAGCTAGAATAAAGAATTCTATTGATGTGCGAAAAATTTTCGGTGCTTCAGTAACACAGAGAGTAGGCCAACATGCTCTCCAATACAAGTTTCTCTAACTGTCAACATCAAACTACATGCACATTACACACTACACTTCCAATTTAAAAATCAACAAAAAATCTCATCTCATCACCAGACATCGAAGTTCCCAGGGTGGGGTGGGGTAGAACATCAAAGCCCCCACCATCTGCCCCTCTCCTTGTGACGACCAAGCTAGATGCATGGAACCACTGTCTGACTCACTTCCTCTTCTTTTCTTATACATTCCCGTGGTCTTTCCTCTAACTTTCATTTCTGTTGAACACCACCTCTCCTCCACAAAACCTCATCTTCTCTTCCTCACTGAGACCCAGCTATCTGAGTCGAAAAAATTAATAGCAAACGCTTCTCTGTATCCTCCTACTTTTTCTAAACAAATTTAAAAGCCAAAGGTGGCTGCCGTGTATATGTGTACAATTGGTTTCACTTCTAAGTACTACACCGACTTGTGGCATCTTAGTAGATGTGGCACACTGTGTTTGTTTACATCGTCATATTAAGACGCGAATGAGTTGGTTGGACTTCGGTACAGTAGTCAGATACTGACAACTACTGTACATTGCTATGATCTAAATAGTGCTTATATTATATAAAACATGTAATGCAATTGAACATGTGCCTGTAATTCGAGCTTAATTTAATGTGATGGTGCTGGGACCAATCAGGGAGTTGGATGTTTCGTTGTGGATGTTCAGGGGCGCTGTTGGTCCGAAGCAGGCCTTGCTTTACCGAATCAGACCCGTGCCTTTTTGACTTGCCTAAACCAACACATAATGGAGGAGGAACATATTCATCCTATCTGTCTGTCCACGTATCAGTCTCTCTCTCTCTCTCTCTCTACTGTATATATATATATATATATATATCTATATATATATATATATATATATATATATATATAGAGAGAGAGAGAGAGAGAGAGAGAGAGAGAGAGAAAGAGAGAGAGAGAGAGAGAGAGAAATTATAATGCAGGAACTACGCCCGGAATGCAATTTAGGTAAGACAAGGAAGTGAAGTCGCTGATGAAACTGTTCCACACTGGGAAAACAGTATAACGATGTTCTTAACAGAGCATTGCCGTATCGGCCTAGTCCTTCCGGGCTAATGCCGTCAAATTCATATCTGAAAAACTTCCACCACACAAAGCCTGTCTCCCAGCATTCTTCCATCTCTTCGTTCGCCCTCTCTCTGTTGTGCCTTCCAACTGTGATTCTTATATCCATTTTACCAGTCCTACTATCCATGAATGCCACATGATCAGAGCACTTCTACACTCCTTGATCAGCTCTTACAGTATCTACCAGACTACGCTTCCCACATATCTCCCTTACTTTCATCGCTAACCCTTTACACCATCATACTGCGTTATTGTGTTCAGACTATTCGGTTCCAGCAAGCCACTTATACTATGTGTGCTATGTCATGAATCTAGTATAAATCAAGCTACAAAACTATAATCAGGTATTTGTAGACACCCAAATTCATTACAGTGTTCATTAAACAGATTTGGATAAAACATTACAATATAGCACCAGACAACTGAAACGATATGGCATTGTGTGTAGTGGTGTCATCAGAAATGGCTGACGGGTAGATAACCATGAGATTATCATTAACGTTAATAATATGGTCATGTATTTAGCCAGAATAGCCATACCGGTAGGTTTTGACGCCCGCTAGAGGTGAAAGAAGTTTATCATTAAACTTTTAATCCCACTGCAATAAGATACCCATAGTATTCATGTTTCACGGTCAGGGTATGTGAAATAGGCCCGCTTTTGTCTTCTGTATATATATATATATATATATATATATATATATATATACGAAATCGCTTAGGCATCGAAAGCCATGTAGCACCGCATGTGCCCAAGTCCCGACCTTAAGGACGGCGAGTCAGCGCTCTACTGACTGAGCTACTGAGCTCACTTCAGTAGCAATACCTGAATCTCTAAACATACAGTACAGGAGCATTTGGTAATCCACAGCAATATAATATGAAAAAGGAAAATTGAGACTGTAGATCACACACAATTTATTGATGTGTTTGGTAATAGGTCCATCCTCCCCCCTGCACAATAACCTCACTGAGTCTGTCAGACATGCTAGAGACGACATTTATCACAATGTGCGGCTTTCCCCATAGAGATTCCCATTCTCGCCGCATGTTTCATCAGCTACTCGGTTGTCCTCTCTCTTTCTGGCTTCCATGTGTTGACCATATTCACCCAGATACTTGAAATGGGTTGCAGTCGCAACGTTTGGTAGGCCAGTCCAAGAGCTGAAGATTTTCCTGTGTAGCAAACCACTCCTGGACTGCACGTACCAGTGAGCTGGGCACCGATCATGGATGAATATGATGGGACCTGGTGGGAAGGGATGACGCTCCTGCAGGGAAGGTAGGAAAAATTCCCGAAGAGTTTCCAATTACTTCTGTGGTGTGAACCGTCCTCTACTCTCGTAATATCCCCCACTCCATGGATAGATATGCAGCCGCATACATTGCACACTTGTTGTCCATTTCTGGTCTCATCGTAGATGTTTGCTTGATCATAGCTAAAAGAGAAGGATGTGTTAGGAAGAATACTGCCACCGTATTCCCTGCGTGTCGTAAAAGGCGACTAAAAGGGGCGGGGTGAGGGGACTAGGGACCCCCTCCTCTGTTTTTTTAGTTCCTAAAAAGAGACAGGCCAGAGAAAGGGACGGGGGATGGAGTTATCCCCGTACCCTGAAGATTGGGTCTATGAATGTGCGTGGATGTAGTACAATTGAGGCTAAAAGGGAGGAGATTGGGAGAATGTTTGTGAGAAGAAAGTTGGATGTGTTAGCTTTGAGTGAAACGAAGATGAAAGGGAAGGGGGAATATATGTTTGGAAGTGTGAATGGAAGATTGTCAGGTGTTGATAGAGGAAGGGCAAGAGAAGGTGTGGCCTTGTTAGTGAGTCCGGAAGTGCAGCAGTGTGTGATTGAATGGAAGGAGGTGTCATCGAGACTGATGTGGGTGAAAGCGAAATTTGAACGTGAGTTGTGGGTGTTTGTGAGTGCATATGGGCCTGGTAGTGAAAGGGATGAACAAGAGAGGGAGTTTTTCTGGAATGATGTTGATGAGTGTCTGCAGAGTTTTGGAGCGAATGTGAATGTGGTAATGATGGGAGATCTGAATGCTAGAGTGGGAAATGTAGCAGTTGAAGGCGTAGTTGGTATGCATGGTGTGCCTGGAAGAAATGAAAATGGGGAACGAATGATAGCGATGTGTGTTGAGCGAGAGATGGTGATTGGGAATACGCTGTTTGAGAAGAAAGATATTTATAAGTATACATGGGTGAGACAGGAGGGTGGAAGGGTTGTTGATAGAGCCTTGATGGACTATGTGGTTGTGTCTAGGAATGTAATAGGAAGATTGTTGGATGTGAGAGTTCTGAGAGGGGAGGGTGGAGGTATGTCTGACCACTACCTGGTGGAGGGAAAGTTAAGAGTAGGTAAGAGATGGGTGAGAGCTAGGAGGGTTAGGTGTGGCAGGGAGGTTTTGAAAGTGAGTGAGTTGGATAAAAGAGAGAAAAAGATAGAGTATCAGGAGAAATTGAAAGATGAGTGGAACGCAGTGAAAGATCGGGAAAATGGCAGTGTGGAGGAGGAATGGCAGTTGTTTAAGAGTGCTGTGGTGGAGCATGCAGAAGAGGTGTGTGGTGTGAGACGTGTGGGTGGTGGTGTAAGAAAAGGAAGTGAATGGTGGTGCGAGGAAGTAAGTATGGCTGTGGCTGAGAAGAGACGTGCATATGAAGTGTGGCTGCAGAGGAAGGATGAGATGTCATATGAAAGGTATAAGGAAAAGAGGAATAGAGCGAGAAGGGCTGTGCGTGATGCTAAAGTGGCAGCAGATGAGAGGTGGGGTAGGCGGCTGACAGAGAATTTTCAACAGAATAAGAAAATGTTTTGGAAGGAGGTGAAAAGGGTGCGAAAGGGAGAGTCTGGGAAGAAAGAACGAGTAAAAGCAGAGGATGGAAGGATGTTAATTGAGATGGATGCAGCAAGGAAGAGATGGGCAGAGTATTTTGAAAGATTGTTAAATGTAGAGGAGGAAAACGTGGCTGAGATTGTGGCAGATAGAAGGGTGCAAGGAATAAATGTGTTGGGAGAGTTGAATGATTCTTTGATCACGAAGGAGGAAGTGGAGAAGGCAGTAAAGGAGATGAAAACAGGGAAAGCTGCAGGTATGGATGGGTGTGCTGTGGAATGCCTGAAGGGTGGTGGAGTGACTATTGTTGACTGGTTAGTAAGATTATTGAATGTGTGCTTTGAGAAAGGTATGGTGCCAATTGACTGGGCAAGTGCTTGTGTGGTCCCGTTGTATAAAGGCAAGGGTGATAAGTATGAATGTACTAGCTTTAGGGGTATAAGTCTGTTGAGTGTTGTAGGTAAAGTGTATGGTAGAGTGTTAATTATGAGAGTTAGAGAGGGTACAGAGGGAGTGATTAGTGATGAGCAGTGTGGCTTTAGGAGAGGGAGGGGATGCGTTGATCAGGTGTTTGCTGTGAGACAAGTGTGTGAAAAGTATTTAGCGAAAGGCAAGGATGTGTTTTGGGCATTTATGGATTTAGAGAAAGCGTATGATAGAATTGATAGGGAGGCTTTGTGGACTGTTTTAAGATTGTATGGACTTGATGGTAGGTTACTAAAAGGGGTGAAAAGTTTTTATGTAAATAGTAGAGCGTGTGTAAGAGTGGGAAATGCTGTGAGTGATTGGTTTCCCTTGAGAGTGGGGCTGCGACAGGGATGTGTGATGTCGCCTTGGTTGTTTAATATTTACATGGATGGTGTTGTAAGGGAGGTGAATGCAAGAGTTTTAGGTGGTCTGAGTCTGGTAAATGTTGATGGAGGAGAGTGGAATCTGAAGCAACTGCTGTTTGCAGATGATACTGCATTGGTGACTGATTCAGAGGAGAAATTGAGACAGTTGGTAGAGGAGTTTGGAAGGGTGTGTGAAAGGAGGAAATTGAAAGTAAATGAGAATAAGAGTAAAGTGATGAAGTGTATGAGGTTGATAGATGGTAGGGGGATGAATATAGTTTTGAATGGTGAGTTGCTTGAGGAGGTAGATTGTTTTAAATATCTAGGGTCACATGTTGCTGTGGATGGAAGAATAGATGCAGAAGTGAAGTTTAGAATAAATGAAGTAGGAAAGGTGCTGGGAGGAATGAAAAAAGTGTTTAAATGTCGTTCGCTTAGAATGGATGTAAAGAGAAAGGCTGTATGAGGGTGTTGTGGTACCGACTGCGTTATATGGGGCTGAAACATGGAATATGGGTGTAGCAGAGAGGAAAAGTTTGAATGTAATGGAGATGAGATGTCTGAGGAGTATGTGTGGAGTGACGCGTATGGATCGAGTGCGAAATGATGAAGTGCGAAGGAGAACTGGAGTTGTTCGGGAGATGGCTGGTAGAGTTGAGCAGAGGGTGTTGCAATGGTTTGGGCATATGGAGAGAATGGATAATGAGCGATTGGTGAAAAAGATAACTAGATCTGATGTGAGAGGTGTAAGACTGAGAGGAAGACCACGAATAGGATGGATGGACAGTGTGAAGAGAGCGCTGGATGCGAGAGGGATGTCTGTTGAGCAAGGAAGAGTGGCTGTGCGTGACAGAAATAAATGGAGAGAAATTGTGAATGAATAAGTGATGACGCAGCCCTGAGGGGATATTCTCCCGCATTTGGTCTGATCAGCTAGTCAGGTCAGGTGCGGGTAAGGGGATGGGTCTGTTATGATGTGGCAGGGGTAAACCAGTTCTGCTGTCGGGCCCTGCTGTGGATGTCATTGCTTGCATTGCGCAGTTGACCCTTGTGCGGTGTGATGCGGTGAGGATCTGTCCGTTCTCCCCTTTGGGGCTAAGATGCGAATGAATGTGTTTGAATGGATGAGTAAATGGAGAGTGAGTCGTCCTGTCTCGGCTACCTCCCTTTCCTTGGGGGAAGCAGCCTAGGTATATAGATATAGATATATATATATATATATATATATATATCTATATATATATATATATATATATATATATATATATATATATATATATATTTGTGACAAAGCTACCCTATTTTGTTTGGAATATGCTTTAATGTATAAAAAAAATAGTTATAGGAGGAATAGCCGTTATCTAGTCTAGTAAATGGGTGGAAGTAGTGTTTCTTATATTCTCTTGCATAACCTCGCCTTACAGACTATGGGTAGAATATGCAATACTACATTTTAAACAGACTAATTTATCCTTCCCTTATGTGTTGGGTAACCGATTCAATGGTCAACTACGCTATCGTTTCGGTTAAGTAATAGATAAGTATATCAATATAGATTTTTTATTTGGCAAACCATTTATATTGTTGCTGGTGTGATTATGAGATGCTATTTCACAGTAAATCACAGAATTGGAAGGCCAATTGATTTATGATCTTTTTGTCTGTGGACTACAGTACTACAGCCTTTTTTTTTTTTTTTTTTTTTTAAGCTGGCGCAAATTTCGGCTATCGACATCCACCACCCGTCCTGGGAAAGACCGATTCACTTCCCCACAACCATGTGAGTAATGGACCGATTCTTGAAAATATTGGATCCATTATGTTTATAACGGATTATGGAATGCAGCAAATGGATTAGTATCGGCCCAATGCACGATTTACATTATCAGAGAGTATTGACATGCATGATCTGGTTCCACATTGGCCCAATACATGCTTCAAGATATTGGCTTTTAAGGAATTGGATCTTTATTGGCACAATATATGATAATCAATATCAGGCAGCAGTAAAAACCAAACACCGAAATCAATGGATATGGCTAACCTGTGTACATTCTTGTGTAATATAAGCATAAAGACGGCTTCTTAAAAAAATATATATAATAGAAAAACATGTATAAAAATTACACTGCCCGGGATTTGAACCAGCATCATCACATTGAGTCAATCATACTAGTATCCACTTGACCACCATAACATCTTACATATATGGGCTTGAAAAGAGATATTTCCTGTTTTTATTTTTGTTCAGGGACTGTATACTAGAAACTATATGCTTATTTGATACAAATATTGTTGTTAATCTTGTAAAGATACTATCAGTACCCAGTATCATGCATAAAGTTAAATACCATTCATCACAGACCATATTCTCACATATAGGAAGAACAAAATGTCAATATTTGGAATGGCAGAATATTCCAAAAGCAAATATGTATTTTATTAATATTTTATGGAACTGTTTGCTTCAATTATAAGGATAATAGTTTCTACTATGTTGTTTCTACTTAAACTGGCATCTTTCTCTCTTGAATAATGCGTTATAACAGAATCTAATGCATTAGAATATGCTGACAGTCACGATCGAAGATAGACAGGATGTAGTTAGAGCCCCATTATTTTCTTATACTGCCAATGAACTAAGAGAAAAAAAATAAAATAAAATAAAAGGCAGGCTATGTTAAGTAAGGAAAAATTCCCAGACACTTTTTTTTTTCATTTTTAGAGGGGGGGGGGATCTGGGTCTTTTTAAATGTTATGGATTCAAAGGTAAACAATACCAACACAAACATTTGGGATTTATGATTTTGTGTGCCTTAACCCCTTATGGGCGGGCAACTTACCAATTATACGACCGTATGGGGCGGCATATTTTCGGAAAAATAAAGTATCAAGGAATAAGCCTAAATTTGCATAAATCGATGAAAATGGATGAAAAAAAAAGAAGGTAAGCCGTGCTACATGCGTGGCAACACGTCTCTGCTGGCTGTGATGGGAGGGGGAGGAGTGAGGGAGGAGGGCGGGCAGGCAGCTTATCACCAGGCTCGCCTGGGGTTGGGCTGGCAAACTATTAACTCATTTGCTTTTTCTTCACCACTGAACACCACATTTATCATTATGCATTTTTTACACTATTTATTGTCTTGAAGATCTTATGTATGTGTTCTCTATTTAACTTGAACAAGTATAACAATAAACCTTACGTACACCCGCGAACCAAAGTTTCGGTACCCCCCTCGATGGAAGGAAGTGGAAGTCAGGGTTAGAGAGAGGGCAGGTGAACGGACAACCGTGAGTGGTACTTTGGAACTGAGCTACGAGGCGAATAGTGAGAAACCTAATGACACTGGATTCGAAACATTTCCATGCTATTCACCTGCAAAACATTATGCGTTCGTAACATACATGCTGTAACATAACATAGACTACTGTGTTATCATGGTGTCCTGTGATACTGACCCATCTGTTTCGGATCCTCATCACACAAATAAAGCACCGAGCCAGTTGTATATAAGTTGCAACTTGTCATTATAAATGCAGTCATAATTTTTGTGAATGTTATCCCTGGATTGTCTATAGCTATAATAAAGAATGATTGTGAATTTAAAGTTGATTTTCACAGTAGTTGTGCGGATGGTTATATATGTGGCAATTATTTTATGTGGACGACTAAACCACATTGTGATGGACAGCGGAGAGCATTCGCCAATAATTTACTATAACCATATGAAATTAGATGCAAACAACACAAAATATTATGAGACAACCAAGACACAGCTGTGGTATCCTGCTCCGCCTTGTTATCAAGGCCTTGTTATGGGGCTTCACCTCATACGTGCATTATTTTCCTTCAGTCTCTGCCTCTTTTATTACTCTTACTTCCCGGTATCCTCTTACTGCGAGTCGTCATATTCCTTGAAGGGTTTCTTGTCGTCCGGTCCTATAACCCGTACTGTATTACATTATTCCTCGCATCATCACTCCCACACAAACAACGTCAGCACAAGACTGCTGAATCTGTTAATACCATTATTGCCACTTCCACTACTATTCCCCCTTTCCCCATTATGTCTACTGCAATTCCCCTCACAGTACTACTACTGCTACTCCTATTACTACTCCACTATAAATCTGTATAATAATAAATATGATTGTCCTTATGTCTGTGTATCTGTTAATCGTAATGTCCTTATCCCACCGTCGACAACTCGTCACTTACCCCGCACCGCTACCCCAGTTGCACCCCACTCCCCTCTCTCCCACCCGCCATGAGCTCTATTCCTCCCCCACTCCGAACCATTTTACCCCTCACCTCCTTCTTGGGCCACCAGGCCTGTTGTTCACCTTTTACCGGTGAATATACGTGGCATGCATTAATAAGAATAATTATAAAATTGACAGCAACAACATACATCTGCAGTATTCAGAACATTACATAATTATAAAAGCCGCGAAGACCCAAACGTGCCTATATTACGGAGCTCTGATATATTAACCACAGAACCGACCACAGACCGTTCCTATCATTGCCACTGGACCTTACCTGTAGCACTTCACCATAGTAATACAACCAACTGAAGTCCTTTGTGGGATCACTACACATGTTTGGGAAAAATAACAGCGCACAACATGCCTATAACCCATTAAAATACACCTGTGACGTTTCACTGACATCCATTAAATTGCCTAGAAGTTAGCGGACAAACAAACACACGGCTGGACATAGACTGAGGCCGAATGTCTCGCATCGGTATATGACAACCTGACAAAACTATTACGATCCTGCTTTGTAGGTGTCATCATAGTTACAATAATAATAATAATAATAATAATAATCGTAGTAGTAGTAGCAGTAGTAGTAGTAGTAGTAGTAGCAGCAGTAGTAGTAGTAGTAGTAGTAGTAGTAGTAGTAGTAGTAGTAGTAATCCTAGCATGTATTCAATATGGACGGTGGGTGTTAGCGCCGAAGTGGTGACATGTAGGGGTGTATGGTATGTAGGAGGACTGCTGGGCCTTGATAGCAGGCTGTGAAGCCTATGCCCAGAGTCGGACACTTAAAAAAAAAAAAAAAAAAAAATCACATGTTAATATCCATGATACAGAGGAGGACAAACACCATACTCTCCCTGATAAAACAAGTGAAAACAGCTGTGACATATAAAACCAACCAGTGCCATAATATGCTGTAATGGTAGGGTTATAGTAATACTAAATTAATGTTTGACCGCAACCCAACCTTCTATCATGGCAAAACAGATTCTACATTGCGTCGACACATGCTATTCCAGTGTGTGTCCTCCTCAGTATCGTGCCTAATAACATGTGATTAATTATTATTATTATTATTATTGTGATGACACCTGCAATGCAGGATCACAAGAGTTTTGTCAGGTCGTTACATACCGATGCGAGACATTCTGCTTCTGTCTGTCTGTGTCCAGTCGTTTGTTTGTTTGTCCACAAACTTCTCCTAGGCAATTTGATGGATGTCAGTGAAACATCATATGCTTATTTTAGTGGTTTGTAGGCATGTTGTGCACTGTTATTTTTCCCAAACACGTGTAGCGATCTCACAGAGAACTACAGTGGGTTGTATTACCATGGTGAAGTGCTATAGGGAAGGTCCAGTGGTAATGATAAGGACGGTCTGTGGTCGGTTTTGTGGTTAATACATCAGTGCTCCGTAATATAAGCACGTTTGGGTCTGCAGTTATTAAGTGTAATGTTAGGAACACTACAGTACACATCTACGATGTTGTTGTTATTATTATATTATTATCGCCTACCTTTAGAAGGTGGAGCGATCATGTTTTTAACTGCATCTGTGTGTGTGTGTGTGTGTGTGTGTGTGTGTGTGTGTGTGTGTGTGTGTGTTCCTATTATATCTCATGAACGGCTTGAGCTATCAACATTAAGCCTTCAGCGTATCAAGATATGGCCAAAATCTTGGAGGAGTTCGAAAATGGCAACTCGGGGTTAGAGTCAAGGTCACCAAACTAATTGCTAAAGGTCAACTAGTTTTTATTGCCTGCCTTTAGCACCATTAAATCTCATGAACGGCTTGAGCTAGCAACATAAAAGCTTCATGGTATCAAAATATGGCCTAAAGTTTGGACTTGGCAAACAGAATATTTTAGAGGGCGATTACCTTTTAGCTCTCAAATGCCTTCTTTTTTATTATTAATGCATGCCACGTATATTCACCGGTAAAGGGTGAACAACAGGCCTTCTGGCCCAAGAAGGAGGTGAAGGGTAATGTGGTATCGGAGTGGGGGAGGAGTAGAAGCCATGGTGGGTGGGAACTGGAGTAGCGGTGCCGGGTCAGTGACGAGTTGTTGACGGTGGGACAGGGACAATAATTATGATTAACAATACACAGACATAAGGACAATCATATTTATTATTATACAGATTTATAGTGGAGTAGTAATAGGAGCAGCAGTAGTAGTACTGTGAGGGAAATTAGACACAATAGGAAAAGGGGGATTACAGTAGTAGTGGCAGTGGCAATAATGGTATTAACAGATTCAGCAGTCTTGTGCTGACGTTGTTTGTGTGGGAGTGATGATGCGAGGAATAATGTAATACAGTAGGGGTTATAGGACCGGACGACAAGAAACCCTCCAAGGAATATGACGACTCGCAGTAAGAGGATACCGGGAAGTAAGAGTAATAAAAGAGGCAGAGACTGAAGGAAAATAATGCACGTATGAGGTGAAGCCACAGTTAAGGCCTTGATAACAAGGCGGAGCAGGATACCACAGCTTTGTCTTGGTTGTCTCATAATATTTTGTGTTGTTTGCATCTAATTTCATCTGGTTATGGTAAATTATTGGCGAATGCTCTCCGCTGTCCATCACAATGTGGTTTAGTCGTCCACATAAAATAATTGCCACATATATAACCATCCGCACAACTACTGTGAAAATCAACATTAAATTCACAATCATTCTTTATTATAGCTATAGACAATCCAGGGATAACATTCACAAAAATTATGACTGCATTTATAATGACAAGTTGCAACTTACAATACAACTGGCTCGGTGCTTTATTTGTGTGATGAGGATCCGAAACAGATGGGTCAGTATCACAGGACACCATGATAACACAGTAGTCTATGTTATGTTACAGCATGTATGTTACGAACGCATAATGTTTTGCAGGTGAATACCATGGAAATGTTTCGAATCCAGTGTCATTAAGTTTCTCACTATTCGCCTCGTAGCTCAGTTCCAAAGAACCACTCACGGTTGTCCGTTCACCTACCCTCTCTCTAACCCTGACTTCCACTTCCTTCCATCGAGGGGGGTACCGAAACTTTGGTTCGCGGGTGTACATACATACTATTTTACTTGAACAGTTATAACACTACAACTTATATATTATGTATATTCTATTTTACTTGTTGCAAGGCTTGGGAAAGTAGACGGCAGGACAATAGGTGACAAGGATGCCTTATCACTCAATTTCACCAATAATTTAGGACTGAAAATGACTAGACATTATGTGATATTGCCCGACTCCTCACGCACGGAGGTTACATAACGTCACCCGCCTGTTAGGGGTTAGTCATTATGGTAATTTGCACGAAAGATTGTTAATGTACTATGGCTGTTTAAAAACCATCTTGTACGCCATTGGGGATGATATTAGTAAATAATTTTTTCTCTTCAGTAATTGGTACTCATACCGAGGGACCTCTACCCTCTCATTCTGATAATTTCGAAGTATGTTTCATGTATCAGGATGTTTGAAACATAATAAAGCTTAGGACAAACTAGGTCTACTGTCTGTGGGAGATGAAATGGATTCTAGAAAGACAAAAGTAGATTTACAGGATGATACTAGTGTGCCTCTTGCTCATATGAATGTGATGAAACATTCATACAGCCGAGTGGTCGAACAACTCCAACAACATCTCATCACTTAAAAAAAATAGATAAATAAATAAAAGTGTCAACCCTGGCATTTTTGGCTTGCATGTTAGCCGATTCTACTGGTCTTTGGCCAAAATGACCATAATGCAGCAAGAGTTAGTCTGCTTGGAAAAATAGAAGGCAGTTTGGATGGAGAGCTTTGGTGGTGCAATGACTTCTCTAATGAGCTAAACAGAGTTTTTTTTTTACCAGTAAAAAGAAAGTCCATTAAGGGTTAATAAAAGGAAAAACAAGGCCTTGCAAAGTACGAAAGTACCCCAACTCTATCCAACAGTGACGGGACCTACATATCCAGCACCTGAGACAAGGAAGAGGTGCTGGCATACACGTTTAGTGGAACAGTTCAGGATCCTGACAGACCTAACCCTGCTATGCCACGACTCTGTAATGACCAGCTGGAACATACTTAATTACTGAGGGGCAGGTGATGAAACAACTCAGGGCAATAAACACTACGGAAGCCCCCGGCCCTGAAAACATTAATCCCCACAAACTGAAACTCTGTGCCACTCCCCTTTCCTTCAAAATATTATTCCAAATTTATTTACAGATGAGAGTGTGGGCAAGATCGTGCAAACATGCTCGTACTGTACCATTACACAAGAAAAGTTTCAAGTCAAACCCCCAGAATTATCGCCTGATATTCCTGCTGTTGGTAGTAAGATGAAAAATTAATTGTTGATCACCTAACCATTTTCTTGGACCAACACCATCTACAAGAAGCAGACAATTTTGATTTCGACTGGGACGTTCCACACCGTACGTGCTGCTTGCATTGTCAGGCACATGGAATGATGCACTGGATGTGGGACACCCAACACGTTTCATTGCCTTGGACACTGGTGGTGCATCTGACTGTGTAGCACCAATATCTGTAAATTAAACTCGAGGCACGTGGCACTGCCGGGAGCATACTAGAGTTGTTTGGTGTCTCGTCTCTCTCACTGACAGGACATTATCAGTGATGGTTAATGGCCAGACATGCAAATGTCATCTCAGGGGCCTCCATTCCCCAAGGTTCAGTTCTTTGTCCAATAATATGGAATATAATCACAGAAGATCTACTATCATCATAAGCTCATCCTGCGAGTATGCTCTGACCCACAGTTGTAAGAGAGAAGATGCACAGCACATAAAAAATACCATCAACCAACAACTGGATTAAACTGCATCATGAGGACGCAGATGGCACGTGAAGTTTATAGCAGAAAAAAAAAAAATCCATCATTATAACTCGGTCCCAGATGATGCAGTTATGTTTCGGGGGAGACTAAAATCAGGAAACGACATAATGAAATTCTCCAACATCCTGGACATTTGTCACGAATCAAATTCGCGACATTTTCCTTTTGTGAGAAACCACAAACTATTAGTGGAAAACTCACTGTGTATCTTTCAGTTAACCGTTTCTCTCTTCATTTTGATGGTATACTTCTTTCAAAACATTCGTCACTGTTTCAAAAGTGACCGTTCTAATGCACGTCATTAAGTGCTCTACTGAGCGATATTATTGTTTCTTTATTGTTCGCCCCTGCTTGCCTCGACTGTTGGCCACGCCTTCTCTCGGCTGGCCTGTGCATCCTGTATTTGAATCAGTCTTTTGTCTGTCACGATGGAGTGTGGTTCTGTGCTCCAGTAGTGAGAGTGAGAGAGGTCTTCTAGCACCCAGACTCCAATAGACTACAGTTCTCCAGGCTCCCACCCTTCCTTGGTGATACGCTACATTGACCAGTATTTCCTTTTCGTATTTTCCTAGGTTTAAGAGGTTAACTTCTGAGTGAGCGAGTGACTGCGATCTCATTATTTTGAATTCACTTTGAGATGCAATGTTGAATTTGTTCCTTTGTAATTAATAAATTTAACAGTTCTTTTTCTTTGAGCTTAATGTAATATAAACTCGTGTTTCATTTCTCCATAATAAAGCTTATTTCCCTTATAGCTCCTAGCTTGCATAAACGCTTTGCCATTCATAACTGGTACTTAGGCCAGTCTTGTTGTATTAAGCTCAAAATCCGTTGTGCCTTTTAGGAGTTAACGCATCAGCAAGAACCTGATGTCATTAATAGTATTAGTTATTTATTGTCAGGGGTGAAGTCACTTTCTCCAGAGGCTAACAGTACTAATAAACAGCAATTGTGAGTAATTAGTCTCTGCTGTGTACTGTTGAGAAAGTTTGTAAATTCTCATTCTGGGAGAGTCGGCGAAGTGGGCCGGCATAAAGTAATCATTGCTTGATTTAGCAAGATAATTCATTGTCCCTGCTCTTCAGTATTATTGAACATTATCATTTAATAATTGCATTTATTTTAAAAACCCCGTGACAATTGGCGACCTTGCCAGGTGATTAACTCCTAGCTCTAAAGCTGTTCGTGAGATAATACTCACTTGTTCATATTTAGGTATTTATCATTAAAGTTTATAGGCACAAGCTTACTGGTGTTTACCGTTAGTTTAGCAAGTGAATTTCTGCTTTATTAATCCATAGAGTACTTAACTCTATTTAGTACTTTATTCTTGGTAACACCAGACGATTTTATTCGCTCCTGGGAAGTCACCGTACCCATTCCATTAATTATTGAGTCTTCCCAGTCATTTGCATTTTTGCTTTATTCTTTGCCAATTAAGTAGATAAGACTGGTCACCACTAGCTTGTGTCTGTATTCTTTACTTGTGTTATTAGCATTCATTTGCGAAGCAGCAGTCAGTACTGAGTTGCTAGTTATTTAGATTGAGCTAGCATCATGGCAGCCAGTGTCTATGTACAGGAAGCTAAAGATATGGGCCTCACTGACCCAGAAAAAATTCAAAATTAAGTACTCTCACGGTTTAATTACGAGCAGGAACGTGAGAAAGATGCTCGTGACAAGCGAAACATTCAGTGCGAATACGAGCGACAACAGCGCGAACAACGTGAAAGAGAGCGTGCATATGAGCAAGAGCAGCGTGAGAAAGAGCGCGAATACGAGCGCGAACAACATGAACGCGAGCGCGAACAACGTGAAAGAGAGCGCGAACACGAGTAGGAACAACATGGACATGAACGTGCCGAACGTGAGACACGAGAAAAACATGAGCTTGAGGTTTTGAAGCTCAAGCGAGATTCCTTGGCTTCAGGCACATCTGCTGCAGCCAACCCAAGCTCTACTAGCGCTCTTCCTACACATGTCCTGGCGACCCCACGCATCAAGCTTCCTTCATACAAGGAAGGTGAGCAAATCGAGCCATACATAGCTCGTTTTGAGGACATGGCAGACATGTATCAACTGGATGAGGCAGCTAAGTGGCTCCAATTTCTTAGTTTATTTGAGGCCCCTGCCCTCGATATTCTCCACAGAATTCGTGGAGACAATCTCATGTATGAGATGATGAAAGCTGCACTCATTAAGGCTTATGGTCTCACAGTAGACAACGCCAAAGTTCAGTTCATGCGAGCTTGTCTCCAAGACAAGGAGACAGCTGTTCAGTTCCTCAACCGTCTCACTGCTTACTTAAATGAGTGGATAGAGAAAGATGAAAATCCTTCCACACGTGAGAGGATAATTGACCTTATGCTGCATACACAGCTAGAGAGGTCGTGGCCTGCTGAGCTCATACCACAGCTTAAGATCTGGCAGGTGAAAGATGCCAGCCAAATGGTAGAAAAGGCAAACGCATATTTCACTGCATACGGGTATCAAACTCGTAAGCAAAACACCTGGAACAGCAGAAAAGATACTGCCAAGTCTGGGAAGCCGTCTGAGACTGAACTCCAGCAACAAGGCCGTTCTCAGAATGATGGCCAAGGTCCAAAACCGCAGTGCAAGGACCAGGGGCAAAACACTCAGAAACCTGAGTGGAAGAGGTACAACAAGTACCCTAACCAGCAGCATTATCAGCCACGTAACCGACCGTCGGGACCGTCATTTTCACCGCCAGCTCAAGTGAATAGGAGGCAAGAAGTAAATGCAGCCTTCATTCCTCAGCAGCAGCACGGTGGTCACGTCCCTACCAGTACGGGTATTCCCCCACAGTTCACTAGTCCCACAGTGACAGTGAACCCCCCTCCACAGATGGCCAATGTTCCATCTCCACAGGCAGTGAGTACGACCCCTCAAGTATCTAATTCACAAGGCACAAAGTTTGCCTCATCAATTATTCAGCAGCCTCATGAGTGGGTGGCTGCTTCCTCCACAGGCCCTCCCACAGGTGACAGTGTCTTCCTTGTTCAGCCAGGGTTTGTGGGAGACTTTCCTGTGAAGGTCCTGAGAGATAATGGATCCTCAGGTTGCTCTGTCAAGCAGAGTTTAGTTCGGCCTGATGAGTATGCAGGTCGACAGATCCAAGTTGGACTTATTGATGGATCAGTGAGATTGTTCCCTGAGGCATGTATCCAGGTGGAATCTCCATTTTATACCGGTATGACACTCGCAGTTGTCATGCCAGAATCTTTATTTGACCTTATTATAGGCAATATTCCCAGTGTCAAGGATGGTTGCACCGAAGACTTCGGCTACAGTAACACGAGCCATGGCTGAGGCTCCAGACTGTGTCACCCCAGTGGCCATTGAATCGCCACAAGATCTGATGTGTAGCCAAATTGTTGTTCAAGAACAACATTCTGACCCGACACTTGCTGCTGTGCGAAAGAAACAAAAGGGTCGAGTGATAAAGTATTCACGGGGAGGTCGAGCCAAGTTCCTTCACAAACAAGGATGGCTCTACCGTGAGTCACAAACACCCGAGGGCGAGGTTCGATTGCAGTTTGTCGTTCCCGCCAAGTACCGCCTAGCAGTGTTAGAATGGGGTCATTGTTCAGCCTCAGGAGGTCACATGGGCAAAAGGAAGACCCAGGGCCGTATCCGAGCTGACTTTTTCTAGCCAGCATGGGACGACACATAGATAGTTTTGTGCGTTCCTGCAATGTGTGTCCATGTAACACAAATAAGGGACAAGTCCTTCCTATGCCGTTTGTAACCACACCTGTAATCTCTGAGACAGTTGGGAGACAGGGCAGTGATAACGTAGATGCAGACCTGATGTCTCGCCTGGCAACTGCTGACTAACACGGGCAACTGTTGCATGCTGGGTTCCGTAAGATAGGCGTCCTCAGAGATTTGAGTAAGCCAAGGACCAGCCTGGTTCCCAGTTAAAAGTGTACCAGCAATTGCGAACGTCTTGCCTGTTGGCCCCACAGGACACAGTATATCCAGGGCCTGTACATACATGTATACCATAAATTTAAGGGGGAAAGTTCGAGAACCCGCAGAGGCGACCCAAGGCTGTGTCTGCGGACACACGAGCCCGAGTTTGTGTAAGGATTCTCAGCTCCCCAATATTAATATAAGTACTGTAGGTTAAGGGGGAAGTTCGAGAGAACCCCGCAGAGGCGACCCGAGGCTGTGTCTGCGGACACACGAGCCCGAGTTTGCACAAGGATTCTCAGCTCCCTGATATTAATATAGGCACTAGGTTAAGGCAGAGGTTGAGGACCTGTGTGGAGTCCGAGGCTGTGTCTGAGGACACACGAGCCCGAGTTTGCATAAGGATTCTCAACTTGCCGACACTAATCGTAAGTGTAGAGTTAAGTTTAACCAGTAAACTACATGAGTCCTCGAGACCAACGGCGTCCAGGGACTACGATTCCTGGTTAATAATGTACTAATAAATTAATGGCGACCTCGAATGTACGAAGCTTAGGCTGTCACTCGTATTTTTCAGCTAGAGCGTACCTTTCGTAGCATGTACTGATTGCCAGGCAGAGAGAGTAATTGTAATGTAATAAGAATTTTTGTCTCATTGACACTTTTGATGCTCCACCCTAATTGATTTTGCAGGTACAGCGATGAGTGTAGCAGTTTTGCTGTGCAGGCCAGCTGATCGTCTGCCGCATGCTGCCGCCTCTTCTCCTCTGCCTTCGTCGTCGCCATATTAATAATTACCGTATCATTTTACACGTAGGTACAGTTACTACAACTGTCACACCTACACCGTGTATCACACCTACACCTACACCATGTATCGGTAGAGAGGCGGCCTGCGGTCCTAATGGTCCCAGGATCGAATCCCGGCTGGGGCAGGGAACAGTTTGAGGATTTGAATTTCCTAAAAGCAGACTTTCCTGATCTACCAGATGACCCGCCGACATGTCGTAAAAATACCCCCGCTAATACCAATACACCAATCCTGTATGAGACAGCCCTAGCATGTATTCAATATGGATGGTGGGTGTTAGCGCCGAAGTGGTGACATGTGGAGGTGTAGGAGGACTACTGGGCCTTGGGATAGTTCAGTGCCCCCAAGCAATAGGCTCTGAAGCCTTTGCCCAGAGTCGGACACATAAAAAAAAAAAAAAAAAAAAAATTAGTTGTCAGTGTAAATGTAGCGAACTTTCGCTCAGTTTGACCTGAGTACAGGATTTTCACCATCGTCATGGAGTTTTTTCCCTCAAGCTTGCCTCTATTAACGTAAATACGAGGTTTTTACGCTCATTGGCAATAGTGATTTTCTCCTGTAGCAGGATAGCACACACACCACAGTGTGAATCTTGTGTGAATGAGTTAGGATGTGTACATATATATATATATCCACAAATTTTTTCCCATAAGGAAAAAATTTCATTTTATAGGGGTATAATGTCATGAATCAAATTCACGACATTTTCCTTTTGTGAGAAACCACAAACTATTAGTGGAAAACTCACTGTGTATCGTTCAGTTAACCGTTTCTCTCTTCATTTCGATGGTATACTTTTTTCAAAACATTCGTCACTGTTTCAAAAGTGACCGTTCTAATGCACATCATTAAGTACTCTACTGAGCGATATTATTGTTTCTTTATTGTTCGCCCCTGCTTGCCTCGACCGTTGGCCACGCCTTCTCTCGGTTGGCCTGTGCATCCTGTATTTGAATCAGTCTTTTCTCTGTCGCAATGGAGTGTGGTTCTGTGCTTCAGTAGTGAGAGTGAGAGAGGTCTTCTAGCACCCAGACTCCAATAGACTACAGTTCTCCAGGCTCCCACCCTTCCTTGGTGATACGCTACATTGACCAGTATTTCCTTTTCGTATTTCCCTAGGTTTAAAAGGTTAACTTCTGAGTAAGCGAGTGACTGCGATCTCATTACTTTGAATTCACTTTGAGATGCAACGTTGAATTTGTTCCTTTGAAATTAATAAATTTAACAGTCCTTTTTCTTTGAGCTTAATGTAATGTAAACTTGTGTTTCATTTCTCCATAATTAAGCTTATTTCCCTTATAACTCCTAGCTTGCATAAACACTTTGCCATTCATAACTGGTACTTAGGCCAGTCTTGTTGTATTAAGCTCAAAATCCGTTGTGCCTTCTAGGAGTTAACGCATCAGCAAGAACCTGATGTCATTAATAGTATTAGTTATTTATTGTCAGGGGTGAAGTCACTTTCTCCAGAGGCTAACAGTACTAATAAACAGCAATTGTGAGTAGTTAGTCTCTGATGTGTACTGTTGAGAAAGTTTGTATATTCTCGTTCTGGGAGAGTCGGCGAAGCGGGCCGGCATAAAGTAATCATTGCTTGATTTAGCAAGAGAATTCATTGTCCCTGCTCCTCAGTATTATTGAACATTATCATTTAATAATTGCATTTATTTTAGAAACCCCGTGACAATTGGCGACCTCGCCAGGTGATTAAGTCCTAGTTCTAAAGCTATTCATGAGAGAATACTCACTTGTTCATATTTAGGTATTTATCATTAAAGTTTATAGGCACAGGCTTACTGGTGTTTACCGTTAGTTTAGCAAGTGAATTTCTGCTTTATTAATCCATAGAGTACTTAACTCTATTTAGTACTTTATTCTTGTTAACGCCAGATGACTTTATTAGCTCCTGGGAAGTCGCCGTACCCATTCCATTAATTATTGAGTCTTTCCAGTCATTTGCATTTTTGCTTTATTCTTTGCCAATTAAGTAGATAAGACTGGTCACCACTAGCTCGTGTCTGTATTCTTTATTTGTCTTATTAGCATTCATTTACGAAACAGCAGTCAGTACTGAGTTGCTAGTTATTTAGATTGAGCTAGCATCATGGCAGCTTGTGTCTATGTACAGGAAGCTAAAGATATGGGCCTCACTGACCCAGAAAAAATTCAAAGTTACGTACTCTCACGGTTTAATTACGAGAAGGAACGTGAGAAAGATGCTCGTGACGAGCGTAACATTCAGCGCGAATACGAGCGAGAACAGCGCGAACAGCATGAAAGAGAGCGTGCATATGAGCAAGAGCAGAGTGAGAAACAGCGCGAATACGAGCGCGAACAACATGAACGCGAGCGCGAACAACGCGAATACGAGCGTGAACAACATGAACGCGAGCGCGAACAACGTGAAAAAGAGCACGAACACGAGCGGGAACAATGTGAACATGAACGTGCCGAACTTGAGACACGAGAAAAATATAAGCTTGAGGTTTTGAAGCTCAAGCGATATTCCTTGGCTTCAGTCACATCTGCTGCAGCCAACCCAAGCTCCACTAGCGCTCTTCCTACACATGTCCTGGCGACCCCACGCATCAAGCTTCCTTCATACAAGGAAGGCGAGCAAATCGAGCCATACATAGCTCGTTTTGAGGACATGGCAGACATGTATCAGCTGGATGAGGCAGCTAAGTGGCTCCAATTTCTTAGTTTATTTGAGGCCCCTGCCCTCGATATTCTCCACAGAATTCGTGGAGACAATCTCATGTATGAGATGATGAAAGCTGCACTCATTAAGGCTTATGGTCTCACAGTAGACGACGCCAAAGTTCAGTTCATGCGAGCTTGTCTCCAAGACAAGGAGACAGCTGTTCAGTTCCTCAACCGTCTCACTGCTTACTTAAATGAGTGGATGGAGAAAGATGAAAATCCTTCCACACGTGAGAGGATAATTGACCTTATGCTGCATACACAGCTAGAGAGGTCGTGGCCTGCTGAGCTCATAGCACAGCTTAAGATCTGGCAGGTGAAAGATGCCAGCCAAATGGTGGAAAAGGCAAACGCATATTTCACTGCATACGGGTATCAAACTCGTAAGCAAAACACCTGGAACAGCAGAAAAGATACTGCCAAGTCTGGGAAGCCATCTGAGACTGAAACCCAGCAACAAGGCCGTTCTCAGAATAATGGCCAAGGTCCAAAACCACAGTGCAAGGACCAGGGGCAAAACACTCAGAAACCTGAGTGGAAGAAGTACAACAGGTACCCTAACCAGCAGCATTATCAGCCACGTAACCGACCGTCGGGACCGTCATTTTCACCGCCAGCTCAAGTGAATAGGAGGGAAGAAGCAAATGCAGCCTTCATTCCTCAGCAGCAGCACGGTGGTCACGTCCCTACCAGTACGGGTATTCCCCCACAGTTCACTAGTCCCACAGTGACAGTGAACCCCCCTCCACAGATGGCCAATGTTCCATCTCCACAGGCAGTAAGTACGACCCCTCAAGTATCTAATTCACAAGGCACAAAGTTTGCCGCATCAATTATTCAGCAGCCTCATGAGTGGGTGGCTGCTTCCTCCACAGGCCCTCCCACAGGTGACAGTGTCTTCCTTGTTCAGCCAGGGTTTGTGGGAGACTTTCCTGTGAAGGTCCTGAGAGATAATGGATCCTCAGGTTGCTCTGTCAAGCAGAGTTTAGTTCGGCCTGATGAGTATACAGGTCGACAGATTCAAGTTAGACTTATTGATGGATCAGTGAGATTGTTCCCTGAGGCATGTATCCGGGTGGCATCTCCATTTTATACCGGTATGACACTCGCAGTTGTCATGCCAGAATCTTTATTTGACCTTATTATAGGCAATATTCCCAGTGTCAAGGATGGTTGCACCGAAGACTTCGGCTACAGTAACACGAGCCATGGCTGAGGCTCCAGACTGTGTCACCCCAGTGACCATTGAATCGCCACAAGATCTGATGTGTAGCCAAATTGTTGTTCAAGAACAACATTCTGACCCGACACTTGCTGCTGTGCGAAAGAAACAAAAGGGTCGAGTGATAAAGTATTCACGGGGAGGTCGAGCCAAGTTCCTTCACAAACAAGGACGGCTCTACCGTGAGTCACAAACACCCAAGGGCGAGGTTCGATTGTAGTTTGTCATTCCCGCCAAGTACCGTCTAGCAGTGTTAGAATGGGGTCATTGTTCAGCCTCAGGAGGTCACATGGGCAAAAGGAAGACCCAGGGCCGTATCCGAGATGACTTTTTCTAGCCAGCATGGGACGACACATAGATAGTTTTGTGCGTTCCTGCAATGTGTGTCCATGTAACACCAATCAGGGACAAGTCCTTCCTATGTCGTTTGTAACCACACCTGTAATCTCTGAGACAGTTGAGAGACAGGGCAGTGATAACGTAGATGCAGACCTGATGTCTCGCCTGGTAACTGCTGACTAACACGGGCAACTGTTGCATGCTGGGTTCCGTAAGATAGGCGTCCTCAGAGATTTGAGTAAGCCAAGGACCAGCCTGGTTCCCAGTTAAAAGTGTACCAGCAATTGCGAACATCTTGCCCGTTGGCCCCACAGGACACAGTATATCCAGGGCCTGTACATACATGTATACCATAAATTTAAGGGGGAAAGTTCGAGAACCCGCAGAGGCGACCCAAGGCTGTGTCTGCGGACACATGAGCCCGAGTTTGCGTAAGTATTCTGAGCTCCCCAATATTAATATAAGTACTGTAGGTTAAGGGGGAAGTTCGAGAGAACCCCGCAGAGGCGACCCGAGGCTGTGTCTGCGGACACACGAGCCCGAGTTTGCACAAGGATTCTCAGCTCCCTGATATTAATATAGGCACTAGGTTAAGGCAGAGGTTGAGGACCCGTGTGGAGTCCGAGGCTGTGTCTGAGGACACACGAGCCCGAGTTTGCATAATGATTCTCAACTTGCCGACACTAATCGTAAGTGTAGAGTTAAGATTAACCAGTAAACTACATGAGTCCTCGAGACCAACGGCGTCCAGGGACTACGTTTCCTGGTTAATAACGTACTAATAAATTAATGGCGACCTCGAATGTACGAAGCTTAGGCTGTCACTCGTATTTTTCAGCTAGAGCGTACCTTTCGTAGCATGTACTGATTGCCAGGCAGAGAGAGTAATTGTAATGTAATAAGAATTTTTGTCTCATTGACACTTTTCATGCTCCACCCTAATTGATTTTGCAGGTACAGCGATGAGTGTAGCAGTTTTGCTGTGCAGGCCAGCTGATCGTCTGCCGCATGCTGCCGCCTCTTCTCCTCTGCCTTCGTCGTCGCCATATTAATAATTACCGTATCATTTTACACGTAGGTACAGTTACACTACAACTGTCACACCTACACTGTGTATCACATACACCACACTACACAACAATTAGTTGTCAGTGTAAATGTATCGAACTTTCGCTCAGTTTGACCTGAGTACAGGATTTTCACCATCGTCATGGAGTTTTTTCCCTCAAGCTTGCCTCTATTAACGTAAATACGAGGTTTTTACGCTCATTGGCAATAGTGATTTTCTCCTGTAGCAGGATAGCACACACACCACAGTGTGAATCTTGTGTGAATGAGTTAGAATGTGTACATATATATATATATATATATCCACAAATTTTTTCCCATAAGGAAAAAATTTCATTTTGTAGGGGTATAATGTCATGAATCAAATTCACGACATTTTCCTTTTGTGAGAAACCACAAACTATTAGTGGAAAACTCACTGTGTATCGTTCAGTTAACCATTTCTCTCTTCATTTCGATGGTATACTTTTTTCAAAACATTCGTCACTGTTTCAAAAGTTACCGTTCTAATGCACATCATTAAGTGCTCTACTGAGCGATATTATTGTTTCTTTATTGTTCGCCCCTGCTTGCCTCGACCGTTGGCCACGCCTTCTCTCGGCTGGCCTGTGCATCCTGTATTTGAATAAGTCTTTTCTCTGTCGCAATGGAGTGTGGTTCTGTGCTCCAGTAGTGAGAATGAGAGAGGTCTTCTAGCACCCAGACTCCAATAGACTACAGTTCTCCAGGCTCCCACCCTTCCTTGGTGATACGCTACATTGACCAGTATTTCCTTTTCGTATTTCCCTAGGTTTAAGAGGTTAACTTCTGAGTAAGCGAGTGACTGCGATCTCATTATTTTGAATTCACTTTGAGATGCAACGTTGAATTTGTTCCTTTGTAATTAATAAATTTAACAGTCCTTTTTCTTTGAGCTTAATGTAATGTAAACTTGTGTTTCATTTCTCCATAATTAAGCCTATTTCCCTTATAGCTCCTAGCTTGCATAAACGCTTTGCCATTCATAACTGGTACTTAGGCCAGTCTTGTTGTATTAAGCTCAAAATCCGTTGTGCCTTCTAGGAGTTAACGCATCAGCAAGAACCTGATGTCATTAATAGTATTAGTTATTTATTGTCAGGGGTGAAGTCACTTTCTCCAGAGGCTATCAGTACTAATAAACAGCAATTGTGGGTAGTTAGTCTCTGATGTGTACTGTTGAGAAAGTTTGTAAATTCTCGTTCTGGGAGAATCGGCGAAGTGGGCCGGCATAAAGTAATCATTGCTTGATTTAGCAAGACAATTCATTGTCCCTGCTCCTCAGTATTATTGAACATTATCATTTAATAATTGCATTTATTTTAGAAACCCCGTGACAATTGGCGACCTCGCCAGGTGATTAACTCCTAGCTCTAAAGCTATTCATGAGAGAATACTCAGTTGTTCATATTTAGGTATTTATCATTAAAGTTTATAGGCACAAGCTTACTGGTGTTTACCGTTAGTTTAGCAAGTGAATTTCTGCTTTATTAATCCATAGAGTACTTAACTCTATTTAGTACTTTATTCTTGGTAACGCCAGATGACTTTATTCGCTCCCGGGAAGTCGCCGTACCCATTGCATTAATTATTGAGTCTTCCCAGTCATTTGCATTTTTGCTTTACTCTTTGCCAATTAAGTAGATAAGACTGGTCACCACTAGCTCGTGTCTGTATTCTTTATTTGTCTTATTAGCATTCATTTGCGAAGCAGCAGTCAGTACTGAGTTGCTAGTTATTTAGATTGAGCTAGCATCATGGCAGCCAGTGTCTATGTACAGGAAGCTAAAGATATGGGCCTCACTGACCCAGAAAAAATTCAAAGTTACGTACTCTCACGGTTTAATTACGAGAAGGAACGTGAGAAAGATGCTCGTGACGAGCGTAACATTCAGCGCGAATACGAGCGAGAACAGCGCGAACAACATGAAAGAGAGCGTGCATATGAGCAAGAGCAGCGTGAGAAACAGCGCGAATACGAGCGCGAACAACATGAACACGAGCGCGAACAACGCGAATACGAGCGTGAACAACATGAACGCGAGCGCGAACAACGTGAAAAAGAGCACAAACACGAGCGGGAACAATGTGAACATGAACGTGCCGAACGTGAGACACGAGAAAAACATAAGCTTGAGGTTTTGAAGCTCAAGCGATATTCCTTGGCTTCAGTCACATATGCTGCAGCCAACCCAAGCTCCACTAGCGCTCTTCCTGCACATGTCCTGGCGATCCCACGCATCAAGCTTCCTTCATACAAGGAAGGCGAGAGAATCGAGTCATACATAGCTCATTTTGAGGACATGGCAGACATGTATCAACTGGATGAGGCAGCTAAGCGGCTCCAATTTCTTTGTTTATTTGAGGGCCCTGCCCTCGATATTCTCCACAGAATTCCTGGAGACAATCTCATGTATGAGATGTTGAAAGCTGCACTCATTAAGGCTTATGGTCTCACAGTAGACGACGCCAAAGTTCAGTTCATGTGAGCTTGTCTCCAAGACAAGGAGACAGCTGTTCAGTTCCTCAACCGTCTCACTGCTTACTTAAATGAGTGGATGGAGAAAGATGAAACTCCTTCCAGGCGTGAGAGGATAATTGACCTTATGCTGCATACACAGCTAGAGAGGTCGTGGCCTCCTGAGCTCATAGCACAGCTTAAGATCCGCCAGGTGATAGATGCCAGCCAAATGGTGGAAAAGGCAAACGCATATTTCACTGCATACGGGTATCAAACTCGTAAGCAAAACACCTGGAACAGCAGAAAAGATACTGCCAAGTCTGGGAAACTGTCTGAGACTGAACCCCAGCAACAAGGCCGTTCTCAGAAGAGTGGCCAAGGTCCAAAACCACAGTGCAAGGACCAGGGGCAAAACACTCAGAAACCTGAGTGGAAGAGGTACAACAGGTACCCTAACCAGCAGCAGTATCAGCCACGCAACCGACCGTTGGGACCGTCATTTTCACCGCCAGCTCAAGTGAATAGGAGGCAAGAAGCAAATGCAGCTTTCATTCCTCAGCAGGAGCACGGTGGTCACATCCCTACCAGTACGGGTATTCCCCCATAGTTCACTAGTCCCACAGTGACAGTGAACCCCCCTCCACAGATGACCAATGTTCCATCTCCATATGCAGTGAGTACGACCCCTCAAGTATCTAATTCACAAGGTACAAAGTTTACTGTATCAATTATTCAGCAGCCTCATGAGTGGGTGGCTGCTTCCTCCACATGCCCTCCCACAGGTGACAGTGGCCACGCCTTCTCTCGGCTGGCCTGTGCATCCTGTATTTGAATCAGTCTTTTGTCTGTCGCGACAGAGTGTGGTTCTGTGCTCCAGTAGTGAGAGTAAGAGAGGTCATCTAGCACCCAGACTCCACTAGACTACAGCTCTCCAGGCTCCCACCCTTCCTTGGTGATACACGCTACGTTGACCAGTATTTCCTTTTCGTATTTTCCTAGGTTTAAGACGTTAACTTCTGAGTGAGCGAGTGACTGTGATCTCATTATTTTGAATTCACTTTGAAATGTAACGTTGAATTTGTTCATTTGTAATTAATAAATTTAACAGTTCTTTTTCTTTGAGCTTAATGTAATGTGAACTCGTGTTTCATTTCTCCATAATTAAGCTTATTTCCCTTATAGCTCCTAGCTTGCATAAACGCTTTGCCATTCATAACTGGTACTTAGGCCAGTCTTGTTGTATCAAGCTCAAAATCCGTTGTGCCTTCTAGGAGTTAACGCATCAGCAAGAACCTGATGTCATTAATAGTATTAGTTATTTATTGTCAGTGGTGAGGTCACTTTCTCCAGAGGCTAACAGTACTAATAAACAGTAATTGTGAGTAATTAGTCTCTACTGTGTACTGTTGAGAAAGTTTGTAAATTCTCGTTCTGGGAGAGTCGGTGAAGCATGCCGGCATAAAGTAATCATTGCTTGATTTAGCAAGACAATTCATTGTCCCTGCTCTTCAGTATTATTGAACATTATCATTTAATAATTGCATTTATTTGAAAAACCCCGTGAGAACATTCATGAAGTACAGTTCGACAGCAAATTAACCTTTGAGCACCATATTAAGGAGGCAGCACACGATTTATCCTTAAAAGTAACTGGACTCTGTCGTCTCGAACACCTCCTAGAAGGCAAAGGACTGTTGACTCTCTAAAAAGCTCAAGTTCCTCCCCACCTTGAGTGGGGATGTCCTGCCCTAGAAGCCACCTTTATCTCCTGGACAAGGTACAGAGATGAGCTAAGAGGCTAATGTCCAGCATCTGTCAGAGAGGAGAAACAATAAAGAATTTGAGCAGCTTCGACCACCAAATGAAGGTGCCCTTACCGTGATCCACCTAGCTCAGGTGCAACATGTGCTCTATCAGGTGAGTGTATGGCTTCAATGGAGACAGTCATTGCTTAGCACCAGGTTGGTGCTTTCCAATGACTGTCAGATGGAGAGTTCTCGTTCTTTCATTAATAGGCACCAGCGCATCTTAACCAGCACTGTATCAAGCCCATGAAACTCATGGCAGCCACCATCAAAGTCAGAACACTTAGCACACACCAAATGAAGTTGACGGCCAACACCTGGTACAGACAACACAGTAATCACAAACAGATTAACACTGTATTCCAATGTTATTCCTGGGTACCCGTATATCTACAAAGTTATGTAAGCGGATATTGAGAACTGTGCAACAGGGTATGGATATAATTATGTATAAGTGATATATATGGATATATGGGTCCATAAGCACTATATAAATGAATATGTATATGGAAAAACCCCTCTACCTGGGGATAGGGTTTTTTTTCAAGAATACTCCCCCAGTATCCCTGCTTGTCATACGAGGCGACTAAAAGGGTTGGCGGAGGGTTAGTGCCCCTCCCCGGAAAACAACTAACTAAAGAGACAAACAAGAAGCCTCGGACAAGGACTGACCAAAAGATGACGAGCAAGGACCGGACAAAGGACACGTTAATAGCAATATGGAATGTAAGAGCTGCGAATGATTTGGTGAAAGAGAGAGAGAATGTCCAGGTGTTTGAGGGTGCGAAAGATGATGTATGTGGAGTAACTGAAACTAAAGGGAAAGGTGAGAGTGTGAGAGAATGGGAGTATAGATGGGGTATAGGTGAGAATGAAAGGGCAAAAGAAGGAGTGTGTATAGTTGTGAGTAAAAGATGGAAGAAGAACATAAGAGAGTATGGATCAGTTGGGTGAAGGTTTGTGTTGGTAAGATTGAAAGTTGGAATACAAATGTGGGAGATTGTGTGCGTATATGCTCCAATGCAAGATCGTGCAAGCAGAGTGAGAGAAGAGTTCTGGACAAATGTGGAAGTGTGCATGGAAAAGTTTGGAAGGAATGAGAAATTGTTTTTGGTCGGATATGAATGGTAAAGTAGGGAATGTGAAGGTGGATGGAATAGTTGGTGAGTGGGGTGTGCCTGCTGAGATAGATGAGAATGGCAGTCCGTTAGTGGACATTTGTGCTAGGAGGGGGTTGGTGATAGCCAATACCCTCTTCAGGCACAATATGATCCACAGGTATACATGGCGAGTGATGAGAAGGGTGGTTGGTGAACTGAATGAAAGGAAGGCAATGATTGATTGTGTGTGTGTGGATGAAAGGATGCGAAGATGTGTAATGGATGCAAGAGCTTATAGAGGCTGGTGGAGTGAACTTTCTGACGACTACTTGGTGGTGGCCAGAATAAAGAGCCAAATAAGATGGAGAAATAGAAGAAGGGAAGGACGGGAAGAAGGAGTATTTGCAAGGAGAGTGGATAGGTTACAAGAGGATGAGAAAAAGGCAGAATATAAGAGAGAAGTGCAGGAATGATTGGGTGAATATGAATTGGAGCAGATGGGGGATGTGGAAGGTGTGCGAAAGGTATTCACAGAAATAATATGTGCAACATGTGATGTGGTGTGTGGGATGAAGAGAAGACGGAGGGGGGATGCAAGGAACAGCATGGTGGAATGAAGAGGTGAGACAGGCTGTGGCACAAAAGAAGACAGCATACAATGAATGGATGAGAAATAGGGGCGTGGAAGAAGTTGAGAGGCGGAAGAGAGAGTTATATGTAGAAAGAAGGAGAGAGGTGAAAAGATTAGTAAGAGAGAGTAAGAAGGGAGTGGATGAGGACTTTGGAATGAATTTGAGTGGAAACTGGAGGGACTGTAAGAAAATGTTCTGGAAAGAGGTGAGGAGAGTAAGACAGCGTGGCAGTGATGTTAGCAGGGGAGTGAAAGATAAAAATGGTAGATTACTAGTGGAGAAGGGAGAGAAAGTGAGCAGATGGAGAGAACACTTTAATGAATTGTTGAACATAGAAGATGGAAGTAATGCGAGTATAAGTGGCTGGGGAATGGCTGGGAGAAGAAGGGAGGTGAGAAGACAGGAAGAAATCAGTAGGACAGAAGTTGTGGAAGCAATGAAGAAAGTTAAACTGGGGAAAGCCCCAGGAATTGATGGAGTGTGTGGTGAAATGCTGAAGCATGGGAGAGAGATAGTAGTAGAATGGATGTGGAAGATGTGCAGATTGGCCTGGGAGGAAGATAGAGTCCCGGAGGATTGGAAGTCAGGTATAATTATTCCCTGGTACAAAGGAAAAGGGGAAAAAGAAGTGTGTGGTAATCATAGGGGCATTTGTCTTCTTAGTATAATAGGAAAAGTCTATGGTAGGATACTTATTGACAGAGTTAGAGAAAGAGCAGAGGAATTAGTTGGAGAAGAACAGGGAGGCTTTAGGAAGGGAAAAGGTTGTGCAGATAAGATATTCATTCTTAGATCTTTAGTGGAAAAGTTTTTAGAGAAGGGAAAGAAGTTGTATGCGGCTTTCATGGATTTGGAGAAAGCATATGACAGGGTCGATAGACAAGGATTGTGGAAAGTATTAAGAATATATGGAGTAGACGGGAAGTTGTTGAATGCTCTGAAGAGTATGTATGATGGTGCTAAGGCTGCAGTGCATGTGGATGGTGACCTGAGTGAATTTTTCTCTTTAAAGGTTGGATTGAAACAGAGATGTGTCATGTCTCCATGGCTGTTCAATCTGTGCATGGATGGGGTAATAAAAGATACAAGGTAGGGTAGTGTATGCTGGAGTGGCCCTGGTGAGAGAGGGTAGTGTTTGGAAACTCCCTGTACTGTTGTTTGCAGATGATACTGTGTTCTTGAGTGAAGACGAAGGTTAGCTGCAAGGCTTGATGGATGAGTTTGGGAGTGTGTGTAAGAAACGGAATCTAAAGGTGAATGTAGGGAAGCATAAAGTGATGGTCTTAGTCAGTGAATGTACAGCGAGGTTGGATGGTGAGGAATTGGAAAATGTGAGTACGTTTAAGTAATTGGGTAGTGTGATGAGTAAGGATGGAGGTTTGGAGGGTGAAGTGCTTGAAAGGGTACAGCAGGGAAGAAAGGTTGCTGGTCCCTTGAAAGTAGTGATAAGAAACAGGGATATGAGCATGGAAGTGAAAAAGTTACTACAAAACAATATTGTGACACCAACTCTAACGTACAGAAGTGAAGCTTGGACGTTGTTGGAAGGACACAAGTCAAGAGTGACAGCAGTGGAAATGAGTTATTTAAGAGGAGCCTGTGGAGTCATATGAAGAAATAGCTGACAAATGAGGATATAAAGGAGCGTTGAGGTGTGGATGTGGATGTGATAGGAGGCGTTAGGAGGAATACACTGAGGTGGTTTGGCCATGTGGAGAGGATGGAGGGTGAAAGACTGACGAAGAGAGTGTATGTCAGTGATGTGGAGGGGGGGAGAGGGAGGGGGAGGCCGAGGATGAGATGGAGGGATGGGGTGTAGAGGTATATGAGAGAAGGGGGTGTGAGTTGGAAGCAGGGCAGTGAAATGGCAGGGAACAATGCGACGTGGAGACGGTTTGTTTGTGGTCACCCCGAACGGGATTGTGGCGTCTGGCAATTGATAGATAGATAGACATGAGTATTATATATATATATATATATATATATATATATATATATATATATATATATATATATATATATATATATATATATATATATATATATATATATATATATATATATATATATATATATATATATATATATATATATATATATTGTTACATAGCCTATGATTTCATCATCCTTTCTATAATTCTAACGTAGAGTGTGCTGCATGTTTGATCACGATTCGCCTCGTGGCTTCCATAGTGACCGGACTTCCATGTTCTACCTCACTCCCCCCTTCTCCTCCCTTATAGTAGAGTAAGTCGTTCTTTCTGTTTTTCAGAGCAGGAGTGTCAACTCTCTGTCCCCTATGGCTTCATTTGTGCGTCCTTCTTACAAGTTGTATCAAGCTCTGCCGGCCCCTATATAATGAGCTCAGTCTCTGCATTAATTGCCACTTAGATGTACTCCTCATTTTGTTCACATCTCTGTCCTCCATTGTACAGTTGTTATTATTTTTGTGAGTGCTCAGGAAGTCTCCAACCATCTGGCTGCTGTGTAATTTGAGTATAAGTGTTGTTACATTTTTTTCTTGTACTATATAGCATAAGGTGTTAATTTGTAGGCCTGGTAAGGTTTTTGTGATTCATGTTGAGTTTTTGGTGTCAGCCAATGTTAATAATATTTTGTATCTGTAATAATATATCTTGCATTAACTGAGCATTATCCGGTTTTCTCATTTTATCAGGGCTGACTTAGATAAATTTACTCTTGCTAATTTCGTGCTATCTATCTATCTATTGCCAGACGCCTCAATCCCGTTTGGGGTGGCCACAAACAAATCGCCTCCAAGTCGCCCTGTCCCCCGCCATTTCACTGCCCTGCTCCCAACTCACCCCCCCCTCTCTCATATACCTCTCCACCCCATCCCTCCATCTCATCCTCGGTCTCCCCCTCCCTCTTCCACCCTCCACCTCACTCACATACACTCTCTTCGTCAATCTTTCACCCTCCATCCTCTCCACATGGCCAAACCACCTCAGTGTGTTCCTCACAACGCTTCCTATCACATCCACATCCACACCACAACGCTCCTTTATATCCTCATTCGTCAGCCTGTCTCTCCACGTGACTCCACAGGCTCCTCTTAAATAACTCATTTCCACTGCTCTCACTCTTGACTTGTGTCCTTCCAACAATGTCCAAGCTTCACTTCCGTACGTTAGAGTTGGTATCACAATACTGTCATGTAGTAACTGTTTTACTTCCATGCTCACTTCCCTGTTTCTTATCACTGCTTTTAAGGAACCAGCAACCTTTCTTCCCTGCTGTACCCTTTCAAGCACTTCACCCTCCAAACCTCCATCCTTACTCATCACACTACCCAAATACTTAAACGTACTCACATTTTCCAATTCCTCACCATCCAACCTCGCTGTACATTCACTGACTTCACCTCTCTCAAAGACCATCACTTTACTCTTCCCTACATTCACCTTTAGGTTCCGTTTCTTACACACTCTCTCAAACTCATCCACCAAGCCTTGCAGCTCCCCTTCGTCTTCACTCAACAACACAGTATCATCTGCAAACAACAGTACAGGGAGTTTCCAAACACTATCCTCTCTCACCAGGGCCACTCCAACATCCACTACCCTACCTTGTACCTCTTTTATTACCCCATCCATGTACAGATTGAACAACCATGGAGACATGACACATCCCTGTTTCAAACCAACTTTCACAGAGAAAAATTCACTTAGTTCACCATCCACACGCACTGCAGCCTTCGCACCATCGTACATACTCTTCACAGCATTCAACAACTTCCCATCTACTCCATATATTCTTAACACTTTCCACAATCCTTGTCTATCCACCCTGTCATATGCTTTCTCCAAATCCATGAAAGCCGCATACAACTTCTTTCCCTTCTCTAGAAACTTTTCCACTAAAGATCTAAGAATGAATATCTGATCTACACAACCTCTTCCCTTCCTAAAGCCTCCCTGTTCTTCTCCAACTAATTTCTCTGTTCTTTCTCTAACTCTGTCTATAAGTAACCTACCATACACTTTTCCTATTATACTAAGAAGACAAATGCCCCTATGATTACCACACACTTCTTTTTCCCCTTTTCCTTTCTACAAGGGAATAATTATACCTGACTTCCAATCCTCCGGGACTCTACCTTCCTCCCAGGCCAATCTGCACATCTTCCACATCCATTCTACTACTATCTCTCCCCCATGCTTCAGCATTTCACCACACACTCCATCAATTCCTGGGGCTTTCCCCGATTTAACTTTCTTCATTGCTTCCACAACTTCCATCCTACTGATTTCTTCCTGTCTTCTCACCTCCCTCCTTCTCCCAGCCATTCCCCAGCCACTTATACTCGCATTACTTCCATCCTCCACGTTCAGCAATTCCTTAAAGTGTTCTCTCCATCTGCTCACTTTTTCTCCCTTCTCCACTAGTAATCTACCATTTTTATCTTTCACTCCCCTGCTAACTTCACTTCCACCCTGTCTTACTCTTTTCACTTCTCTCCAGAACATTTTCTTACAGTCCTTCCACTTTACACTCAAATTCCTTCCAAATTCCTCATCCACTCTCTTCTTACTCTCTCTTACTAATCTTTTCACCTCTCTCTTCCTTTCCACATATAACTCTCTCTTCCGCCTCTCAACTTCTTCCACGCCCCTATTTCTCATCCATTCATTGTATGCTTTCTTCTTTTGTGCCACAACCTGTTTCACCTCTTCAGTCCACCACGCTGTTCCTTGCACCCCCCTCCGTCTTCTCTTCCTTCCACACACCACATCACATGCTGCACATATTTCTTCTGTAAATATCTTACACACACCTTCCACGTCTCCCATCTGCTCCAATTCATATTTGCCCAATCGTTCCTCCACTTCTCTCTTATACTCTGCCTTTTTCTCATCCTCTTGTAACCTTTCCACTCTCCTTGCAACTACTCCTTCCTCTCGTCTTTCCCTTCTTCTATTCCTCCATCTTACTTGCAACCTAATTCTGACCACCACCAAGTAGTGGTCAGAAAGTCCACTCCCCCAACCTCTATACACTCTTGCATCCTTTACACATCTTCGCATCCTTTCATCCACACACACATAATCAATCATTGCCTTCCTTTCATTCAGTTCACCACCCACCCTTCTCATCACTCGCCATGTATACCTGTGGATCATTTTATGCCTGAAGAGGGTATTGGCTATTACCAACCCCCTCCCAGCACAAATGTCCACTAGCGCACTCCCATTCTCATCTATCTCAGCAGGCACACCCCACTCACCAACTATTCCATCCACCTTCACATTACCAACTTTACCATTCATATCACCAATCAAAAACACTCTCTCACTCCTTCCAAACTTTTCCATGCACACTTCCACATTTGTCCAGAACTCTTCCCTCACTCTTCTAGCACGATCTTGCGTTGGCGCATACACACACAATCGTGCTAATAGAGGCTATTGCAGTTAACCATATATTTAACCTGTTTTTTGCCATTACATTATCCTTATGAGTCCTGAAGTTTAGTTGTTAGTTTGAGCATTAAACTTTAACTTGTAATTTTACCTAACTCTTTTGTTTTGAACCTGGAAATTTGCGGGACAGTGGTGATTATAGTATTCTCACTTGAAGTGTTCATTATCTCTCTCTGTTCCGTAACATAAATTTGGCGACCTCTTATCAGGATATTCAGGATATTATCATAAGGATATTGCTTGATATTTTGTGACTGTGATTTATTCATGATGTCTGCTATTACTACTCTTGATGAAGCCAAAGATTTTTTGTCAAATGTGCAAACAGTGTGTGATGTAGAAAACACAGCAAAGAATGAACTTAACCTTGTTGCTCAACAATTGGGAATTGCTGTTCGCTCTCATCATTCTAAAGATTAAATTGTTGACATGATTAATAAAAGCTTGTTTAATGTAACTCCTCCAGATGAGCAAACGCAGATTGAAATAGCTAAGTTACAGCTAGCCCTGCAGGAGGTTCGTGCTAAGGAGGCTGAGTTTCAGGCTCGTGCTAAGGAGGCTGAGGCTAAGAAGGCTGAGTCTCAGGCTTGTATTCAGGAGGCACAGGCACAGGCTCAGGCACAAATTGAACTTGCTAGGATTCAGGCAGACCATGAGTATCGCATGAAACAAGGTGAAACTGGATCATCTAGCTCTGATGATTTTGATGTGGCTAAAAATGTTAAACTTGTCCCTCCTTTTAATGAATCTGATTTAACAAAGTATTTTCAGTTGTTTGAGAGGGTAGCTACAGGTTTTAATTGGCCCAAAAAGTATTGGCCAGTACTCCTTCAAACTGTTCTCACCGGTAAAGCTCAAGTAACTTATGCATCTTTGCCTCAGGATCTATCTGATAATTATGATGTAGTTAAGAGCTTGATTCTTAAGGCCTATGAACTTGTTCCCGAAGCCTATAGAGTAAAATTTAGGACAACTTATAAGCAAGATAAGCAATCCCATGTTGAGTATGCAAAAATCAAAGAAGATCTGTTAGAGCAGTGGTTAAATTCTAAGAATGTAAATTCTGATTTTGATAAATTTAAGCAGATGATTTTGCTGGAGGACTTCAAAAGGTGTATTAATAAAGATGTAAGCCTATATCTTGATGAGAAAAGAATAGATAATTTGTCTGATGCTGCAGTTTTAGCTGATCAATATGTTCTCACTCAAAAATGATATTCTAAAGAAAAAAAAGGAAAGCTGAGAGTAAGTACATTGCCTCTACTCAGAGTGCAGGTAACAGGAAAGAGAATAAGGATGATGTTTCTCAGGAAGTAAATACCAGCTTCACCTCTAGATTTCAGAAAAGTAAATGTACTTATTGTAGTAAGCTTGGTCATACTACGGAGAAATGTTTCAGGAGACAGCGTGATGTGAACAAAAAGGAGTCTTTAAATATTCAGTCAATTGGTTTAGTGTCCACCCTTGAGAGTTCCCATAATTCTTTAACCGAGTTAACTGAACCTGCTTTGAGGGGTAAATTAAATTCTCATGATGAAGCTCCTCTTTTGAGCAGTAACGTGGGTGACACTCTCAAGAGTTCATGTGCTAATTTCCTGTCTGATGGATTTGTCAGTCCTCTGGACAGTAATAACAGGAAATCAGTTAAAATATATCGTGATACAGGTGCTTGCCAATCCCTTATGCTGACCAGTGTTCTAGGCTCTTATGTTAATTCCTCTGATGAAAATGTAATCTTACAAGGTGTAGGGAATAATTACTTCCCTGTCCCTCTGTGCAGAGTGAATTTAGAGTCTGGTTTTGTTAATGGTTCCGTTATGGTTGGGTTGGTTGAGACACTACCAATGTCAGGTGTAACTTTCTTACTTGAAAATGATATTGGTGGAAGTCAAGTGTGTCCAGCTCCTCAGTTGTCTAGTGAACCAGTGACTGCGACCCAGGATTGTGATATCCCTGATGTGTTCTCTGCATGTGCTGTCACTAGGGCTAAGTCTAAAGTTACTGGTGACTTAGAGGATAATGATGATGATGATGATGTTATCCTAGCTGACACTTTTCTTGCTAATTTGGACCACTCAGCAGATGAGGCAGTACCCCGTAGTGTTGATAATTTGTCTCGTCAAGAGTTGGTTGAGTTGCAGGTTGCTGACCCTGAGTTGAAAGGTCTAGCTAACTCTGCTTGCAGTGAGGAAGAGTCAGCTGGTGCTTCAACTTGTTATTATATAAAGTCAGGAGTACTTATGAGAAAGTGGAGACCCCCAACAGCATCAGCTGACTGTGAATGGGAGGTTGTACATCAAGTTGTCATCCCTCGTGTTTGTAGGCAGGATATCATTAGAGTGGCTCAAGATTCCAGTTTGGCAGGACACCTTGGAGTGAGGAAGACTGTGGCACGCATTTTGAAACACTTCTATTGGCCAGGTATCTTCAGAGATGTTTCCTGGTATTGTAAGTCTTGTCACACCTGTCAAGTTGTGGGGAAGTGTAATCAGACCGAAAAGGTTGCACCTCTAGTTCCCATTCCTCCTTTTGAGGCGCCTTTCACCCGTGTGTTGGTGGATATTGTGGGCCCTCTTCCTAAGACTTCTTCAGGATTTTCTTATGTGTTGACCCTGATTGATATGGCTACTCGTTATCCTGAAGCCATTCCACTTAGAAATATCTCAGCAAAGAACGTGGTTAAGGAAATGCCAGGGTTCTTCACAAAGTTTGGTCTGCCCAAGGAGGCACAGTCAGACCGGGGAAGTAATTTCATGTCAAATGTTTTCAAGCAGTCTCTGAAAGAGTTGGGCATCACCCAGATCACGTCTTCAGCTTACCATCCCCAGACCCAAGGAGCGTTGGAGAGATATCATCAAACACTCAAATCGATGCTCAAGAAATACTGTTTGGAACATCAGAAAGACTGGGATAAAGGTCTTCCATTCATTGTATTTGCCACAAGAGAATCTCCAAATGAATCACTGGGTTTCTCACCCTTTGAACTACTGTTTGGCCATGAAGTAAGAGGACCCCTTAAGCTACTCAAGGAATGCTGGCTGTCGGAGGAAGATGACGTCAACCTGCTGGAGTATGTGATGAAGTTCAAAGAACGGCTGTCCCCTGCTTTACAGCTGGCGAGAGAGAATTTAGGAGCTGCTCAGGAGAAGATGAAGACTTGGTATTATAAGAAGTCCAGGTTACGCCACTTTCAGCCAGGAGATCAGGTTTTGATTCTGCTACCGGTGCATGGGCAACCTCTTCCAGCCAAGTTTAGTGGTCCTTATTTCGTGGAGAAAAAACTCAGTGATGTCAACTATGTCATCGCCACACCAGATCGTAGAAAGAACAAGCAACTTTGTCACATCAACATGCTAAAGTTATATCACAGGCGGGACGAAAATAACCCAGTCTGCTCTGTAGCTGTTCCACCCGAGTCTGCAAGTGAAGTTCTCCCATGCAGCATGAGCCTGAGTGATAGTTTGGGGAAGAATCCTGATTTCATGAATGATCTCCAGACTAAGCTTTCTCATCTAGCTCCCGAGGAAAAGGCAGGAGTTTTCGGCATTACTGCAGGAGTACCCACAAGTGTTCCGTGCCACTCCAGGAAGAACCACTGTGTTGATGCATGATGTTGATGTTGAAGACGCAAAACCAATTAAACTACCTCCTTACCGTGTGAACCCAGTGAAAGTTCCTCTCATCCAGAAGGAGCTTGGCTACCTGTTGGACCACAAGATGATTGAGCCCTGTCAGAGCGAGTGGAGTTCTCCTGTCACTCTAGTCCCTAAGCCAGGTGGGTCACAGCGGCTTTGCATCGACTACAGACCTGTTAATCAGATAACCAAAACAGACACTTACCCTCTCCCTCGCGTGGAAGGTTGCATAGACAAGATCGGAAAGGCTACGTACATAAGTAGTTTGATTTGTTAAAGGGATACTGGCAAGTACCTATGACTGAACGTGCTAGGGAGATCTCATGTTTTGGAACACTAGGAAAGACTTTTGCATGTTCTGTAATGCCATATGGGATGAAGAATGCACCAGCCACTTTTCAGAAGCTCATGAATGTTGTAACAGAGGGTTTGGCAGGGTGTGTTGTTTATATTGATGATGTATTAATCTTCAGTGACAACTGGAAAGATCACCTATGCCATGTCAGTAAATTTCTTGAGCGTTTGATTCAGGCTAATCTTGTAGCTAATTTATCAAAGTGTGAGTTTGGTCAAGCTAAAGTTCAGTACCTTGGGTATGTAATTGGTGATGGACACGTTGCACCACCAGCAGCTAAGGTTCAGGTTATAAGTGATCTTCCCAGACCTAAAAGTAGGAAAGAGCTACAAAGATTTTTGGGAATGGTAGGTTATTACAGGAGATTTGTTCTTAACTTTTCAATTCTTGTATCACCACTTACAGACCTACTGAAAAAGGGAGTAAAATTTGTCTGGACCGATAACTGTGAATCCTCTTTCAACAAACTTAAAGCTATCCTATTAAGTCAGCCAGTGCTCGCCACTCCAAATTTTGCTAAGCCTTTTAAGATGGCTGTTGATGCAAGTGATACAGGAGCTGGGGCTGTTTTGCTGCAAGAGGATGATCAGGGTATTGAACACCCTGTATCTTATTAAAGTAAGAAATTCACTCCACCTCAAAAGAACTACTCAGCTATTGAGAAAGAGCTTTTGGCCTTCATTTTGGGTTTACAGCATTTTTCATTTTATTTGTGTTCTGGTTTTGACCCCATAGTCATTTATACCGATCATAACCCACTGAAATTCCTTGTAAGTTTAAAGATAAAAATCAGAGATTGACAAGATGGAGTCTACTTCTTCAGGAGTATTCATTAGACATACAACATGTCAAGGGGAAAGAAAATGTTATTGCAGATTGCTTATCTAGACTTTAGACAGATTGTTTTAGAGTAATAAGAAATTTCCTTTGTAAATTTCTTTTTCTTTGTGGGGAGGTGTTACATAGCCTATGATTTCATCATCCTTTGTATAATTCTAACGTACAGTGTGCTGCATGTTTGATCACGATTCGCCTCGTGGCTTCCATAGTGACCAGACTTCCGTGTTCTACTTCACTCCCCCCTTCTCCTTCCTTTTAGTAGACTAAGTCGTTCTTTCTGATGTTCAGGGCAGGAGTGTCAACTCTTTGTCCCCTATGTCTTCATTAGCGCATCCTTCTTACAAGTTGTATCAAGCTCTGCTGGCCCCAATATCATGAGCTCAGTCACTGCATTAATTGCCAATTAGATCTACTCCTCATTTTGTTCACATCTCCGTCCTCCCCTGTACAGTTGTTATTATTTTTGTGAATGCTCAGGAAGTCTCCAGCCATCTAGCTGCTGTGTAATTTGAGTATAAGTGTTTTTACTTTTTTTTTTCTTGTACTGTATAGCATAAGGTGTTAATTCGTAGGCCTGGTAAGGTTTTTGTGATTCATGGGGAGTTTTTGGTGTCAGCCAATGTTAATAATATTTTGTATCTGTGATAATATATCTTGCATTAACTGAGCATTATCCGGTTTTCTCATTTTATCAGGGCTGACTTAGATAAATTTACTCTTGCTAATTTCTTGCTAATAGAGGCTATTGCAGTTAACCATATATTTAACCTGTTTTTTGCCATTACATTATCCTTATGAGTCCTGAATGTTTAGTTGTTAGTTTGAGCATTAAACTTTAACTTGTAATTTTACCTAACTCTTTTGTTTTGAACCTGGAAATTTGCGGGACAGTGGTGATTTTAGTATTCTCACTTGAAGTGTTCATTATCTCTCTCTGTTCCGTATATATATATATATATATATATATATATATATATATATATATATATATATATATATATATATATATATATATATATATTCATATACATGTATATATATATATATATATATATATATATATATATATATATATATATATATATATATATATATATAGATATAAATAGGTATATATATATATATATATATATATATATATATATATATAAATAGGTATATATATATATATATATATATATATATATATATATATATATATATATATATATATATCGCCCAACGTCCTAATCCCGCAAAGAGTGGCCGCGGACAAAACGCCTCCAAGTCACTCTGTCACCCACCATTTGACTACCCTCCCCCCAACTCACCCCCCCTCCCTCATATACCTCTCAACTCCATCCCTCCACCTCATCCTCGGTCTACCTCTCCCTCCCTCCACCTCACCTACATACACCCTCTTAGTCAGTCTTTCATTCTCCATTCTCTTCACATGTCCAAACCACCTCAGTGTATTTCTCCTAATCTTCTCAACCACATCCACATCCACCCCACAACGTTCCTTCACTTCTTCATTCGTCAACCTGTCCCACCACGTCACTCCACATGCTCCTTTCCAGTAACTCATTTCCACTGTTCTCACTCTTGACTTGTTCCCCTCTTGCAAGGTCCATGCCTCGCTTCCATACGTCAGGGTAGGGATCACAATACTATCATGCAGTGACTTCTTAACTTCCATACTCACCTCCCTATTTCTCATCACTGCTTTCAGTGTACCAACAACCTTCCTTCCCTGCTGTACCCTTTCATGCACTTCATCTCCCAAATTTCCATCCCTACTCATCACACTACCCAAGTACTTGAATGCACTCACATTCTCCATATCCTCACAATCCAACCTCACTGCACACTCTGTAACTTCATTCCTCTCAAACACCATAACTTTACTTTTGTTTACATTAACTTTCAGATTCCTCCTCCTACACACTGTCCCAAATTCATTCACCAAACCTTGCAACTCCCATTCATCTTCACTCAACAGTACTGTATCATCAGCAAACAGCAACACCGGAAGCTTCCAAATCTCACCCTCATTCATTAAAGCCACCCTCACATCCACTGCCCTACCCAGCACCTCCTTTACAACCCCATCCATGTATATATTAAACAGCCATGGAGACATCACACAACCCTGTTTCAGTCCCACATTGAGATCAAAGAACTCACTCAGCTCACCATCCACTCGCACCGCAGCCCTAGCTTCCTCGTACATACTCTTTACAGCACTGAACAATTTCCCCTCCACTCCATATATTCTTAATATCTTCCACATACCTTGCCTATCTATTCTGTCATAAGCTTTCTCCAAGTCCATGAAGGCAGCATACATTTTCCTTCCCTTCTCTAGATATATATATATATATATATATATATATATATATATATATATATATATATACTATATATATATATATATATATATATATATATATATATATATATATATATATATGGGTGTCTGTCAAACATTAATTCAGTATTACTATACCACCACCATTACAGCATATTATGGCACTGTTTGGTTCCATATGTCAAAGCTGTGTTCACGTGTTTTATCAGAGATTATTGTGTTTGTCCTCCACTGTATCTTGCATATTAACATGTGATTACTGCTACTACTACTACTACTACTACTACTATAATTATTATTATTATTATTATTTTTATTATTATTATTATTATTATTATTATTATTATAACTATGATGACACATGCAAAGCAGGATGGTAAGTTTTGTCAGGTCGTCATATACCGATGCGAGACATTCGGCCTGTTTTTTTTTTTTTTTATGCGAGGAAGAAGGAACCAAAGGCCATGAGCCTGCAGTAACAGTTCCCTCCAAGAGAAAAACAAAATACAATATAGAGCCAAATTCAAGATCCGATCATTTTGAGATGCCTGGACACACTGCGTTTGAAAGACTAGAGATCATAGGCAGCAGGAAATACAGACAGAGGGAGACAGTTCCAGAGCTGACCTGTTGCATAAATGAAAGACTGGGAGTAACGGTTAACTCTTGCATTAGAGAGTTGGACAGAAAAGGGATGAGAGTTTGCTGCCAGACGGGTGCTACGCGCCCGTCGTAGAGGTGGAGGAATGCAAGCAGACAGTTCAGAGGAGCAGTGACCATTAAAGTAGCGATAGAAAAGAGATAAAGACGCAACAGTGCGGCGAAGAGACAGAGGTTGAAGGGAGTCAGTAAGAGGAGGAGAGTTAATGAGATGAAAAGCCTTTGACTCCACCTTATTGAGAAGAGCTGTATATGGGGAGCCTCCCCACACATGAGAGTTGTACTCCACACAGGGGCGGATAAAACTCCTGTATAGAGTCAACAATTGTGCAGGGGTAAAGAAAGAGCGGAGTCGGCTTAGCACACCCAATCTCTTGGAAGCAGATTTTACAAGAGATGTAATATGATCTTTCCAAGATAAGTCCCGAGTAAATGAAACCCCAAGCATGTTCCAGGATGATGCAGGATTAAGCTGAATATTATTAAACATTAGTGGGTATACCTGTGGAAGATTTTGTCGGGTTGATAGGTGTAAGAACTGAGTCTTAGATGCATTAAAGACAACCATATTATTTTTACCCCAGTCAGAGATACGAGCCAAGTCAGACATTAGGTGTGCCATAGCCACATCCCTTGTTTGTTGAAGTAACTGTTGAGATGGGCGTTGCGGGAACCGAATGGAAAGGTGAAGGGTGGAGTCATCAGTGTATGAGTGGATAGGGTTAGATGTACAGCTTAGAAGATCATTGATGAATAAAAGGAAGAGAGTTGGTGATAGGACAGAGCCCTGAGGAACACCACTGTTGATAGATCTAGGAGAAGAACGATGGCCGTCTACAACAGCGGCTATAGAACGACCAGAAAGGAAGCTAGCGATGAAGACACAGATAGAAGGATAGAAACCGTAAGAGGGCAGTTTGGAAATTAAAGATTTATGCCAGACTCGATCGAAAGCCTTTGAGATGTCAAGTGCAATGGCAAAGTTTTCGCCAAAGTCACGAAAGGAGGATGACCAGGAATCTGAAAGGTAGGAGAGAAGATCGCCAGTGGAGCGTTCCTGACAGAACCCATACTGACGATCGGAAAGAAGGTTATGATAGGAAAGATGCCTTAAAATTTTTCTATTAAGAATTGACTCGAAAACTTTTGAAATACAGGACGTTAAAGCAATTGGACGATAGTTGGAGGGTTGGGAATGGTCACCCTTCTTTGGGACTGGCTGAATGAGAGCAAACTTCCAGCAAGAAGGAAAGGTACAAGTTGACAGACAAAGGCGAAAAAGTTTGCCTAGGCAGGGTGTAAGCACAGAAGCACAGTTCTTGAGAACAACAGGAGGGACCCCATCAGGCCCATATGCCTTGTTAGTACTGAGGCCAGTGATGGCAGAAAATACATCAACTGAAGAAATTTTAATGTCAGCCATGAGGAAGTCAGAGGGGGGAAGTGATGGAGGAACAGCACCGGAATCGTCTAAGGTGGAATTGGAGGAGAAAGTCTGTGCGAAGAGATCTGCTTTAACAGTAGAAGAAATAGCTACAGAACCATCAGAGTAGAAAAGAGGAGGGAAGGATGATGAGGTAAAGTTGTTAGAAAGATTTTTGGCAAGGTGCCAGAAGGAGCGGGAAGAATTCGAGTTGGAGAGTTGAGAGCATTTAGTATGGATGAAATTATTTTTAGTAGAGCGAAGAACAGACTTAGCACGATTCCGGGCAGAAATGTAAAGATGATATGATTCAGGGGTGGGTTGGCTCCGGTACCTTTTGTAGGCCCTCTCCTTGCTGCGGACAGCATTAGAACAAGCGTGATTAAACCAAGGCTTTCTTGCGTTAGTCAAAGGATATGAGAAAGGAATGTATGCTTCCATGCCCGAGAGAATAACCTCCGTAATGCGCAAGGCACACTCAGATGGCTCACGGCCATGGAAGCAATAATCATTCCAGGGAAAATCAAAGAAGTACTGCCTGAGGGCCTCCCAGTCCGCGGCTCCAAAATGCCACAGACGACGTTTCCCTGGAGGGTCCACAGGCCATACCAGAGTGATAGGACAGGTTAAGGTAATAAGGTTGTGATCGGAGGAGCCCAATGGAGAGAAAAGATTAACGGAGTAAGCAGAAGGATTAGTTGTGAGGAAGAGGTCAAGTATGTTGGATCTCTCTCGAAGGTGGTCAGGGATACGGGTAGGGTGCTGTACAAGCTGCTCTAGGTCATTAAGGATAGGAAAGATGTAGGCTTGTTCACCAGGTGGATCCGTGAAAGGAGAGGAGAGCCAAAGGTGGTGGTGAACATTGAAATCTCCAAGAATGGAGATTTCAGAGAAAGGAGAAATGGATAGAATGTGTTCCATCGTAGAAGTAAGATAGTCGAAGAATTTTTGATAGTCAGTAGAATTAGGAGATAAGTAAACAGCACAGATATATTTAGTCAGAGAATGACAGGAAAGCCGAAGCCAGAGTGTGAAGAATTCAGAAGAATCAAGTTCAGGAACACGAGAGCAAGATAAGTTGTTTCGTATATATACACAACAGCCACCTTTGGCTTTGAAATGAGTATAGAGAAAGTAGGAGGATACAGAAAAGGGTTTGCTGTCAGTTGCCTCAGACAGCTGAGTCTCGGTTAGAAAAAGAAGGTGAGGTTTACAGGAGGAGAGGTGGTGCTCAACAGAGCGAAAGTTAGAGGAAAGGCCGCGAATGTTGCAGAAATGAAGAAGAAGAGAGTCAGACAGTGGTTCCAGGCACCTTGAGTCGTCACCGGGAGAGGGGCAGATGGTGGGGGCATTTATGGTCCCCCCCCCCCTGGGGACTCCGAGGCTTGGTAAATCGACGCCATTTTTGGTGAATTTTGAATAGGAAGTGTAGTGTGTACTGTGCATGTAGTTTGGTGAAGATAGTTAGAGAAATTTGTACTGGAGAGCATGCTGGCCTACTCTCTGTGTAACTGAGACACGGAAAAAGTTCAGCAAAGGGGGATGGTCAGGAACTAGTCCTGAGGGCTGATGAAACGGGAGCTCCAGCACTCCTTGTCATCAGCTTTCCATCCACCTCGGGAGTACTGCCCTGCTCGACTGGTGCTACAGTCTACTCCACACAGAACCACTAACTCCTTCTAGGGACCTAGGCTATATGATGGATGTCAGTGAAACGTCACAGGTGTATTTTAGTGGGTTGTAGGCATGTCGTGCACTGTTATTTTTTCCAAACAGCTGTAGTGATCCCACAAAGGACTACGATGGGTTGTATTACCATGGTGAAGTGCTATAGGGAAGGTCCGGTGGTAATGATAAGAATGGTCTGTGGTCGGTTCTGTGGTTAATATATCAGAGCTCGGTAATATAGGCACATTTGGGTCTGCAGCTATGTAATGTTAGGAATACTGTAGATCTATGTTGCTGTTGTTGTTATTATTATTATTATTATTATTACTATTATTATTATTAATGCATACCACGTATATTCACCGGTAAAGGGTGAAAACAGGCCTGGTGGCCCAAGGATGAGGTAAGGGGTAATGTGGTGTCGGAGTGGGGGAGGAGTAGAGTCCATGGTGGGCGGGAGAGAGGGGCTTGCAACTGAGGTAGCGGTCCGGGGTAAGTGACGAGTTGTCGACAGTGGGACAGGGACAATGTGATTAGCAGATATACAAACATAAGGGCAATCATATGTATTATTATACAGATTTATAGTGGCGTAGTAGTAGGAGTAGCAGTAGTAGCACTGTGAGGGAAATTAGACACAATGCGAAATGGAGGATTAGTAGTGGCAGTGCCAACGAAGCAGGAGAAAACGGCCCCAGTTGAAAACGGCCCTCACCAAAACGGCCCAACTCAAACCAAAACGGCCCCACCCTATGACCAAAACGGCCACACTCTATGATCTAAATTTACACTAGCATACTGTACATACTGTGAGCAAAAATCCAATTTGATCTCACAATATGATCTGCTATTTTTTTTTTTTTTGTCATAACATTACTGCCAACATATTAGGTTAGGTTAGGTTAGGTTAGGTTTTGGTTTAAGTGGCAACACTGCAGTATGCACAAAATACGAATACAAGGAGAGGTCATAGGGTGGGGCCGTTTTGGTCATAGGGTGGGGCCGTTTTGGTTTAAGTGAGGCCGTTTTGGTGAAGGCCGTTTTCAACTGGGGCCGTTTTCTCTCGAAACCAGTGCCAATAATGTCAGTAACAGATTCAGCAATCTTGTGCTAACGTTGTTTGTGTGGGAGTGATGATGTGAGGAATAATGCAATACAGTAGGGGTTATAGGACCGGGCGACTAGAAACCCCCTAAGGAATATGACGGCTCGCAGTATGAGGATGCCTGGAGGTAAGAGTAATAACAGAGGCAGAGACAAGGAAAATAATGCACTTATGAGATGAAGCAAAAGTTAAGGCCTGGATAACGTGGCGTAGCAAGATACCACAGTTGTATCTTCGTTGCCTCATATTATTTTGTGTTGTTTGCATCTAATTTCATCTAGTTATAGTAAATTATTATTGGTGAATGCTCTCTGCTGCCCATCACAACGTGGTTTATTCGTCCACATAAGATAATTGCAACATTTATAACCATCTGCACAGCTACTGTGGGAATCAGCATTAAATTCACAAGCATTCTATATTATAGCTATAGATAATCCAGGAATGACATAGTCACAAAAAATTATCATTGCAGTGATCATGACCAGTTGCAGCTTGTATACAACTGGCTCGGTGTTTTAATTGGATGATGATCCGAAACAGATGGGTCATGTCTGGACCAGTTTCACAAGACACCATGATAACATAGTAGTCTATGTTATAATATATGCTATGTATGTTACGAACGCATAATGTTTTGCAAGTGAATAGCATAGAAATGTATCGAATCCAGTGTCACTAAGTTTCTCACTATTCGCTTCGTAGCTCAGTTCCAAACTACAGCTCACGGTTGTCCGTTCGCCTGCCCTCTCTCTAACCCTGACTTCCACTTCCTTCCACCGAGGGGACTACAGAAACTTATATATATATATATATATATATATATATATATATATATATATATATATATATATGTATATACATATCTATATATATATATAGGTAGATAGATATAGATAGATAGATAGATAGATAGATAGACATATATCTCTATATATATATATATATATATATATATATATATATATATATATATATATATATATATATATATATATATATATATATATATCTCTCTCTCTCTCTCTCTCTCTCTCTCTCTCTCTCTCTCTCTCTCTCTCTCTCTCTCTCTCTCTCTCTCTCTCTCTCTCTCTCTCTCTCTCTCTCTCTCTCTCTCTCTCTCTCTCTCTCTCTCTCTCTCTCTCTCTATATATATATATATATATATATATATATATATATATATATATATATATATATATAAAATACTCATGTCTATCTATCTATCAATTGCCGGACGCCACAATCCCGTTGGGGTGACCACAAACAAATCGCCTCCACGTCGCATTGTCCTCCGCCATTTCACTGCTCTGCTCACAACTTACACCCCTTTGTCTCATATACCTCTCCACTCCATCCCTCCATCTCATCCTCGGCCTCCCCCTCCCTCTCCCCCCCTCCACATCACTCACATACACTCTCTTCGTCAGTCTTTCACCCTCCATCCTCTCCACATGGCCAAACCACCTCAGTGTATTCCTCCTAATGCTTCCTGTCACATCCACATCCACACCACAACGCTCCTTTATATCCTCATTTGTCAGCCTATTTCTCCATGTGACTCCACAGGCTCCTCTTAAATCACTCATTTCCACTCCTCTCACTCTTAACTTGTGTCCTTCCATCAACGTCCAAGCTTCACTTCCGTACGTTAGAGTTGGTATTACAATATTGTCATGTAGTAACTTTTTCACTTCCATGCTCACTTCCCTGTTTCTTATCACTACTTTCAAGGAACCAGCAACCTTTCTTCTATGCTGTACCCTTTCAAGCACTTCACCCTCCAAACCTCCATCCTTACTCATCACACTACTCAAGTACTTAAACGTACTCACATTTTCCAGTTCCTCACCATCCAACCTCGCTGTACATTCACTGACTAAGACCATCACTTTACGCTTCCCTACATTCACCTTTATAGTCCGTTTCTTACACACACTCCCAAACTCATCCACCAAGCCTTGCAGCCCCCCTTTGTCTTCACTCAACAACACAGTACCATCTGCAGACAACAGTACAGGAAGTTTCCAAACACTACCCTCTCTCACCAGGGCCACTCCAACATCCACTACCCTACCTTGTATCTTTTATTACCCCATCCATGCACATATTGAACAACCATGGAGATATGACGCATCTCTGTTTCAACCCAACCTTCAAAGAGAAAAATTCAATTAGTTCACCATCCACACGCACTGCAGTCTTAGCACCATCATACATACTCTTCAGAGCATTCAACAACTTCCCGTCTACTCCGTATATTCTTAATACTTTCCACAATCCTTGTCTATCGACCCTGTCATATGCTTTCTCCAAATCCATGAAAGCCGCATACAACTTCTTTCCCTTCTCCAGAAACTTTTCCACTAAAGATCTAACAATGAATATCTGATCTACACAACCTCTTCCCTTCCTAAAGCCTCCCTGTTCTTCTCCAACTAATTCCTCTGTTCTTTCTCTAACTCTATTAATAAGTGTCCTACCATACACTTTTCCTATTATACTAAGAAGACAAATGCCCCTATGATTACCACACACTTCTTTTTCCCCTTTTCCTTTCTACAAGGGAATAATTATACCTGACTTCCAATCCTCCGGGACTCTACCTTCCTCCCAGGCCAATCTGCACATCTTCCACATCCATTCTACTACTATCTCTCCCCCATGCATCAGCATTTCACCACACACTCCATCAATTCCTGGGGCTTTCCCCAGTTTAACTTTCTTCATTGCTCCCACAACTTCTGTCCTACTGATTTCTTCCTGTCTTCTTACCTCCATTCTTCTCCCAGCCATTCCCCAGCCACTTATACTCGCATTACTTCCATCCTCTATATTCAACAATTCCTTAAAGTGCTCTCCATCTGCTCACTTTCTCTCCCTTCTCCACTAGTAATCTACCATTTTTATCTTTCACTCCCCTGCTAACTTCACTGCCACCCTGTCTTACTCTCCTCACCTCTTTCTAGAACATTTTCTTACAGTCCCTCCACTTTCCACTCAAATTCATTCCAAATTCCTCATCCACTCCCTTCTTAATCTCTCTTACTAATCTTTTCACCCCTCTCCTTCTTTCTACTTATAACTCTCTCTTCCGCCTCTGAACTTCTTCCACGCCCCTATTTCTCATCCATTCATTGTATGCTTTCTACTTTTGTGCCACAGCCTGTCTCACCTCTTCATTCCACCATGCTGTTCCTTGCATCCCCCTCTGTCTTCTCTTCATCTCACACACCACATCACATGCTGCACATAGTTTTTCTGTGAATATATTTCGCACACCTTCCACGTCCTCCATCTGCTCCAATTCATATTTACCCAATCATTCCTCCACTTCTCTCTTATATTCTGCCTTTTTCTCATCCTCTTGTAACCTATCCACTCTCCTTGCAAATACTCCTTCTTCCCGTCCTTCCCTTCTTCTATTTCTCCATCTTATTTGGATCTTTATTCTGGCCACCACCAAGTAGTCGTCAGAAAGTTCACTCCACCAGCCTCTAAAAGCTCTTGCATCCATTACACATCTTCACATCCTTTCATCCACACACACACAATCAATCATTTCCTTCCTTTCATTCAGTTCATCAACCACCCTTCTCATCACTCGCCATGTATACCTGTGGATCATATTGTGCCTGAAGAGGGTATTGGCTATCACCAACCCCCTCCTAGCACAAATGTCCACTAACGCACTGCCATTCTCATCTATCTCAGCAGGCACACCCCACTCACCAACTATTCCATCCACCTTCACATTCCCTACTTTACCATTCATATCACCGATCAAAAACACTTTCTCATTCCTTCCAAACTTTTCCATGCACACTTCCACATTTGTCCAGAACTCTTCTCTCACTCTGCTTGCACGATCTTGCATTGGAGCATACATGCACACAATGTCCCACATTTGTATTCCAACTTTCAATCTTACCAACACAATCCTTCACCCAACTGATCCATACTCTCTTATGTTCTTCTTCCATCTTTTACTCACAACTATACACACTCCTTCTTTTGCCCTCTCATTCTCACCTACTTCTGCACATATACCCCATCTATACTCCCATTCTCTCACACTCTCACCTTTCCCTTTAGTTTCAGTTACTCCACATACATCATCTTTCGCACTCTCAAGCACCTGGACAATCTCTCTCTCTTTCACCTAATCATTCACAGCTCTTACATTCCATATTGCTATTACCATGTCCTTTGTCCGGTCCTTGTTCGTCATCTTTTGGTCAGTCCTTGTCCGAGGCTTCTTGTTCGTCTTTTTAGTTAGTTGTTTTCCGGGGAGGGGCACTAACCCTCCGCCAACCCTTTTAGTCGCCTCGTATAACAAGCAAGGATACTGGAGGAGTATTCTTGAAAAACCCCCCTATCCCCAGGTAGAGGGGTTTTTCCATATACATATTCATTTATATAGTGCTTATGGACCCATATATCCATATATATCCACGTATACATAATTATATCCATACCCTCTTGCACAGTTCTCAAAATCCACTTACATAACTTTATAGATATACGGGTACCCAGGAATAACATTGGAATGCAGTGTTAATCTGTTTGTGATTACTGTGTTGTCTGTACCAGGTGTTGGCCGTCAACTTCATTTGGTGTGTGCTAAGTGTTCTGACTTTGATGGTAGTTGCCATGAGTTTCATGGGGTTGATATAGTGCTGGTGAAGATGCGCTGGTGCCTTCTAATGAAAGAACGAGGGATCTCCAGCTGACAGTCATTGGAAAGCACCAACCTGGTGCTAAGCAATGACTGTCTCCATTGAAACCATACACTCACCAGATAGAGCATATATTGCACCTGAGCCAGGTGGATCACGGTAAGGGCACCTTCCTTTGGTGGTCGAAGCTGCTCAAATTCTTTATTGTCTCTTCTCTCTGACAGATGCTGGACATTAACCTCTCAGCTCATCTCTGTACCTTGTCCAGGAGATAAAGGTGGCTTCTAGGGCAGGACATCCCCACCCAAGGTGGGGAGGAACTTGAGCTTTTTAGAGAGTCAACAGTCCTTTGCCTTCTAGGAGGTGCTGGAGACGACAGAGTCCAGTTACTTTTAAGGATAAATCGTGTGCTGCCTCCTTAATATGGTGCTCAAAGGTTAATTTGCTGTCGAACTGTACTTCATGAATGTTGTCACGGGGTTTTTAAAATAAATGCAATTATTAAATGATAATGTTCAAGAATACTGAAGTGCAGGGACAATGAACTGTCTTGCTAAATCAAGCAATGATTACTTTATGCTGGCCGGCTTCGCAGACTCTCCCAGAACGAGAATTTACAAACTTTCTTAACAGTACACAGCAGAGACTAATTACTCACAATTGCTGTTTATTAGTACTGTTACCCTCTGGAGAAAGTAACTTCACCCCTGACAATAAATAACTAACACTATTAATGACATCAGGTTCTTGCTGATGCGTTAAGTCCTAGAAGGCACAACAGATTTTGAGCTTAATACAACAAGACTGGCCTAAGTACCAGTTCTGAATGGCAAAGCGTTTATGCAAGCTAGGAGCTATAAGGGAAATAAGCTTAATTATGGAGAAATGAAACACGAGTTTACATTACATTAAGCTCAAAGAAAAAGAACTGTTAAATTTATTAATTACAAAGGAACAAATTCAACGTTACATCTCAAAGTGAATTCAAAATAATGAGATCACACTCACTCACTCACTCAGAACCTAGAAAATACCAAAAGGAAATACTGGTCAACGTAGCATATCACCAAGGAAGTGTGGGAGCCTGGAGAATTGTAGTCTAGTGGAGTCTGGGTGCTAGAAGACCTCTCTCACTCTCACTACTGGAGCACAGAACCACACTCTATCTCGACAGACAAAAGACTGATTCAAATACAGGATGCACAGGCCAGCCGAGAGAAGGCGTGGCCAACGGTCGAGGCAAGCAGGGGCGAACAATATAGAAACAATAATGTCACTCAGTAGAGCACATAATGATGTGCATTGGAACGGTCACTTCTGAAACAGTGACGAATGTTTTGAAAAAAGTATATAGTACCATCGAATTGGAGAGAGAAACGGTTAACTGAACGATATACAGTGAGTTTTCCACTAATAGTTTGTGGTTTCTCACAAAAGGAAAATGTCGTGAATTTGATTCGTGACATTATGCCCCTACAAAATGAAATTTTTTCCTTATGGGAAAAAATTTGTGGATATATATATATATATATATATATATATATATATATATATATATATATATATATATATATATATATATATATATATATATATATATATATATATATATATATGTATATATATATATATATATATATTTATATATGTACACATCCTAACTCATTCACACAAGATTCACACTGTGGTGTGTGTGCTATCCTGCTACAGGAGAAAATCACTATCGTCAATGAGCGTAAAAACCTCGTATTTACGTTAATTGAGGCAAGCTTGAGGGAAAATACTCCGTGACGATGGTGAAAATCCTGTACTCAGGTCAAACTGAGTGAAAGTTTGCTACATTTATACTGACAACTAATTGTTGTGTAGTGTGGTGTATGTGATACACGGTGTAGATGTGACAGTTGTAGTGTAACTGTACCTACGTGTAAAATGATACAGTAATTATTAATATGGCGACGACGAAGACAGAAGAGAAGAGGCGGCAACATACAGCAGACGATCAGCTGGCCCTCATAGCAAAACTGCTACACCCATCGCTGTACCTGCAAAATCAATTAGGATGGAGCATCAAAAGTGCCAATGAGACAAAAATTCTTATTACATTACAATTACTCTCTCTGCCTAGCAATCAGTACATGCTACGAAAGGTATGCTCTAGCTGAAAAATACGAGTGACAGCCTAAGCTTCGTACATTTGAGGTCGCCATTAATTTATTAGTACATTATTAACCAGGAAACGTAGTCCCTGGACACCGTTGGTCTCGAGGACTCATGTAGTTTACTGGTTAAACTTAACTCTACACTTACGGTTAGTGTCGGCAAGTTGAGAATCCTTATGCAAACTCGGGCTCGTGTGTCCTCAGACACAGCCTCGGACTGCACACGGGTACTCAACTTCTGCCTTAACCTAGTGCCTATATTAATTTCGGGGAGCTGAGAATCCCTGTGCAAACTCGGGCTCGTGTGTCCGAAGACACAGCCTCGGGGTCGCCTCTGCGGGGTTCTCTCTCGAACTTCCCCCTTAACCTACAGTACTTATATTAATATTGGGGAGCTGAGAATCCTTACGCAAACTCGGGCTCGTGTGTCCGCAGACACAGCCTCGAGTCGCCTCTGTGGGTTCTCGAACTTTCCCCCTTAAACTTATGGTATACATGTATGTACAGGCCCTGGATATACTGTGTCCTGTGGGGCCAACAGGCGAGACATTCGCAATTGCTGGTACACTTTTAACTGGGAACCAAGCTGGTCCTTGGATTACTCAAATCTCTGAGGACGCCTATCTTACGGAACCCAGCATGCAACAGTTGCCCGTGTTAGTCAGCAGTTAGCAGGCGAGACATCAGGTCTGCACCTACGTTATCACTGCCCTGTCTCTCAACTGTCTCAGACATTACAGGTGTGGTTACAAAAGGCACAGGAAGAACTTGTCCCTGATTGGTGTTACATGGACACACATTGCAGGAACGCACAAAACTATCTATGTCTTGTCCCATCCCTGGCCAGAAAAAGTCAGCTCGGATACGGCCCTGGGTCTTCCTTTTGCCCATATAACCTCCTGAGGCTGAACAATGACCCCATTCTAACACTGCTAGGCGGTACTTGGCGGGAACGACAAACTGCAGTCGAACCTCGCCCTCGGGTGTTCGTGACTCGCGGTAGAGCCGTCCTTGTTTGCGAAGGAACTTGGCTCGACCTCCCCGTGAATACTTTATCACTCGACCCTTTTGTTTCTTTCGCACGGCAGCAAGAGTCGGGTCAGAATGTTGTTCTTGAACAACAATTTGGCTACACATCAGATCTTGCGGTGATTCAATGGTCACTGGGGTTACACAGTCTGGAGCCTCAGCCATGGCTCATATTACTGTAGCCAAAGTCTGAGTAGCGTCATCTTCGGTGCAACCATCCTAGACACCGGGAATATTGCCTATAATAAGGTCAAATAAAGATCCTGGCATGACAACTGCGAGTGTCATACCAGTATAAAATGGAGATGTCACCTGGATACATGACCCAGGGAACAATCTCACTGATCCATCAATAAGTCTAACTTGGATCTGTCGACCTGTATACTCATCAGGCCGAACTAAACTCTACTTGACAGAGTAACCTGAGGATCCATTATCTCTCAGGACCTTCACAGGAATGTTTCCCACAAACCCTGGCTGAACAAGGAAGGCACTGTCACCTGTTGGAGGGCCTTTGAAGAAAGCAGCCAGCCACTCATGAGGCTGCTGAATAATTGATGCGGCAAACATTATGCCTTGTGAATTAGATACTTGAGGGGTCGTACTCATTGCCTGTGGAGATGGAACATTGGCCATCTGTGGAGGGGGGTTCACTGTCACTGTGGGACTAGTGAACTGTGGGGGAATACCCGTACTGGTAGGGAGGTGACCACCATGCTGCTGCTGAGGAATGAAGGCTGTGTTTGCTTCCTGTCTCCTATTCACTTGAGCTGGCGGTGAAAATGACGGTCCCGACGGTCGGTTGCTTGGCTGATACTGCTGCTGGTTAGGGTACCTGTTGTACCTCTTCCACTCAGGTTTCTGAGTATTTTGCCCCTGGTCCTTGACTGCGGTTTTGGACCTTGGCCATTATTCTGAGAACGGCCTTGTTGCTGGGGTTCAGTCTCAGACGGCTTCCCAGACTTTGCAGTATCGTTTCTGCTGTTCCAGGTGTTTTGCTTACGAGTTTGATATCCATATGCAGTGAAATGTGCGTTAACCTTTTCCACCATTTGGCTGGCATCTTTCACTTGGCAGATCTTAAGCTGTGCTATGAGCGCAGCAGGCCATGACCTCACTAGCTGTGTATGCGGTCAATTATCCCCTCACGTGTGGAAGGAGTTTTATCTTTCTCCATGCACTCATTTAAGTAAGCAGTGAGACGGTCGAGGAACTGAACAGCTGTTTCCTTGTCTTGGAGACAAGCTCGCATGAACTGAACTTTGGCGTCGTCTACTGTGAGACCATACGCCTTAATGAGTGCAGCTTTCATCTCATACGTGAGATTGTCTCCACGAATTCTGTGCAGAATATATGGGGCAGGGCCCTCAAATAAACTAAGAAATTGGAGCCGCTTAGCTGCCTCATCCAGTTGATACATGTCTGCCATGTCCTCAAAACGAGCTATGTATGGCTCGATTCGCTCTCCTTCCTTGTATGAAGGAAGCTTGATGCGTGGGGTCGCCAGGACATGTGTAGGACGAGCGCTAGTGGAGTTGGGTTGGCTGCAGCAGATGTGCCTGAAGCCAAGGAATCTTGCTTCAGCTTCAAAACCTTAAGCTCATGTTTTTCTCATGCCTCACGTTCGGCACGTTCATGTTCACGTTGTTCCCACTCGTGTTTGCGCTCTCTTTCACGTTGTTCGCGCTCGAGTTCATGTTGTTCGCGCTCGTATTCGTGTTGTTCGCGCTCGCATTCATGTTGTTCGCACTCATATTCACGCTCTTTCTCACGCTGCTCTTGCTCATATGCACACTCTCTTTCACGTTGTTTGCGCTGTTCTCACTCGTATTCGTGCTGAATCTTACGCTCGTCACGAGCATCTTTCTCACGTTCCTGCTCGTTATTAAACCGTGAGAGTGTGTAACTTTGAATTTTTTCTGGGTCAGTGAGGCCCATATCTTTAGCTTCCAGTGTATAGACACTGGCTGTCATGATGCTAGCTCAATCTAAATAACTAGCTACTCAGGACTGACTGCTGCTTCGCAAACAAATGCTAATAACTGAAGTAAAGAATACAGACACAAGCTAGTGGTGACCAGTCTTGTCTACTTAACTGGCAAAGAATAAAGCAAAAATGCAAATGACTGGGAAGACTCAATAATTAATGCAATGGGTACGGTGACTTCCCAGGAGTGAATAAAATCGTCTGGCATTACCAAGAATAAAGTACTAAATAGAGTTAATTACTCTATGGATTAATAAAGCAGAAATTCATTTGATAAACTAACGGTAAACACCAGTAAGCTTGTGCCTATAAACTTTAATGATAAATACCTAAATATGAACGAGTGAGTATTATCTCGTGAATAGCTTTAGAGCTAGGAGTTAATATCCTGGCGAGGTCGCCAATTGTCACGGGGTTTTTAAAATAAATACAATTATTAAATGATAATGTTCAATAATACTGAAGAGCAGGGACAATGAATTATCTTGCTAAATCAACCAATGATTACTTTATGCCGGCACGCTTCGCCGACTCTCCCAGAATGAGAATTTACAAACTTTCTCAACAGTACACAGCAGAGACTAATTACTCACAATTGCTGTTTATTAGTACTGTTAGCCTCTGGAGAAAGTGACTTCACCCCTGGCAATAAATAACTAATACTATTAATGACATCAGGTTCTTGCTGATGCGTTAACTCCTAGAAGGCACAATGGATTTTGAGCTTAATACAACAAGACTGGCCTAAGTACCAGTTCTGAATGGCAAAGCGTTTATGCAAGCTAGGAGCTATAAGGGAAATAAGCTTAATTATGGAGAAATGAAACACAAGTTTACATTACATTAAGCTCAAAGAAAAAGAACTGTTAAATTTATTAATTACAAAGGAACAAATTCAACGTTGCATCTCAAAGTGAATTCAAAATAATGAGATCGCACCCACTCGCTCACTCAGAAGTTAACCTCTTAAACCTAGGAAAATACGAAAAGGAAATACTGGTCAATGTAGCGTATCACCGAGGGAGTGTGGGAGCCTGGAGAACTGTAGTCTAGTGGATGGGTGGTAGAAGACCTCTCTCACTCTCACTACAGGAGCACAGAATCACACTCCGTCGGGACAGACAAAAAACTGATTCAAATACAGGATGCACAGGCCAGCCGAGAGAAGGCGTGGCCAACGGTCGAGGCAAGCAGGGGCGAACAATACAGAAACAATATTATCACTCAGTAGAGCATTTAATGATGTGCGTTGGAACGGTCATTTTTCAAACAGTGACGAATGTTTTGAAAAAAGTATATCATCGAAATGGAGAGAGAAACGGTTAACTGAACGATACACAGTGAGTTTTCCACTAATAGTTTGTGGTTTCTCACAAAAGGAAAATGTCGTGAATTTGATTCGTGACATTATGCCCCTACAAAATGAAATTTTTTCCTTATGGGAAAAAATTTGTGGATATATATATATATATATATATATATATATATATATATATATATATATATAAATATTTATATATGTACACATCCCAACTCATTCACACAAGATTCACACTGTGGTGTGTGTGCTATCCTGCTACAGGAGAAAATCACTATCGCCAATGAGCGTAAAAACCTCGTATTTACGTTAATAGAGGCAAGCTTGAGGGAAAAAACTCTGTGACGACGGTGAAAATCCTGTACTCAGGTCAAATTGAGTAAAAGTTTCCTACATTGATACTGACAACTAATTGTTGTGTAGTGTGGTGTGTGTGATACACGGTGTAGGTGTGACAGTTGTAGTGTAACTGTACCTACGTGTAAACTGATACAGTAATATATTAATATGGCGACGACGAAGACAGAGGAGAAGAGGCGGCAGCATGCAGTAGACGATCAGCTGGCCCACACAGCAAAACTGCTACACCCATCGCTGTACCTGGAAAATCAATTAGGGTGGAGCATCAAAAGCGCCAATGAGACAAAAATTCTTATTATATTACAATTATTCTCTCTGCCTAGCAATCAGTACATGCTACGAAAGGTACGCTCTAGCTGAAAATTACGAGTGACAGCCTAAGCTTCGTACATTCGAGGTCGCCATTAATTGATTAGTAAATTATTAACCAGGAAACGTAGTCCCTGGACACCGTTGGCCTCGAGGACTCATGTAGTTTACTGGTTAAACTTAACTCTACACTTACGATTAGTGTTGGCAAGTTGAGAATCCTTATGCAAACTCGGGCTCGTGTGTCCTCAGACACAGCCTCGGACTGCACACGGGTCCTCAGCCTCTGCCTTAACCTAGTGCCTATATTAATATCGGGGAGCTGAGAATCTCTGTGCAAACTCGGGCTCGTGTGTCCACAGACACAGCCTCGGGTCGCCTCTGCGGGGTTCTCTCGAACTTCCCCCTTAACCTACAGTACTTATATTAATATCGGGGAGCTGAGAATCCTTATGCAAACTCGGGCTCGTGTGTCCGCAGACACAGCCTCGGGTCGCCTCTGCGGGTTCTCGAACTTTCCCCCTTAAACTTATGGTATACATGTATGTACAGGCCCTGGATATACTGTGTCCTGTGGGGCCAACAGGCGAGACATTCGCAATTGCTGGTACACTTTTAACTGGGAACCAGGCTGGTCCTTGGATTACTCAAATCTCTGAGGACGCCTATCTTACGGAACCCAGCATGCAACAGTTGCCCATGTTAGTCAGCAGTTAGCAGGCGAGACATCAGGTCTGCACCTACGTTATCACTGCCCTGTCTCTCAACTGTCTCAGAGATTACAGGTGTGGTTACAAAAGGCACAGGAAGGACTTGTCCCTGATTGGTGTTACATGGACACACATTGCAGGAACGCACAAAACTATCTATGTCTCGTACCATCCCTGGCCAGAAAAAGTCAGCTCGGATACGGCCCTGGGTCTTCCTTTTGCCCATGTGACCTCCTGAGGCTGAACAATGACCCCATTCTAACACTACTAGGCGGTACTTGGCGGGAACGACAAACTGCAGTCGATCCTCGCCCTCGGGTGTTCGTGACTCACGGTAGAGCCGTCCTTGTTTGCGAAGGAACTTGGCTCGACCTCCCCGTGAATACTTTATCACTCGACCCTTTTGTTTCTTTCGCACGGCAGCAAGTGTCGGGTCAGAATGTTGTTCTTGAACAACAATTTGGCTACACATCAGATCTTGCGGTGATTCAATGGTCACTGGGGTGACACAGTCTGGAGCCTGAGCCATGGCTCATGTTACTGTAGCCAAAGTCTGAGTAGCGTCATCTTCGGTGCAACCATCCTTGACACCGGGAATATTGTCTATAATAAGGTCAAATAAAGATTCTGGCATGACAACTGTGAGTGTCATACCAGTATAAAATGGAGATGTCACCTGGATACATGACCCAGGGAACAATCTCACTGATCCATCAATAAGTCTAACTTGGATCTGTCGACCTGTATACTCATAAGGCCGAACTAAACTCTACTTGACAGAGTAACCTGAGGATCCATTATCTCTCAGGACCTTCACAGGAATGTTTCCCACAAACCCTGGCTGAACAAGGAAGGCACTGTCACCTGTGGGAGGGCCTTTGGAGAAAGCAGCCAGCCACTCATGAGGCTGCTGAATAATTGATGCGGCAAACATTATGCCTTGTGAATTAGATACTTGAGGGGTCGTACTCATTGCCTGTGGAGATGGAACATTGGCCATCTGGGGAGGGGGGTTCACTGTCACTGTGGGACTAGTGAACTGTGGGGGAATACCCGTACTGGTAGGGATGTGACCACCGTGCTGCTGCTGAGGAATGAAGGCTGTGTTTGCTTCCTGTCTCCTATTCACTTGAGCTGGCGGTGAAAATGACGGTCCCGACGGTCGGTTGCGTGGCTGATACTGCTGCTGGTTAGGGTACCTGTTGTACCTCTTCCACTCAGGTTTCTGAGTATTTTGCCCCTGGTCCTTGACTACGGTTTTGGACCTTGGCCATTATTCTGAGAACGGCCTTGTTGCTGGGGTTCAGTCTCAGACGGCTTCCCAGACTTTGCAGTATCGTTTCTGCTGTTCCAGGTGTTTTGCTTACGAGTTTGATACCCGTATGCAGTGAAATGTGCGTTAACCTTTTCCACCATTTGGCTGGCATCTTTCACTTGGCAGATCTTAAGCTGTGCTATGAGCGCAGCAGGCCATGACCTCACTAGCTGTGTATGCGGTCAATTATCCCCTCACATGTGGAAGGAGTTTTATTTTTCTCCATCCACTCATTTAAGTAAGCAGTGAGACGGTCGAGGAACTGAACAGCTGTTTCCTTGTCTTGGAGACAAGCTCGCATGAACTGAACTTTGGCGTCGTCTACAGTGAGATCATACGCCTTAATGAGTGCAGCTTTCATCTCATACGTGAGATTGTCTCCACGAATTCTGTGCAGAATATATGGGGCAGGGCCCTCAAATAAACTAAGAAATTGGAGCCGCTTAGCTGCCTCATCCAGTTGATACATGTCTGCCATGTCCTCAAAACGAGCTATGTATGGCTCGATTCGCTCTCCTTCCTTGTATGAAGGAAGCTTGATGCGTGGGGTCGCCAGGACATGTGTAGGACGAGCGCTAGTGGAGTTGGGTTGGTTGCAGCAGATGTGCCTGAAGCCAAGGAATCTCGCTTGAGCTTCAAAACCTTAAGCTCATGTTTTTCTCATGCCTCACGTTCGGCACGTTCATGTTCACGTTGTTCCCACTCGTGTTTGCGCTCTTTTTCACGTTGTTCGCGCTCGAGTTCATGTTGTTCGCGCTCGTATTCGTGTTGTTCGCGCTCGCATTCATGTTGTTCGCACTCATATTCACGCTCTTTCTCACGCTGCTCTTGCTCATATGCACACTCTCTTTCACGTTGTTTGCGCTGTTCTCACTCGTATTCGTGCTGAATCTTACGCTCGTCACGAGCATCTTTCTCACGTTCTTGCTCGTTATTAAACCGTGAGAGTATGTAACTTTGAATTTTTTCTAGGTCAGTGAGGCCCATATCTTTAGCTTCCTGTGTATAGACACTGGCTGTCATGATGCTAGCTCAATCTAAATAACTAGCGACTCAGGACTGACTGCTGCTTCGCAAACAAATGCTAATAACACAAGTAAAGAATACAGACACAAGCTAGTGGTGACCAGTCTTGTCTACTTAACTGGCAAAGAATAAAGCAAAAATGCAAATGACTGGGAAGACTCAATAATTAATGCAATGGGTACGGTGACTTCCCAGGAGTGAATAAAATCGTCTGGCATTACCAAGAATAAAGTACTAAATAGAGTTAATTACTCTATGGATTAATAAAGCAGAAATTCATTTGATAAACTAACGGTAAACACCAGTAAGCTTGTGCCTATAAACTTTAATGATAAATACCTAAATATGAACGAGTGAGTATTATCTCGTGAATAGCTTTAGAGCTAGGAGTTAATATCCTGGCGAGGTCGCCAATTGTCACGGGGTTTTTAAAATAAATACAATTATTAAATGATAATGTTCAATAATACTGAAGAGCAGGGACAATGAATTATCTTGCTAAATCAAGCAATGATTACTTTATGCCGGCACGCTTCGCCGACTCTCCCAGAATGAGAATTTACAAACTTTCTCAACAGTACACAGCAGAGACTAATTACTCACAATTGCTGTTTATTAGTACTGTTAGCCTCTGGAGAAAGTGACTTCACCCCTGGCAATAAATAACTAATACTATTAATGACATCAGGTTCTTGCTGATGCGTTAACTCCTAGAAGGCACAATGGATTTTGAGCTTAATACAACAAGACTGGCCTAAGTACCAGTTCTGAATGGCAAAGCGTTTATGCAAGCTAGGAGCTATAAGGGAAATAAGCTTAATTATGGAGAAATGAAACACAAGTTTACATTACATTAAGCTCAAAGAAAAAGAACTGTTAAATTTATTAATTACAAAGGAACAAATTCAACGTTGCATCTCAAAGTGAATTCAAAATAATGAGATCGCACCCACTCGCTCACTCAGAAGTTAACCTCTTAAACCTAGGAAAATACGAAAAGGAAATACTGGTCAATGTAGCGTATCACCGAGGAAGTGTGGGAGCCTGGAGAACTGTAGTCTAGTGGATGGGTGGTAGAAGACCTCTCTCACTCTCACTACAGGAGCACAGAATCACACTCCGTCGGGACAGACAAAAGACTGATTCAAATACAGGATGCACAGGCCAGCCTAGAGAAGGCGTGGCCAACGATCGAGGCAAGCAGGAGCGAACAATACAGAAACAATAATATCGCTTAGTAGAGCATTTAATGATGTGCATTGGAACGGTCATTTTTCAAACAGTGACGAATGTTTTGAAAAAAGTATATCATCGAAATGGAGAGAGAAACGGTTAACTGAACGATATACAGTGAGTTTTCCACTAATAGTTTGTGGTTTCTCACAAAAGGAAAATGTCGTGAATTTGATTCGTGACATTATACCCCTACAAAATGAAATTTTTTCCTTATGGGAAAAAAATTGTATATATATATATATATATATATATATATATATGTACACATCCCAACTCATTCACACAAGATTCACACTGTGGTGTGTGTGCTATCCTGCTACAGGAGAAAATCACTATCGCCAATGAGCGTAAAAACCTCGTATTTACGTTAATAGAGGCAAGCTTGAGGGAAAAAACTCTGTGACGACGGTGAAAATCCTGTACTCAGGTCAAACTGAGTGAAAGTTTCCTACATTTATACTGACAACTAAGTGTTGTGTAGTGTGGTGTGTGTGATACACGGTGTAGGTGTGACAGTTGTAGTGTAACTGTACCTACGTGTAAACTGATACAGTAATATATTAATATGGCGACGACGAAGACAGAGGAGAAGAGGCGGCAGCATGCAGCAGACGATCAGCTGGCCCGCACAGCAAAACTGCTACACCCATCGCTGTACCTGCAAAATCAATTAGGGTGGAGCATCAAAAGTGCCAATGAGACAAAAATTCTTATTATATTACAATTATTCTCTCTGCCTAGCAATCAGTACATGCTACGAAAGGTACGCTCTAGCTGAAAAATACGAGTGACAGCCTAAGCTTCGTACATTCAAGGTCGCCATTAATTTATTAGTAAATTATTAACCAGGAAACGTAGTCCCTGGACACCGTTGGTCTCGAGGACTCATGTAGTTTACTGGTTAAACTTAACTCTACACTTACGATTAGTGTCGGCAAGTTGAGAATCCTTATGCAAACTCGGGCTCGTGTGTCCTCAGACACAGCCTCGGACTGCACACGGGTCCTCAGCCTCTGCCTTAACCTAGTGCCTATATTAATATCGGGGAGCTGAGAATCCCTGTGCAAACTCGGGCTCGTGTGTCCGAAGACACAGCCTCGGGTCACCTCTGCGGGGTTCTCTCTCGAACTTCCCCCTTAACCTACAGTACTTATTAATATCGGGGAGCTGAGAATCCTTGTGCAAATTCGGGCTCGTTTGTCCACAGACACAGCCTCGGGTCGCCTCTGCGGGGTTCTCTCTCGAACTTCCCCCTTAACCTACAGTACTTATTAATATCGGGGAGCTGAGAATCCTTGTGCAAACTCGGGCTCGTGTGTCCACAGACACAGCCTCGGGTCGCCTCTGCGGGGTTCTCTCGAACTTCCCCCTTAACCTACAGTACTTATATTAATATCGGGGAGCTGAGAATCCTTATGCAAACTCGGGCTCGTGTGTCCGCAGACACAGCCTCGGGTCGCCTCTGCGGGTTCTCGAACTTTCCCCCTTAAACTTATGGTATACATGTATGTACAGGCCCTGGATATACTGTGTCCTGTGGGGCCAACAGGCGAGACATTCGCAATTGCTGGTACACTTTTAACTGGGAACCAGGCTGGTCCTTGGATTACTCAAATCTCTGAGGACGCCTATCTTACGGAACCCAGCATGCAACAGTTGCCCATGTTAGTCAGCAGTTAGCAGGCGAGACATCAGGTCTGCACCTACGTTATCACTGCCCTGTCTCTCAACTGTCTCAGAGATTACAGGTGTGGTTACAAAAGGCACAGGAAGGACTTGTCCCTGATTGGTGTTACATGGACACACATTGCAGGAACGCACAAAACTATCTATGTCTCGTACCATCCCTGGCCAGAAAAAGTCAGCTCGGATACGGCCCTGGGTCTTCCTTTTGCCCATGTGACCTCCTGAGGCTGAACAATGACCCCATTCTAACACTGCTAGGCGGTACTTGGCGGGAACGACAAACTGCAGTCGAACCTCGCCCTCGGGTGTTCGTGACTCACGGTAGAGCCGTCCTTGTTTGCGAAGGAACTTGGCTCGACCTCCCCGTGAATACTTTATCACTCGACCCTTTTGTTTCTTTCGCACGGCAGCAAGTGTCGGGTCAGAATGTTGTTCTTGAACAACAATTTGGCTACACATCAGATCTTGCGGTGATTCAATGGTCACTGGGGTGACACAGTCTGGAGCCTGAGCCATGGCTCATGTTACTGTAGCCAAAGTCTGAGTAGCGTCATCTTCGGTGCAACCATCCTTGACACCGGGAATATTGTCTATAATAAGGTCAAATAAAGATTCTGGCATGACAACTGTGAGTGTCATACCAGTATAAAATGGAGATGTCACCTGGATACATGACCCAGGGAACAATCTCACTGATCCATCAATAAGTCTAACTTGGATCTGTCGACCTGTATACTCATCAGGCCGAACTAAACTCTGCTTGACAGAGTAACCTGAGGATCCATTATCTCTCAGGACCTTCACAGGAATGTTTCCCACAAACCCTGGCTGAACAAGGAAGGCACTGTCACCTGTGGGAGGGCCTTTGGAGAAAGCAGCCAGCCACTCATGAGGCTGCTGAATAATTGATGCGGCAAACATTATGCCTTGTGAATTAGATACTTGAGGGGTCGTACTCATTGCCTGTGGAGATGGAACATTGGCCATCTGTGGAGGGGGGTTCACTGTCACTGTGGGACTAGTGAACTATGGGGGAATACCTGTACTAGTAGGGATGTGACCACCGTGCTGCTCCTGAGGAATGAAGGCTGTGTTTGCTTCCTGTCTCCTATTCACTTGAGCTGGCGGTGAAAATGACGGTCCCGACGGTCGGTTGCGTGGCTGATACTGCTGCTGGTTAGGGTACCTGTTGTACCTCTTCCACTCAGGTTTCTGAGTGTTTTGCCCCTGGTCCTTGACTGCGGTTTTGGACCTTGGCCATTATTCTGAGAACGGCCTTGTTGCTGGGATTCAGTCTCAGACGGCTTCCCAGACTTTGCAGTATCGTTTCTGCTGTTCCAGGTGTTTTGCTTATGAGTTTGATACCCGTATGCAGTGAAATGTGCGTTAACCTTTTCCACCATTTGGCTGGCATCTTTCACTTGGCAGATCTTAAGCTGTGCTATGAGCTCAGCAGGCCATGACCTCACTAGCTGTGTATGCGGTCAATTATCCCCTCACGTGTGGAAGGAGTTTTATCTTTCTCCATCCACTCATTTAAGTAAGCAGTGAGACGGTCGAGGAACTGAACAGCTGTTTCCTTGTCTTGGAGACAAGCTCGCATGAACTGAACTTTGGCGTCGTCTACTGTGAGACCATACGCCTTAATGAGTGCAGCTTTCATCTCATACGTGAGATTGTCTCCACGAATTCTGTGCAGAATATATAGGGCAGGGCCCTCAAATAAACTAAGAAATTGTAGCCGCTTAGCTGCCTCATCCAGTTGATACATGTCTGCCATGTCCTCAAAACGAGCTATGTATGGCTCGATTCGCTCTCCTTCCTTGTATGAAGGAAGCTTGATGCGTGGGGTCGCCAGGACATGTGTAGGACGAGCGCTAGTGGAGTTGGGTTGGCTGCAGCAGATGTGCCTGAAGCCAAGGAATCTCGCTTCAGCTTCAAAACCTTAAGCTCATGTTTTTCTCATGCCTCACGTTCGGCACGTTCATGTTCACGTTGTTCCCACTCGTGTTTGCGCTCTCTTTCACGTTGTTCGCGCTCGAGTTCATGTTGTTCGCGCTCGTATTCGTGTTGTTCGCGCTCACATTCATGTTGTTCGCACTCATATTCACGCTCTTTCTCACGCTGCTCTTGCTCATATGCACGCTCTCTTTCACGTTGTTTGCGCTGTTCTCACTCGTATTCGTGCTGAATCTTACGCTCGTCATGAGCATCTTTCTCACTTTCCTGCTCGTAATTAAACCGTGAGAGTATGTAACTTTGAATTTTTTCTGGGTCAGTGAGGCCCATATCTTTAGCTTCCTGTATATAGACACTGGCTGTCATGATGCTAGCTCAATCTAAATAACTAGCGACTCAGTACTGACTGCTGCTTCGCAAACAAATGCTAATAACACAAGTAAAGAATACAGACACAAGCTAGTGGTGACCAGTCTTGTCTACTTAACTGGCAAAGAATAAAGCAAAAATGCAAATGACTGGGAAGACTCAATAATTAATGCAATGGGTACGGTGACTTCCCAGGAGCGAATAAAATCGTCTGGCATTACCAAGAATAAAGTACCAAATAGAGTTAATTACTCTATGGATTGATAAAGCAGAAATTCATTTGATAAACTAACGGTAAACACCAGTAAGCTTGTGCCTATAAACTTTAATGATAAATACCTAAATATGAACGAGTGAGTATTATCTCGTGAATAGCTTTAGAGCTAGGAGTTAATATCCTGGCGAGGTCGCCAATTGTCACGGGGTTTTTAAAATAAATACAATTATTAAATGATAATGTTCAATAATACTGAAGAGCAGGGACAATGAATTATCTTGCTAAATCAACCAATGATTACTTTATGCCGGCACGCTTCGCCGACTCTCCCAGAATGAGAATTTACAAACTTTCTCAACAGTACACAGCAGAGACTAATTACTCACAATTGCTGTTTATTAGTACTGTTAGCCTCTGGAGAAAGTGACTTCATCCCTGGCAATAAATAACTAATACTATTAATGACACCAGGTTCTTGCTGATGCGTTAACTCCTAGAAGGCACAATGGATTTTGAGCTTAATACAACAAGACTGGCCTAAGTACCAGTTCTGAATGGCAAAGCGTTTATGCAAGCTAGGAGCTATAAGGGAAATAAGCTTAATTATGGAGAAATGAAACACAAGTTTACATTACATTAAGCTCAAAGAAAAAGAACTGTTAAATTTATTAATTACAAAGGATCAAATTCAACGTTGCATCTCAAAGTGAATTCAAAATAATGAGATCGCACCCACTCGCTCACTCAGAAGTTAACCTCTTAAACCTAGGAAAATACGAAAAGGAAATACTGGTCAATGTAGCGTATCACCGAGGAAGGGTGGGAGCCTGGAGAACTGTAGTCTAGTGGATGGGTGCTAGAAGACCTCTCTCACTCTCACTACAGGATCACAGAATCACACTCCGTCGGGACAGACAAAAGACTGATTCAAATACAGGATACACAGGCCAGCTGAGAGAAGGCGTGGCCAACGGTCGAGGCAAGCAGGGGCGAACAATACAGAAACAATAATATCGCTCAGTAGAGCATTTAATGATGTGCGTTGGAACGGTCATTTTTCAAACAGTGACGAATGTTTTGAAAAAAGTATACCATCGAAATGGAGAGAGAAACGGTTAACTGAACGATACACAGTGAGTTTTCCACTAATAGTTTGTGGTTTCTCACAAAAGGAAAATGTCGTGAATTTGATTCGTGACATTATGCCCCTACAAAATGAAATTTTTTCCTTATGGGAAAAAATTTGTGGATATATATATATATATATATATATATATATATATATTTATATATGTACACATCCTAACTCATTCACACAAGATTCACACTGTGGTGTGTGTGCTATCCTGCTACAGGAGAAAATCACTATCGCCAATGAGCGTAAAAACCTCGTATTTACGTTAATAGAGGCAAGCTTGAGGGAAAAAACTCCGTGACGACGGTGAAAATCCTGTACTCAGGTCAAACTGAGTCAAAGTTTCCTACATTTATACTGACAACTAATTGTTGTGTAGTGTGGTGTATGTGATACACGGTGTAGGTGTGACAGTTGTAGTGTAACTGTACCTACGTGTAAACTGATACAGTAATATATTAATATGGCGACGACGAAGACAGAGGAGAAGAGGTGGCAGCATGCAGCAGACGATCAGCTGGCCCGCACAGCAAAACTGCTACACCCATCGCTGTAACTGCAAAATCAATTAGGGTGGAGCATCAAAGGTGCCAATGAGACAAAAATTCTTATTATATTAAAATTATTCTCTCTGCCTAGCAATCAGTACATGCTACGAAAGGTACGCTCTAACTGAAAAATACGAGTGACAGCCTAAGCTTCGTACATTCGAGGTCGCCATTAATTTATTAGTAAATTATTAACCAGGAAACGTAGTCCCTGGACACCGTTGGTCTCGAGGACTCATGTAGTTTACTGGTTAAACTTAACTCTACACTTACGATTAGTGTCGGCAAGTTGAGAATCCTTATGCAAACTCGGGCTCGTGTGTCCTCAGACACAGCCTCGGACTGCACACGGGTCCTCAACCTCTGCCTTAACCTAGTGCCTATATTAATATCGGGGAGCTGAGAATCCCTGTGCAAACTCGGGCTCGTGTGTCCGAAGACACAGCCTCGGGTCGCCTCTGCGGGGTTCTCTCTCGAACTTCCCCCTTAACCTACAGTACTTATTAATATCGGGGAGCTGAGAATCCTTGTGCAAACTCGGGCTCGTGTGTCCGCAGACACAGCCTCGGGTCGCCTCTGCGGGGTTCTCTCGAACTTCCCCCTTAACCTACAGTACTTATATTAATATCGGGGAGCTGAGAATCCTTACGCAAACTCGGGCTCGTGTGTCCGCAGACACAGCCTCGGGTCGCCTCTGCGGGTTCTCGAACTTTCCCTCTTAAACTTATGGTATACATGTATGTACAGGCCCTGGATATACTGTGTCCTGTGGGGCCAACAGGCGAGACATTCGCAATTGCTGGTACACTTTTAACTGGGAACCAGGCTGGTCCTTGGATTACTCAAATCTCTGAGGACGCCTATCTTACGGAACCCAGCATGCAACAGTTGCCCGTGTTAGTCAGCAGTTAGCAGGCGAGACATCAGGTCTGCACCTACGTTATCACTGCCCTGTCTCTCAACTGTCTCAGAGATTACAGGTGTGGTTACAAAAGGCACAGGAAGGACTTGTCCCTGATTGGTGTTACATGGACACACATTGCAGGAACGCACAAAACTATCTATGTCTCGTCCCATCCCTGGCCAGAAAAAGTCAGCTCGGATACGGCCCTGGGTCTTCCTTTTGCCCATGTGACCTCCTGAGGCTGAACAATGACCAAATACTAACACTGCTAGGCGGAACTTGGCGGGAACGACAAACTGCAGTCGAACCTCGCCCTCGGGTGTTCGTGACTCGCGGTAGAGCCGTCCTTGTTTGGGAAGGAACTTGGCTCGACCTCCCCGTGAATACTTTATCACTCGACCCTTTTGTTTCTTTCGCACGGCAGCAAGTGTCGGGTCAGAATGTTGTTCTTGAACAACAATTTGGCTACACATCAGATCTTGCGGTGATTCAATGGTCACTGGGGTGACACAGTCTGGAGCCTGAGCCATGGCTCATGTTACTGTAGCCAAAGTCTGAGTAGCGTCATCTTCGGTGCAACCATCCTTGACACCGGGAATATTGCCTATAATAAGGTCAAATAAAGATTCTGGCATGACAACTGTGAGTGTCATACCAGTATAAAATGGAGATGCCACCTGGATACATGACCCAGGGAACAATCTCACTGATCCATGAATAAGTCTAACTTGGATCTGTCGACCTGTATACTCATCAGGCCGAACTAAACTCTGCTTGACAGAGTAACCTGAGGATCCATTATCTCTCAGGACCTTCACAGGAATGTTTCCCACAAACCCTGGCTGAACAAGGAAGGCACTGTCACCTGTGGGAGGGCCTTTGGAGAAAGCAGCCAGCCACTCATGAGGCTGCTGAATAATTGATGCGGCAAACATTATGCCTTGTGAATTAGATACTTGAGGGGTCGTACTCATTGCCTGTGGAGATGGAACATTGGCCATCTGTGGAGGGGGGTTCACTGTCACTGTGGGACTAGTGAACTGTGGGGGAATACCCGTACTGGTAGGGATGTGACCACCGTGCTGCTGCTGAGGAATGAAGGCTGTGTTTGCTTCCTGTCTCCTATTCACTTGAGCTGGCAGTGAAAATGACGGTCCCGACGGTCGGTTGCGTGGCTGATACTGCTGCTGGTTAGGGTACCTGTTGTACCTCTTCCACTCAGGTTTCTGAGTGTTTTGCCCCTGGTCCTTGACTGCGGTTTTGGACCTTGGCTATTATTCTGAGAACGGCCTTGTTGCTGGGGTTCAGTCTCAGATGGCTTCCCAGACTTTGCAGTATCGTTTCTGCTGTTCCAGGTGTTTTGCTTACGAGTTTGATACCCGTATGCAGTGAAATGTGCGTCAACCTTTTCCACCATTTGGCTGGCATCTTTCACTTGGCAGATCTTAAGCTGTGCTATGAGCTCAGCAGGCCATGACCTCTCTAGCTGTGTATGTGGTCAATTATCCCCTCACGCGTGGAAGGAGTTTTATCTTTCTCCATCCACTCATTTAAGTAAGCAGTGAGACGGTCGAGGAACTGAACAGCTGTTTCCTTGTCTTGGAGACAAGCTCGCATGAACTGAACTTTGGCGTCGTCTACTGTGAGACCATACGCCTTAATGAGTGCAGCTTTCATCTCATACGTGAGATTGTCTCCACGAATTCTGTGCAGAATATATAGGGCAGGGCCCTCAAATAAACTAAGAAATTGTAGCCGCTTAGCTGCCTCATCCAGTTGATACATGTCTGCCATGTCCTCAAAACGAGCTATGTATGGCTCGATTCGCTCTCCTTCCTTGTATGAAGGAAGCTTGATGCGTGGGGTCGCCAGGACATGTGTAGGACGAGCGCTAGTGGAGTTGGGTTGGCTGCAGCAGATGTGCCTGAAGCCAAGGAATCTCGCTTCAGCTTCAAAACCTTAAGCTCATGTTTTTCTCATGCCTCACGTTCGGCACGTTCATGTTCACGTTGTTCCCACTCGTGTTTGCGCTCTCTTTCACGTTGTTCGCGCTCGAGTTCATGTTGTTCGCGCTCGTATTCGTGTTGTTCGCGCTCACATTCATGTTGTTCGCACTCATATTCACGCTCTTTCTCACGCTGCTCTTGCTCATATGCACGCTCTCTTTCACGTTGTTTGCGCTGTTCTCACTCGTATTCGTGCTGAATCTTACGCTCGTCATGAGCATCTTTCTCACTTTCCTGCTCGTAATTAAACCGTGAGAGTATGTAACTTTGAATTTTTCTGGGTCAGTGAGGCCCATATCTTTAGCTTCCTGTATATAGACACTGGCTGTCATGATGCTAGCTCAATCTAAATAACTAGCGACTCAGTACTGACTGCTGCTTCGCAAACAAATGCTAATAACACAAGTAAAGAATACAGACACAAGCTAGTGGTGACCAGTCTTGTCTACTTAACTGGCAAAGAATAAAGCAAAAATGCAAATGACTGGGAAGACTCAATAATTAATGCAATGGGTACGGTGACTTCCCAGGAGCGAATAAAATCGTCTGGCATTACCAAGAATAAAGTACCAAATAGAGTTAATTACTCTATGGATTGATAAAGCAGAAATTCATTTGATAAACTAACGGTAAACACCAGTAAGCTTGTGCCTATAAACTTTAATGATAAATACCTAAATATGAACGAGTGAGTATTATCTCGTGAATAGCTTTAGAGCTAGGAGTTAATATCCTGGCGAGGTCGCCAATTGTCACGGGGTTTTTAAAATAAATACAATTATTAAATGATAATGTTCAATAATACTGAAGAGCAGGGACAATGAATTATCTTGCTAAATCAAGCAATGATTACTTTATGCCGGCACGCTTCGCCGACTCTCCCAGAATGAGAATTTACAAACTTTCTCAACAGTACACAGCAGAGACTAATTACTCACAATTGCTGTTTATTAGTACTGTTAGCCTCTGGAGAAAGTGACTTATCCCCTGGCAATAAATAACTAATACTATTAATGACATCAGGTTCTTGCTGATGCGTTAACTCCTAGAAGGCACAATGGATTTTGAGCTTAATACAACAAGACTGGCCTAAGTACCAGTTCTGAATGGCAAAGCATTTATGCAAGATAGGAGCTATAAGGGAAATAAGCTTAATTATGGAGAAATGAAACACAAGTTTACATTACATTAAGCTCAAAGAAAAAGAACTGTTAAATTTATTAATTACAAAGGATCAAATTCAACGTTGCATCTCAAAGTGAATTCAAAATAATGAGATCGCACCCACTCGCTCACTCAGAAGTTAACCTCTTAAACCTAGGAAAATACGAAAAGGAAATACTGGTCAATGTAGCGTATCACCGAGGAAGGGTGGGAGCCTGGAGAACTGTAGTCTAGTGGATGGGTGCTAGAAGACCTCTCTCACTCTCACTACAGGATCACAGAATCACACTCCGTCGGGACAGACAAAAGACTGATTCAAATACAGGATACACAGGCCAGCTGAGAGAAGGCGTGGCCAACGGTCGAGGCAAGCAGGGGCGAACAATACAGAAACAATAATATCGCTCAGTAGAGCATTTAATGATGTGCGTTGGAACGGTCATTTTTCAAACAGTTACGAATGTTTTGAAAAAAGTATACCATCGAAATGAAGAGAGAAACGGTTAACTGAACGATACACAGTGAGTTTTCCACTAATAGTTTGTGGTTTCTCACAAAAGGAAAATGTCGTGAATTTGATTCGTGACATTATGCCCCTACAAAATGAAATTTTTTCCTTATGGGAAAAAATTTGTGGATATATATATATATATATATATATATATATATATATATATATATATATTTATATATGTACACATCCTAACTCATTCACACAAGATTCACACTGTGGTGTGTGTGCTATCCTGCTACAGGAGAAAATCACTATCGCCAATGAGCGTAAAAACCTCGTATTTACGTTAATAGAGGCAAGCTTGAGGGAAAAAACTCCGTGACGACGGTGAAAATCCTGTACTCAGGTCAAACTGAGTCAAAGTTTCCTACATTTATACTGACAACTAATTGTTGTGTAGTGTGGTGTATGTGATACACGGTGTAGGTGTCCCAGTTGTAGTGTAACTGTACCTACGTGTAAACTGATACAGTAATATATTAATATGGCGACGACGAAGACAGAGGAGGAGAAGAGGCGGCAGCATGCAGCAGACGATCAGCTGGCCCGCACAGCAAAACTGCTCCACCCATCGCTGTACCTGCAAAATCAATTAGGGTGGAGCATCAAAAGTGCCAATGAGACAAAAATTCGTATTATATTACAATTATTCTCTCTGCCTAGCAATCAGTACATGCTACGAAAGGTACGCTCTAGCTGAAAAATACGAGTGACAGCCTAAGCTTCGTACATTCGAGGTCGCCATTAATTTATTAGTAAATTACTAACCAGGAAACGTAGTCCCTGGACACCGTTGGTCTCGAGGACTCATGTAATTTACTGGTTAAACTTAACTCTACACTTACGATTAGTGTCTGCAAGTTGAGAATCCTTATGCAAACTCGGGCTCGTGTGTCCTCAGACACAGCCTCGGACTGCACACGGGTCCTCAACCTCTGCCTTAACCTAGTGCCTATATTAATATCGGAGAGCTGAGAATCCCTGTGCAAACTCGGGCTCGTGTGTCCGAAGACACAGCCTCGGGTCGCCTCTGCGGGGTTCTCTCGAACTTCCCCCTTAACCTACAGTACTTTTATTAATATCGGGGAGCTGAGAATCCTTACGCAAACTCGGGCTCGTGTGTCCGCAGACACAGCCTCGGGTCGCCTCTGCGGGTTCTCGAACTTTCCCCCTTAAACTTATGGTATACATGTATGTACAGGCCCTGGATATACTGTGTCCTGTGGGGCCAACAGGCGAGACATTCGCAATTGCTGGTACACTTTTAACTGGGAACCAGGCTGGTCCTTGGATTACTCAAATCTCTGAGGACGCCTATCTTACGGAACCCAGCATGCAACAGTTGCCCGTGTTAGTCAGCAGTTAGCAGGCGAGACATCAGGTCTGCACCTACGTTATCACTGCCCTGTCTCTCAACTGTCTCAGAGATTACAGGTGTGGTTACAAAAGGCACAGGAAGGACTTGTCCCTGATTGGTGTTACATGGACACACATTGCAGGAACGCACAAAACTATCTATGTCTTGTACCATCCCTGGCCAGAAAAAGTCAGCTCGGATACGGCCCTGGGTCTTCCTTTTGCCCATGTGACCTCCTGAGGCTGAACAATGACCCCATTCTAACACTGCTAGGCGGTACTTGGCGGGAACGACAAACTGCAGTCGAACCTCGCCCTCGGGTGTTCGTGACTCACGGTAGAGCCGTCCTTGTTTGCGAAGGAACTTGGCTCGACCTCCCCGTGAATACTTTATCACTCGACCCTTTTGTTTCTTTCGCACGGCAGCAAGTGTCGGGTCAGAATGTTGTTCTTGAACAACAATTTGGCTACACATCAGATCTTGCGGTGATTCAATGGTCACTGGGGTGACACAGTCTGGAGCCTGAGCCATGGCTCATGTTACTGTAGCCAAAGTCTGAGTAGCGTCATCTTCGGTGCAACCATCCTTGACACCGGGAATATTGCCTATAATAAGGTCAAATAAAGATTCTGGCATGACAACTGTGAGTGTCATACCAGTATAAAATGGAGATGCCACCTGGATACATGACCCAGGGAACAATCTCACTGATCCATGAATAAGTCTAACTTGGATCTGTCGACCTGTATACTCATCAGGCCGAACTAAACTCTGCTTGACAGAGTAACCTGAGGATCCATTATCTCTCAGGACCTTCACAGGAATGTTTCCCACAAACCCTGGCTGAACAAGGAAGGCACTGTCACCTGTGGGAGGGCCTTTGGAGAAAGCAGCCAGCCACTCATGAGGCTGCTGAATAATTGATGCGGCAAACATTATGCCTTGTGAATTAGATACTTGAGGGGTCGTACTCATTGCCTGTGGAGATGGAACATTGGCCATCTGTGGAGGGGGGTTCACTGTCACTGTGGGACTAGTGAACTGTGGGGGAATACCCGTACTGGTAGGGATGTGACCACCGTGCTGCTGCTGAGGAATGAAGGCTGTGTTTGCTTCCTGTCTCCTATTCACTTGAGCTGGCGGTGAAAATGACGGTCCCGACGGTCGGTTGCGTGGCTGATACTGCTGCTGGTTAGGGTACCTGTTGTACCTCTTCCACTCAGGTTTCTGAGTGTTTTGCCCCTGGTCCTTGACTGCGGTTTTGGACCTTGGCTATTATTCTGAGAACGGCCTTGTTGCTGGGGTTCAGTCTCAGATGGCTTCCCAGACTTTGCAGTATCGTTTCTGCTGTTCCAGGTGTTTTGCTTACGAGTTTGATACCCGTATGCAGTGAAATGTGCGTCAACCTTTTCCACCATTTGGCTGGCATCTTTCACTTGGCAGATCTTAAGCTGTGCTATGAGCTCAGCAGGCCATGACCTCTCTAGCTGTGTATGCAGCATACGGTCAATTATCCCCTCACGAGTGGAAGGAGTTTTATCTTCCTCCATCCACTCATTTAAGTAAGCAGTGAGATGGTCGAGGAACTGAACAGCTGTTTCCTTGTCTTGGAGACAAGCTCGCATGAACTGAACTCTGGCGTCGTCTACTGTGAGAGTATACTCCTTAATAAGTGCAGCTTTCATCATCTCATACGTGAGTTTGTCTCCACGAATTCTGTGGAGAATATCAAGGGCAGGGCCCTCAAATAAACTAAGAAATTGGAGCCGCTTAGCTGCCTCATCCAGTTGATACATGTCTGCCATGTCCTCAAAACGAGCTATGTATGGCTCGATTCGCTCTCCTTCCTTGTATGAAGGAAGCTTGATGCGTGGGGTCGCCAGGACATGTGTAGGACGAGCGCTAGTGGAGTTGGGTTGGCTGCAGCAGATGTGCCTGAAGCCAAGGAATCTCGCTTGAGCTTCAAAACCTTAAGCTCATGTTTTTCTCATGCCTCACGTTCGGCACGTTCATGTTCACGTTGTTCCCACTCGTGTTTGCGCTCTCTTTCACATTGTTCGTGCTCGAGTTCATGTTGTTCGCGCTTGTATTCGTGTTGTTCGCGCTCGCATTCATGTTGCTCGCACTCATATTCACGCTCTTTCTCACGCTGCTCTTGCTCATATGCACGCTCTCTTTCACGTTGTTTGCGCTGTTCTCACTCGTATTCGTGCTGAATTTTACGCTCGTCACGAGCATCTTTCTCACGTTCCTGCTCGTAATTAAACTGTGAGAGTATGTAACTTTGAATTTTTTCTGGGTCTTTGAGGCCCATATCTTTAGCTTCCTGTATATAGACACTGGCTGTCATGATGCTAGCTCAATCTAAATAACTAGCGACTCAGGACTGACTGCTGCTTCGCAAACAAATGCTAATAACACAAGAAAAGAATACAGACACAAGCTAGTGGTGACCAGTCTTGTCTACTTAACTGGCAAAGAATAAAGCAAAAATGCAAATGACTGGGAAGACTCAATAATTAATGCAATGGGTACGGTGACTTCCCAGGAGCGAATAAAATCGTCTGGCATTACCAAGAATAAAGTACTAAATAGAGTTAATTACTCTATGGATTAATAAAGCAGAAATTCATTTGATAAACTAACGGTAAACACCACTAAGCTTGTGCCTATAAACTTTAATGATAAATTCCTAAATATGAACGAGTGAGTATTATCTCGTGAATAGCTTTAGAGCTAGGAGTTAATAACCTGGCGAGGTCGCCAATTGTCACGGGGTTTTTAAAATAAATACAATTATTAAATGATAATGTTCAATAATACTGAAGAGCAGGGACAATGAATTATCTTGCTAAATCAAGCAATGATTACTTTATGCCGGCACGCTTCGCCTACTCTCCCAGAATGAGAATTTACAAACTTTCTCAACAGTACACAGCAGAGACTAATTACTCACAATTGCTGTTTATTAGTACTGTTAGCCTCTGGAGAAAGTGACTTCACCCCTGGCAATAAATAACTAATACTATTAATGACATCAGGTTCTTGCTGATGCGTTAACTCCTAGAAGACACAATGGATTTTGAACTTAATACAACAAGATTGGCCTAAGTACCAGTTCTGAATGGCAAAGCGTTTATGCAAGCTAGGAGCTATAAGGGAAATAAGCTTAATTATGGAGAAATGAAACACAAGTTTACATTACATTAAGCTCAAAGAAAAAGAACTGTTAAATTTATTAATTACAAAGGAACAAATTCAACGTTGCATCTCAAAGTGAATTCAAAATAATGAGATCGCACCCACTCGCTCACTCAGAAGTTAACCTCTTAAACCTAGGAAAATACGAAAAGGAAATACTGGTCAATGTAGCGTATCACCGAGGAAGGGTGGGAGCCTGGAGAACTGTAGTCTAGTGGATGGGTGCTAGAAGACCTCTCTCACTCTCACTACAGGAGCACAGAATCACACTCCGTCGGGACAGACAAAAGACTGATTCAAATACAGGATGCACAGGCCAGCCGAGAGAAGGCGTGGCCAACGGTCGAGGCAAGCAGGGGCGAACAATACAGAAACAATAATATCGCTCAGTAGAGCATTTAATGATGTGCGTTGGAACGGTCATTTTTCAAACAGTGACGAATGTTTTGAAAAAAGTATACCATCGAAATGGAGAGAGAAACGGTTAACTGAACGATACACAGTGAGTTTTCCACTAATAGTTTGTGGTTTCTCACAAAAGGAAAATGCCGTGAATTTGATTCGTGACATTATGCCCCTACAAAATGAAATTTTTTCCTTATGGGAAAAAATTTGTGGATATATATATATATATATATATATATATATATATATATATATATATATATATTTATATATGTACACATCCTAACTCATTCACACAAGATTCACACTGTGGTGTGTGTGCTATCCTGCTACAGGAGAAAATCACTATCGCCAATGAGCGTAAAAACCTCGTATTTACGTTAATAGAGGCAAGCTTGAGGGAAAAAACTCCGTGACGACGGTGAAAATCCTGTACTCAGGTCAAACTGGGTCAAAGTTTCCTACATTTATACCGACAACTAATTGTTGTGTAGTGTGGTGTATGTGATACACGGTGTAGGTGTGACAGTTGTAGTGTAACTGTACCTACGTGTAAACTGATACAGTAATATATTAATATGGCGACGACGAGGACAGAGGAGAAGAGGCGGCAGCATGCAGGAGACGATCAGCTGGCCCGCACAGCAAAACTGCTACACCCATTGCTGTACCTGCAAAATCAATTAGGGTGGAGCATCAAAAGAGCCAATGAGACAAAAATTCTTATTATATTACAATTATTCTCTCTGCCTAGCAATCAGTACATGCTACGAAAGGTACGCTCTAACTGAAAAATACGAGTGACAGCCTAAGCTTCGTACATTCGAGGTCGCCATTAATTTATTAGTAAATTATTAACCAGGAAACGTAGTCCCTGGACACCGTTGGTCTCGAGGACTCATGTAGTTTACTGGTTAAACTTAACTCTACACTTACGATTAGTGTCGGCAAGTTGAGAATCCTTATGCAAACTCGGGCTCGTGTGTCCTCAGACACAGCCTCGGACTGCACACGGGTCCTCAACCTCTGCCTTAACCTAGTGCCTATATTAATATCGGAGAGCTGAGAATCCCTGTGCAAACTCGGGCTCGTGTGTCCGAAGACACAGCCTCGGGTCGCCTCTACGGGGTTCTCTCTCGAACTTCTCCCTTAACCTACAGTACTTATTAATATCGGGGAGCTGAGAATCCTTGTGCAAACTCGGGCTCTTGTGTCCGCAGACACAGCCTCGGGTCGCCTCTGCGGGGTTCTCTCGAACTTCCCCCTTAACCTACAGTACTTATATTAATATCGGGAAGCTGAGAATCCTTACGCAAACTCGGGCTCGTGTGTCCGCAGACACAGCCTCGGGTCGCCTCTGCGGGTTCTCGAACTTTCCCCCTTAAACTTATGGTATACATGTATGTACAGGCCCTGGATATACTGTGTCCTGTGGGGCCAACAGGCGAGACATTCGCAATTGCTGGTACACTTTTAACTGGGAACCAGGCTGGTCCTTGGATTACTCAAATCTCTGAGGACGCCTATCTTACGGAACCCAGCATGCAACAGTTGCCCGTGTTAGTCAGCAGTTAGCAGGCGAGACATCAGGTCTGCACCTACGTTATCACTGCCCTGTCTCTCAACTGTCTCAGAGATTACAGGTGTGGTTACAAAAGGCACAGGAAGGACTTGTCCCTGATTGGTGTTACATGGACACACATTGCAGGAACGCACAAAACTATCTATGTCTCGTCCCATCCCTGGCCAGAAAAAGTCAGCTCGGATACGGCCCTGGGTCTTCCTTTTGCCCATGTGACCTCCTGAGGCTGAACAATGACCCCATTCTAACACTGCTAGGCGGTACTTGGCGGGAACGACAAACTGCAGTCGAACCTCGCCCTCGGGTGTTCGTGACTCACGGTAGAGCCGTCCTTGTTTGCGAAGGAACTTGGCTCGACCTCCCCGTGAATACTTTATCACTCGACCCTTTTGTTTCTTTCGCACGGCAGCAAGTGTCGGGTCAGAATGTTGTTCTTGAACAACAATTTGGCTACACATCAGATCTTGCGGTGATTCAATGGTCACTGGGGTGACACAGTCTGGAGCCTCAGCCATGGCTCATGTTACTGTAGCCAAAGTCTGAGTAGCGTCATCTTCGGTGCAACCATCCTTGACACCGGGAATATTGCCTATAATAAGGTCAAATAAAGATTCTGGCATGACAACTGTGAGTGTCATACCAGTATAAAATGGAGATGCCACCTGGATACATGCCCCAGGGAACAATCTCACTGATCAATCAATAAGTCTAACTTGGATCTGTCGACCTGTATACTCATCAGGCCGAACTAAACTCTGCTTGACAGAGTAACCTGAGGATCCATTATCGCTCAAGACCTTCACAGGAATGTTTCCCACAAACCCTGGCTGAACAAGGAAGGCACTGTCACCTGTGGGAGGGCCTTTGGAGAAAGCAGCCAGCCACTCATGAGGCTGCTGAATAATTGATGCGGCAAACATTATGCCTTGTGAATTAGATACTTGAGGGGTCGTACTCACTGCATATGGAGATGGAACATTGGCCATCTGTGAAGGGGGGTTCACTGTCACTGTGGGACTAGTGAACTGTGGGGGAATACCCGTACTGGTAGGGATGTGACCACCGTGCTGCTGCTGAGGAATGAAGGCTGTCTTTGCTTCCTGCCTCCTATTCACTTGAGCTGGTGATGAAAATGACGGTCCCAACGGTCGGTTGCGTGGCTGATACTGCTGCTGGTTAGGGTACCTGTTGTACCTCTTCCACTCAGGTTTCTGAGTGTTTTGCCCCTGGTCCTTGACTGCGGTTTTGGACCTTGGCCATTATTCTGAGAACGGCCTTGTTGCTGGGGTTCAGTCTCAGATGGCTTCCCAGACTTGGCAGTATCTTTTCTGCTGTTCCAGGTGTTTTGCTTACGAGTTTGATACCCGTATGCAGTGAAATGTGCGTCAACCTTTTCCACCATTTGGCTGGCATCTTTCACTTGGCAGATCTTAAGCTGTGCTATGAGCTCAGCAGGCCATGACCTCTCTAGCTATGTATGCAGCATACGGTCAATTATCCCCTCACGCATGGAAGGAGTTTTATCTTTCTCCATCCACTCATTTAAGTAAGCAGTGAGATGGTCGAGGAATTGAACAGCTGTTTCCTTGTCTTGGAGACAAGCCCGCATGAACTGAACTTTGGCGTCGTCTACTGTGAGACCATACGCCTTAATGAGTGCAGCTTTCTTCATCTCATACGTGAGATTGTCTCCACGAATTCTGTGGAGAATATCAAGGACAGGGCCCTCAAATAAACTAAGAAATTGGAGCCGCTTAGCTGCCTCATCCAGTTGATACATGTCTGCCATGTCCTCAAAACGAGCTATGTATGGCTCGATTCACTCTCCTTCCTTGTATGAAGGAAGCTTGATGCGTGGGGTCGCCAGGACATGTGTAGGACGAGCGCTAGTGGAGTTGGGTTGGCTGCAGCAGATGTGCCTGAAGCCAAGGAATCTCGCTTGAGCTTCAAAACCTTAAGCTCATGTTTTTCTCATGCCTCACGTTCGGCACGTTCATGTTCACGTTGTTCCCGCTCGTGTTTGCGCTCTCTTTCACGTTGTTTGCGCTCGAGTTCATGTTGTTCGCGCTCGTATTCGTGTTGTTCGCGCTCGCATTCATGTTGTTTGCGCTCATATTCACGCTCTTTCTCACGCTGCTCTTGCTCATATGCATGTTCTCTCTCACGTTGTTTGCGCTGTTCTCACTCGTATTCGTGCTGAATCTTACGCTCGTCACGAGCATCTTTCTCACGTTCCTGCTCGTAATTAAACCGTGAGAGTATGTAACTTTGAATTTTTTCTGGGTCAGTGAGGCCCATATCTTTAGCTTCCTGTATATAGACACTGGCTGTCATGATGCTAGCTCAATCTAAATAACTAGCGACTCAGTACTGACTGCTGCTTCGCAAACAAATGCTAATAACACAAGTAAAGAATACAGACACAAGCTAGTGGTGACCAGTCTTGTCTACTTAACTGGCAAAGAATAAAGCAAAAATGCAAATGACTGGGAAGACTCAATAATTAACGCAATGGGTACGGTGACTTCCCAGGAGCGAATAAAATCGTCTGGCATTACCAAGAATAAAGTACTAAATAGAGTTAAGTACTCTGTTGATTAATAAAGCAGAAATTCACTTGCTAAACTAACGGTAAACACCAGTAAGCTTGTGCCTATAAACTTTAATGATAAATACCTAAATATGAAAAAGTGATTATTATCTCGTGAATTGCTTTAGAGCTAGGAGTTAATATCCTGGCGAGGTCGCCAATTGTCACGGGGTTTTTAAAATAAATACAATTATTAAATGATAATGTTCAATAATACTGAAGAGCAGGGACAATGAATTATCTTGCTAAATCAACCAATGATTATGCCGGCCCGCTTCGCCGACTCTCCCAGAACGAGAATTTACAAACTTTCTCAACAGTACACAGCAGAGACTAATTACTCACAATTGCTGTTTATTAGTACTGTTAGCCTCTGGAGAAAGTGACTTCACCCCTGGCAATAAATAACTAATACTATTAATGACATCAGGTTCTTGCTGATGCGTTAACTCCTAGAAGGCACAATGGATTTTGAGCTTAATACAACAAGACTGGCCTAAGTACCAGTTCTGAATGGCAAAGCGTTTATGCAAGCTAGGAGCTATATGGGAAATAAGCTTAATTATGGAGAAATGAAACACAAGTTTACATTACATTAAGCTCAAAGAAAAAGAACTGTTAAGTTTATTAATTACAAAGGAACAAATTCAACGTTGCATCTCAATGTGAATTCAAAATAATGAGATCGCACCCACTCGCTCACTCAGAAGTTAACCTCTTAAACCTAGGAAAATACGAAAAGGAAATACTGGTCAATGTAGCGTATCACCAAGGAAGGGTGGGAGCCTGGAGAACTGTAGTCTATTGGAGTCTGGGTGCTAGAAGACCTCTCTCACACTCACTACAGGAGCACAGAATCACACACTGTCGGGACAGACAAAAGACTGATTCAAATACAGGATGCATAGGCCAGCCGAGAGAAGGCGTGGCCAACAGTCGAGGCAAGCAGGGGCGAACAATAAAGAAACAATAATATCGCTCAGTAGAGCACTTAATGACGTGCATTAGAACGGTCACTTTTGAAACAGTGACAAATGTTTTGAAAGAAGTGTACCATCGAAATGGAGAGAGAAACGGTTAACTGAACGATACACAGTGAGTTTTCCACTAATAGTTTGTGGTTTCTCACAAAAGGAAAATGTCGCGAATTTGATTCGTGACAAATGTCCAGGATGTTGGAGAATTTCATTATGTCGTTTCCTGATTTTAGTCTCCCCTGAAACATAACTGCATCATCTGGGAACCGAGTTATAATGATGGATTTTTTTTTTTTCAGCTATAAACTTCACGTGCCATCTGCGTCCTCATGATGCAGTGTAATCCAGTTGTTGGTTGATGGTATTTTTTATGTGCTGTGCATCTTCTCTCTTACAACTGTGGGTTAGAGCATACTCACAGGATGAGCTTATGATGATAGTAAATCTTCTGTGAATATATTCCATATTATTGGAGAAAGAACTGAACCTTGGGGAATGGAGGCCCCTGTGAGATGACATTTGCATGTCTGTCCATTAACCATCACTGATAATGTCCTGTCAGTGAGAGAGACGAGACACCAAACAACTCTAGTATGCTCCCGGCAGTGCCACGTGCCTCGAGTTTAATTTACAGATATTGGTGCTACACAGTCAGATGCACCACCAGTGTCCAAGGCAATGAAACGTGTTGGGTGTCCCACATCCAGTGCATCATTCCATGTGCCTGACAATGCAAGCAGCACGTACGGTGTGGAACGTCCCAGTCGAAATCAAAATTGTCTGCTTCTTGTAGATGGTGTTGGTCCAAGAAAATGGTTAGGTGATCAACAATTAATTTTTCATCTTACTACCAACAGCAGGAATATCAGGCGATAATTCTGGGGGTTTGACTTGAAACTTTTCTTGTGTAATGGTACAGTACGAGCATGTTTGCACGATCTTGCCCACACTCTCATCTGTAAACAAATTTGGAATAATATTTTGAAGGAAAGGGGAGTGGCACAGAGTTTCAGCTTGTGGGGATTAATGTTTTCAGGGCCGGGGGCTTCCGTAGTGTTTATTGCCCTGAGTTGTTTCATCACCTGCCCCTCAGTAATTAAGTATGTTCCAGCTGGTCATTACAGAGTCGTGGCATAGCAGGGTTAGGTCTGTCAGGATCCTGAGCTGTTCCACTAAACATGTATGCCAGCACCTCTGCCTTGTCTCAGGTGCTGGATATGTAGGTCCCGTCACTGTTGGATAGAGTTGGGGTACTTTCGTACTTTGCAAGGCCTTGTTTTTCCTTTTATTAAATCTTAAACACCGGGCTATTTCTAAGCCAGGTGTGCTCTCATTATGGGCATTTTGGGCAAAGCAGCACTATTTCAAACCTTAATATCTGGAAAAGTATAATGGAAATATAATTTAAAAATCACATTACTCACCAACTCTTCTTGCAAATGAAACCATCCTCAAGTCTCCAGGTGGTCCCGTCGATGAGTAAGGGAGAGAAGAAAATAAGTGGTATTGGGCGTTTTGACGGAGTGTGTCCGAGCGCGCACTGCTGGCTCCGGCCTTGGTGAGTCTGGCTAGCGTTGGCAGCACTGACCAGAGTGGTGATGGTATCACTGCCCGGCCTTCCTTCGCAAATACCTTCATTCCACATTTCCTGACGCACCGTTGACTTGAAAAAAATAATTGCTCAGCATATTGCACGCAGTATTGTTGTGTATGAGGTATACACTTGCATGTAAATTTTGGCTTATTTGTACTCTTCTCAGGCATCGTGAAAATATTACTTATGTTCTACACAATTTATTACTATTTGTATTTCAGCTCACAAATACGTTTCATATCAAATCTTCGCAAATATTTCAAAAGTATAAAAAAAAAAATGTAGTTCTACCAAATAAAGTATTACACTGGAAAAACTCATCGCTTAGCATATTGCACACAGTATTGTTGAGTGTGAAGCATACACATGTACGTATTTTTTTTTTTTTTACTCTTCTCAAGTATGTTGAAAATATTATTTATGTTCTACACAACTTACAATACTTGTACTTCAACTCACAGATATGCTTCTTATCACATCCTCGGAAATATTTCGTTTTTTTTTTCTTTTTTTAGTTCTTTACTTACCTTTCAGTACAAGCCCCAACACTCTGGGGAACACTGTCCCTGAAGGGCAAGCAGGGATGGGTACATGAGAGCAGGAGAAAAAAAAAATCGGTGTCTTAGGACATAAAAGGTATAGAAGTAATTATAATTACAAGTACAATAATGAAAAAAGGCACACAATGACACATACATGGTACAAAGTTGTTACAGTACTTACCATTATATGTTTTGAGATGAGTAAAGTGGTACATAGATACACACGTATATACATACGTACCGGTATGCAAAGAGTCACAAATGCACATATACATATAAGAGTACGTACATATCTATACATATGTGTATATTCACGCACGTGTAGCCGTAGACATACTGCATGTACAGGATAAGTACTCATGTATGAAGATGTGGGTATGTGTACAGGCGTGCATATATATATATACATATGCAACATGCACATACATGTGATATATTCATATACAAATAGACAGGGAGACATATATATACATATACACCCTAAGTAGATACATATACATAGTCACATACACAGGTAGATAGACAAAAACGATATGCATTATAAAATTACCTCTTGATTCATGAGCCCAGCACTAAGACAATACATGCACATGCACCTGATGTGTGAGTGTGGGGACAACACACACACACACACACACACACACACACACACACACACACACAGGCTTGTTACATATATATATATATATATATATATATATATATATATATATATATATATATATATATATATATATATATATACACACATATTTATTTATTTATATATTTGTGGTAGGTGGGGGCTTTCACTATCCACTCACTCGATGTAGTGCTGCTCTCGGGTGTCTGCCCTTTCCTCTCCTCCATCTCACTTTCCTTCCATCCTCTTCTGTATTCCTTTCGTTCATTCTTTCCTTCTCCTTCTGCCTATGGGCAACTTTACACTCCCTCTTCTGTCTTTCTTTCCTTCATTCTTTTCTCTTCCTTCTGCCTGTGGGTGACTCTACACTGAGTGACAAGCCAAATAGTTTCCTGTACACCAGAAAACTACTTACTACGCTCGGTGGTACCCATATAACCAAATTATGTCACCTGCTGGTTTAGTGGGTAATTATTGCGCTCCAATCGGATTGAGCCGGTGAAGGTTTTTATCCAAGGGGTGGTTGGGGTTGATTGCTCATGTAATGCCAGTCAGGGATGAGTGAGGCTGGTCACTCTCATCTTAAATGTCGAGACCAACTGCCTAGCCACGGGCTCCTACGCTTCTCATGGGGCAATGTAGGTTTGGATGATATATATATATATATATATATATACATACATATATATACACACACACACGCAAACACACACACATATATATATATACATATATATATACACACACATATATATATATATATATATATATATATAAATATATATATATATATATATATATATATAAAATATTATTACATAGCCTATGATTTCATCATCCTTTGTGTAATTTTAATGCACAGTATGCTGCATGTTTGATCACGAGCGTGTTCTGCCTCAGTCCCCCCTTCTACCGTTATAGTAGAGTAAGTCGTCCTTTCTGCTGTTCAGAGTAGGATTTTCAGCTCTTTGTTCCCTATGGCTTCATTTGTGCGTCCTTCTTACAAGTTGTATCAAGCTCTGCTGGCCCCTATATAATGAGCTCAGTCTCTGCATTATTGCCACTTAGATCTACTCCTCATTTTGCTCACATCTCTGTCCTCCCCTGTACAGTTATTATTATTGTGAGTGCTCAGGAATTCTCCAACCATCTAGCAGCTGTGTGTAATTTGAGTATAACTGTTATTGCATTTTTTTCTTATACCGTGTAGCATAAGGTTGATTCGTAGGCCTAGTGAGGTTTTTGTAATTCATGTAAGTTTCTTGTTGTCAGAAATTTTTAATAATATTTTGTATCTGTAATAATATATCTGGCATTCACTGAGTATTATCAGGTATCTCATTTTAACAGGGCTGACTTAGATAAATTTACTCATGCTAATTTCGTGTTAATAGAGGCTATTGCAGTTAACCATATATTTAACCTGTTTTTTTGCCATTACATTATCCTTATGAGTCCTGAATGTTTTGTTGTTAGTTTGAGCATTAAACTTTAACTTGTAATTTTACCTAACTCTTTGTTTTGAACCTGGAACTTTGCGGGACTGTGGTGATTTTTGGTGTTCTCACTTGGAGTGTACATTATCTTTCTCTGTTCCGTAACATAAATTTGGCGACCTCATATCAGGATATTCAGGATATTATCATAAGGATATTGCTTGATATTTTGTGATTGTGATTTATTCATGATGTCTTCTATTACTACGCTTGATGAAGCCAAAGATTTTTTGTCAAATGTGCAAACAGTGTGTGATGTAGAAAACAGAAAAAAGAATGAACTTAAGCTTGTTGCTCAACAATTGGGAATTGCTGTTCGCTCTCATCATTCTAAAGTTCAAATTGTTGACATGATTAATGAAAGCTTGTTTAATGTAACTCCTCAAAATGAGCAAACGCAGATTGAATTAGCTAAGTTACAGCTAGCCCAGCAGGAGGCTCAGGCTAAGGAGGTGGAGTCTCGTGCTAAGGAGGCTGAATTTCAGGCCCGTTCTAAGGAGGCTGAGGCACAAGTTGAAATTGCTAGGATTCAGGCAGACCATGAGTATCGCATGAAACAAGGTGGAACTGGATCATCTAGCTCTGATGATTTTGATGTGGCTAAAAATGTTAAACTTGTCCCTCCTTTTAATGAATCTGATATAACAAAGTATTTTCAGTTGTTTGAGAGGGTAGCTACAGGTTTTAATTGGCCCAAAAAGTATTGGCCAGTACTCCTTCAAACTGTTCTCGCCGGTAAAGCTCAAGTAACTTATGCATCTTTGCCTCAGGATCAATCTGATAATTATGATGTAGTTAAGAGCTTGATTCTTAAGGCCTATGAGCTTGTTCCTGAAGCCTATAGAGTAAAATTTAGGACAACTTACAAGCAAGATAAGCAATCCCATGTTGAGTATACAAAAATCAAAGAAGATCTGTTAGAGCAGTGGTTAAATTCTAAGAATGTGGATTCTGATTTTGACAAATTTAAGCAGATGATTTTGCTGGAGGACTTCAAAAGGTGTTAATAAAGATGTAAGCCTATATCTTGATGAGAAAAGAATAGATAATTTGTCTGATGCTGCAGTTTTAGCTGATGAATATGTTCTCACTCACAAGAGATATTCTAAAGAAAAAGGGAAAGCTCAGAGTAAGTATGTTGCCTCTACTCAGAGTACAGGTAACAGGAAAGAGAATAAAGATGATGTTTCTCAGGAAGTAAATACCAGCTTCACCTCTAGGTTTTGAGAAAAGTAAATGTACTTATTGTAGTAAGCTTGGTCATACTACGGAGAAATGTTTCAGGAGACAACGTGATGTGAACAAAAAGGAGTCTTTAAATATTCAGTCAATTGGTCTAGTGTCTACTCTTGAGAGTTCCCAAAATTCTTCAACTGAGTTAACTGAACCTGCTTTGAGGGGTAACTTAAATTCTCATGATGAAGCTCCTCTTTTGAGCAGTAACGTGGGTGACACTCTCAAGAGTTCATGTGCTAATTTCCTGTCTGATGGTTTTGTCAGTCCTCTGGACAGTAATGACAGGAAATCAGTTAAAATATATCGTGATACAGGTGCTTGCCAATCCCTTATGCTGACCAGTGTTCTAGGCTCTAATGTTAATTCCTCTGATGAAACTGTAATCTTACAAGGTGTAGGGAATAATTACTTCTCTGTCCCTCTGTGCAGAGTGAATTTAGGGTCTGGTTTTGTTAATGGTTCCGTTATGGTTGTGTTGGTTGAGACACTCCCAATGTCAGGTGTAACTTTCTTACTTGGAAATGATATTGGTGGAAGTCAAGTGTGTCCAGCTCCTCAGTTGTCTAGTGAGCCAGTGGCTGCGTCCCAGGATTGTGATGTCCCTGATGTGTTCCCTGCATGTGCTGTCACTAGGGCTAAGTCTAAAGTTACTGGTGATTTAGAGGATAATGATGATGATGATGTTATCCTAGCTGACACTTTTCTTGCTAATTTGGACCACTCACCAGATGAGGCAGTACCCCGTAGTGTTGATAATTTGTCTCGTCAAGAGTTGGTTGAGTTGCAGGTTGTTGACCCTGAGTTGAAAGGTCTTGCTAACTCTGCTTGCAGTGAGGAAGAGTCAGCCAGTGCTTCTACTTATTATTATATAAAGTCAGTAGTACTTATGAGGAAGTGGAGACCCCCAACAGCATCAGCCGACTGTGAATGGGAGGTTGTACATCAAGTTGTCATCCCTCGTGTTTGTAGGCAGGATATCATTAGAGTGGCTCATGATTCCAGTTTGGCAGGACACCTTGGAGTGAGGAAGACTGTGGCACGCATTTTGAAACACTTCTACTGGCCAGGTATCTTCAGGGATGTTTCCTGGTATTGTAAGTCTTGTCACACCTGTCAAGTTGTGGGGAAGTGTAATCAGACTGAAAAGGTTGCACCTCTAGTTCCCATTCCTCCTTTTGAGGCGCCTTTCACCCGTGTGTTGGTGGATATTGTGGGCCCTCTTCCTAAGACTTCTTCAGGATTTTCTTATGTGTTGACCCTTATTGATATGGCTACTCGTTATCCTGAAGCCATTCCACTTAGAAATATCTCAGCAAAAAACGTGGTTAAGGAAATGCTAGGGTTCTTCACAAAGGTTGGTCTGCCCAAGGAGGTACAGTCAGACCGGGGAAGTAATTTCATGTCAAATGTTTTCAAGCAGTCTCTGAAAGAGTTGGGCATCACCCAGATCACGTCTTCAGCTTACCATCCCCAGACCCAAGGAGCGTTGGAGAGATATCATCAAACACTCAAATCGATGCTCAAGAAATACTGTTTGGAACATCAGAAAGACTGGGATAAAGGTCTTCCATTCGTTGTGTTTGCCGCAAGAGAATCTCCAAATGAATCACTGGGCTTCTCACCTTTTGAACTACTGTTTGGCCATGAAGTAAGAGGACCCCTTAAGCTACTCAAGGAATGCTGGCTGTCGGAGGAAGATGACATCAACCTGCTGGAGTATGTGATGAAGTTCAAAGAATGGCTGTCCACTGCTTTTCAGCTGGCGAGAGAGAATTTAGGAGCTGCTCAGGAGAAGATGAAGACTTGGTATGATAAGAAGTCCAGGTTACGCCACTTTCAGCCAAGAGATCAGGTTTTGATTCTGCTTCCGGTGCATGGGCAACCTCTTCAAGCCAAGTTTAGTGGTCCTTATTTCGTGGAGAAAAAACTCGGTGATGTCAACTATGT